>NC_090404.1:12836363-13151479 GCF_036365525.1 Heterodontus francisci
AAATTGCTCCGCATCAAAACCGGGTTGAAACTGCCCTTGGAGGTGTTTGATGGGACAGTATCGAGGGAACTGTATTTTATATTAAACTAGTGCTGTATCTGACCCAAAGTGACAGTGAAGTATAGAGGTGGCTTTCCACGGAATATAACGCTTGCAATTTCTGACCTTACAGCTCATGATAGGACAGACAGGGACATCTTTACTCTGTAGCCTAACTTTCTTGGACCTGACCCGAGAGTGTTTTCCCCGCAGTGCTCAAGGATCCTAAATGTGCATTTAACTAATGAGCTGTGAGTTCTCGAGCCAGATATACGAAAATAAATTGTTCAATTGCACAGATGAAACATGGCACATATATATTTTTACAATTTATTAAAGCCCAAGTTTTAATGACTTAATAATATTTAAACATGTTAAGGAAATCGCAGAAGTACTGGCCATAATTTTTCAGTCTTCCTTAGACTCGGGGGTGATTCGAAAGGACTGGAGAAGTGCAAATGTTACATCCTTGTTCAAAAAAGAGTGTAAAGATAATCCCAGCAACTACAAGCCAGTTAGTTTAACTTCGGTGGTGGGAAAACTTCAAGAAAAATAGTTTGAGAGAAAATCAATAGTCACAGGGATAAATACGAGTTAGTTAAGGAAAGCTAACATGGATTTCTTCGGGGAAAATCATGTTTAAGTGACTTGTCAGAGTTTTTTGAGCAGGTAACGGAAAGGGTTGATGAGGGCAATGCTGTTCATGTGGTGTACATGGAGAGTCAAAATTTGATACAGTGCCACACAACAGACTTGTAAGCAAACTTGCAGCTCATGGAATAAAAGGGACAGTAGCAACATGGATACGAAATTGGCTGAGTGATAGAAAGCAAAGAGTAGTGATTCATGGATGTTTTTCGGGATGGTGGAACGTTTGCAGTTGAGTTCCCCAGGGATCATTGTTGGGATCCTTGCTTTTCCTGATATATATCAATGACCTAGACCTTGGTGTACAGGGCAGAAATTCAAAGTTTGCAGATGATACGAAACTTGGAAGCATTGTGATCTGTGAGGAGGATAGTGTAGAACTTCAAAAGGACATAGACAAGTTGGTGGAATGGGCAGATAGGTGGAAGATAAAGTTCAATGCAGAGAAATGTGAGGTGATTAATTTTGGTAGGAAAAACATGGAGAGAATAAAGGGCACAATTCCAAAGGGGGTGCAGAAGGAGAGGGACCCAGGTGCATAAGTCATTGAAGGCGACAGGACAGATTGAGAGAGCGGTTAACAAAGCATACAGTATCCTGGGCTTTATTAATAGAGGCATAGAGTACAAAAGCAAGTAAGTTATGTCGAACTTGTACTAGACACTAGTTCGGGCTCAGCTGGTATATTGTGTCCAATTCTCAGCGCCGGACTTCAGGAAAGACGTGAGGGCATTGGAGAGAGTACAGAAGAGATTCAGGAGAATGGTTCCAAGTATGAGGAATTTCAGTTATGACGATAGATTTGAGAAGTTAGGACGGTTTTCCTTGGAGAAGAGAAGGCTGAGAGGTGATATGATAGAGGTATTCAAAATCATGAGGGGTCTGAACAGAGTAAATGTGGATAAATTGTTCCCACTCGTGAAAGGATCTGGAACGAGACAGCACAGATTGAAAGTATTTGGTAAGAGAAGCAAAAGTGACATGAGGAAAACATTTTCACACAGCGAGTGGTTAATGTCTGGAATGCACAGCCTGACAAAGTGCTGGAGGCAGGTTCAATTGAAATATTCAGAAGGGAATTAGAAAGTTATATGAAAAGGAAAAACGTGCAGGGTTATGGGGAGAAGGCAGGCGAATGAAACTGAGGGAATTGCTCTTTCAGAGAGCCAGTGCAGACACAATGGACCGAATGGCCTCCATCTGCGTTGTAACGATTCTGTGATTCTGTATCAGATAATCATTGAATGAGATTGGTCTGATCTTGAGTTCACTTTCAAAGCAAACAGTTTCAGGAAGTGACTGTAACTCTCGAAAGAGCAGCGTCTGTTCTGATCTGATGGCAGTCTGATAGTTCTTTTCGCGCTTTAAATGAAGATAGTCGAGACTCCCACTCTACTTAACCATCATGATAACCTCATGTTTGAAACCATGATTTTGTTCAAGTATTTTCAAAAGGTAACAGGCAGTGATAAATTCTGGTGAGATGCAGTTATTGGACTGGATCACAGCAGAAGGCACAAAGTCACTGAAGTCAGCTTGTGTGAAACTTTTGAAGTGGTAAGGTTAGCCTGCACTCAATGTCAATCACAATGAGCTTTAAGTCTCTCACAGTATCTTCTGGACTCATTTGTATTAAATCCTTTAGATCGTCTTATTTTAAAACAAATCTCTTCCATTACAATACGCAACAAAAATATATGTCACAGAGATGTCCAAATTATGAAGCCTTTACTCTCATTAAATTTGTAAGAACTAATTCTACTGAGTCGGGTAGAATCAAAGAATCTTACAGCACGGAATGTGGCCATTCGGCCTGTCATGCCTGCGTTAGCTCTCAAAGAACTCTCCAATTTAATCCGACAAGCCAGTGTTTTTCCCCTCATAACCATGCAAATTAGTCCCCTACGAGGACATGTCCGGTTGCCTTGTGCATTCCAGACGCGCTTCCAGAGAGCCTGCACTGACACGATGGGTCGAATGACCTCCTTTTTTGCTGTCGTCATTCTGTGGTCCGATGGAAAACACCCTCCTTCTGCAACCACCACCTCTCCCCCACTGCATTTTTTTTGCCAATTAATTTTTTACTGACTCATTTGCTAGAGGAAATAGCGTCTCTTCATCTGCCAGATAAAAACATCCCATAATTTTAATATACCTATTCGGTAACCACCTAAGGAGAACAATTCGGCTTGTATAATATCTCTACATAACTGAATTCCTCATACCTGACATCACCCTAGTCAAGTCTCTCTGCACTCCCCCAAGGCCTTGACATTCTTCCAGAATTGTGCAAAAATTACTCCAGCCTAATCAGTGACTTGTAAAGCTTTAATATGACTTCCTTGTTTTTGTATTCAATGCTACAATTTACAAGACCAAGTATTCCATTTTCTTTCTTCGCCGCCTGCAAAACATTGTGAATATGCACTTCAGGTCCCTCTACTTTTCTACCAACTTCAAAATAGTACCATTTAGGTTACATTAACTTTTCATGTTGTTCCTCAGAAAAGTGCAGCACTTCACATTTAACAGAATTAAATTGTACCTGCTCTGTTCCTGAACATTTTACCTGTCTATCTATGTCCTCCTGAAACCTCTTACTATCCTGCTCATATCTGTTTTGTATCATGCTTGATCCTTGAAATTCTGCTCCCCACATCCAAGACCACCGCATTATATTTAACAAAAAAAGCAATGACCCCATGACCAACCAAGGGGGATCACAATGCTTAATTCTTTCCAGTCAGAAAAGCATTGGTTCACTGTCTCTCTCTGCTTCCTGTACATTAGCAGATTACCATCATCCCTTTAATCCATGTGCTCTACTTTCCCAATGTTTTGTCATGTGGTATGTTATCTAATGCCATTTGAAAGCCAATGTGTCCTACTTTTGCGCCACCAACATCGGCAATATCTTTTCCATCATATTGGTGACGGAGCTTTCAAAATCTGATCAATAAGCCTCATGTGTTTGAATTGACAACACAAACCAGGTGAGTTGATCCTGTCAGCAATAACACTTCAGGAACTTTTGTCCTTCCTTGCATGGAACCTACCGATATTCAATCGATGTATAACGTGTAAGTGATGTCAAAATCAGAGAATTATAAAAGAAACCTGTCTTGATGGTTACATTATGGTCGGTGCAAGCAGCAAAAAGAGATGTCTGTAACGACACAGTCAACAATACCAGTTCTCATTGGTGAGAGGTGGGAAGATAATTTGGAAAATTAAATGGAGCATTTCAAGAACATTGCTCCAAATGACCGATTTTTAGGAATGGGATTTAATTCGGATTGTTAATTGAGTTGGAACGAGAAGCAAACTCGGGAGAGATCCATTCAGTAGAATAAAATAGAACACAAATCACAATCCTCAAGTACTGAGAAGGAAAGTGATAGCCTAGAATCAATGCAAAGTCATCTAAATCTCTAATTCCAGAAACTAGGTAGTGTAAAAATTCCCCTTTGAAATCTGAGTACTGAATGATTAAGTCCATATTTAAAGGAGACTTCAACTATTTACTGCAAAAGTTATTTATTGTGATGGGGACATAGAAGATTAAGATGAAGTCTGGTAGAGGTGCTTTGAATAATGAATGGTTTTATACTGAAATTCAGAAACCAATTTCCCCAAATCAGTGAGTTGGTTTGTAGAGGGCACTGATTTAAAATCAGCGTCAAAAGAATGAAGGAAGAGGGTATGGATCTACTTTTCTACACAGGGGGTTGTTAGGATCTGAGATGTCCCATCAGAAAGAGGGCTGTAAACAGAATCCAAAATAGCTGGATAAAAGTGAACATTTGAAAAGAAGATTAGAAATTGGAAGGTCAGTGAAATTGCTGGAGTGAACTTTCACAGGCCTGACGGACTGAATAGCCTCCTTCTCTGCTATCATCTCTATTATTTTATAATCTTGGGTCATGAACATGCTAGGATTTATTCTGGGTTTTAGGGGGAAATAATGGAATTACTTTGCCTGGCAGTCAAGTTTCGAGTTTTAAGCTCACTTTATAAGCACGCATTGCAATGGCACTTTTTAAAAGTAGTCGCTATTTTTTGCGAGATGGGGTGGGTGGTGGTGGCTGGCTGTGGGTTGGGAGGGAGTGGAGGGGTGAGGGAACCCAGCTGTCTATTTGTAGAGAGCAAATCTCCAAAAACTGCAATTAATAAATGCCGAGGGCTTTATATTTTGACAAAGTGCTGTTGGTTTAGAAATAAATACTGGCCGGAATAGCGGGCAATCTCCACTTCCTGTTTAATCCAATGAAAGTTACTTTATTGAGATGGCTTCAAAAGGCCCTTATTTTTACAATGTAACAAATCCTGAAAGATAAGTGCGTTCCTGACCAGGGGACCAACAGGTGATGATTACCAAATAATGGACCTCATAGAAGTTCAAATGCAGATGAAGGTTTTAATCGGAAAATATTGCAATCAGTTTTTAGCTGGAGTCAAATTCCGAGTTGTCTGGATACTTAATAATCATGAATCACAGAGTCTAACTTGTTCAAACTGCCATTTCTTCCCAGCGACACCGTCTCCGCCAATCCTTTATGGCCTGTGCTCCTGTGAACAACCTAACACCGACGGCTCCTTGGCCTACGGCTGTTTGGCGATGGACTACATCCCCGAAATCACCACTGTTTCCTGGAAGAAAGATAATCAGCCGATCACCACTGGATTGAAGACTTACCCATCAGTGCTGAACAAGAAGGGAACCTACACCCGGAGCAGCCAGTTAACAATCACAGAGTCAGAGGTGGGAAGCAGTAAAATCTACTGCGAGGTTCGACGTGGAGAGTCGCTCTGGGTCAAGGAAATTCCAGGTTAGTGTTGTGGAAACTGTGAAAAACAGAAAAGCTGGAATGATCTTGTGTAAAGCTTTGGCTCTACCACATTTAGAATACTGTGAACAGTTCTGATCCCTGGAAATCCCTGTTAGAGTCTGCTTACAGCAAAGATCCTATTAAAATATAAGAACAGTTTGCATTAGTTGTTAATTTCTTCCAGAAATGTCTAACATGTTTTTCTTGAAGATTGTAAAGGTGACATCGTCCATCCAACTGTTATCCTCACCCAGACATCCAGTGAAGAAATCACAAGCAGCAGATTTGCAACTGTCGTGTGTTCAATAATCGATTTCCATCCAGAGTCAATAACCGTGAGTTGGTTGAAGGATGGACAACACATGGAATCGGGCTTCGTCACCTCTCCCGCCTGTGAAGTGAACGGGAACTTCTCAGCGACCAGTCGGCTGACAGTCCCCGCTGGGGAATGGTTCACCAACACGGTCTATACCTGCCAGGTCTCTCATCAAGGGGTGACACAAAGCCGAAACATCACCGGATCTCAGGGTAAGAGACACAAACCGAGGAAGCTCCAGATCATTCTGTGCACCGCTAGTTTTGCTAGGGCTCCTTGATGCCATACTCGGTCAAATGCTGCCTTGATGTCAAGTGCAATTGCACTCAGCTCACCTCTTGAGTTCAGCTCTTTTGTCCATGTTTAGATCAAAGCTGTGATTAGGGCGGGAACTGATGAGCCTGGTGGAACCCAAACTGAGTGTCAGTGAGCAGGTTATTGCCAAGCAAGTGTGGCTTGATAGCACTGTCGATGACCACCTTTCTTCACTTTCCTGATGATCAAGTATAGACTGATGGGCCAGTAATTGACTGGGTTGTATTTGTCCTGATGTTTGTGTACAGGACCACCTGGGCAATTTTCCACGTTGTCGGGTAGATGCCACTGTTGTAGCCGTACTGGAACAACTTGGCTAGGGGCGTTGCAAGTTCTGGAGCAAACGTCTTCAGTACAATTGCTGGAATGTCGTCAGGGCCCATAGCCTTTGTAGTATCCAGTGCCTTCCGTCGTTTCTTAATATCACGGGGAGTGAATCCAATTGGCTGAAGACTGGCATCTGTGATGCTGGGAACTTCAGGAGGAGACCGAGATGGATCATCCACTCGGCACTTCTGGCTGAAGATTGTTGCAAGTGCTTCAGCCTTATCTTTTGCACTGATGTAGTGGGCTCCCCCATCATTGAGGATGAGGATATTTGTGGAGCCACCTCCTCCAGTTAGTTGTTTTAATTGTCCACCATTATTAAGGACTCTAAGTGGCTGGACAGCAGAGCTCAGCTCCGATCCATTGGTTGTGGGATCACTTAGCTCTGTCTATTGTATGCTGCTTCTGCTGTTTGGCACGCAAGTAGTTTTGTGTTGTTGCTTCGCCAGGTTTATTTTGAGGTATGCCGGGTGCTGCTGTTGGCATGCCTTCCTGCTCTCTTCATTGAACCAGGATTGACCCCCTGGCTTGATGTTAATGGTAGATTGGGGGATGTGCCAGACCATGAGGTTACAGATTGTGGCTGAATGCAATTCTGCTGCTGCTGATGTTCCACAGCGCCTCATGGATGCCCAGTCGTGATTTGTTAGACCCATGCCACACAACACGATAGAGGGTATCCTCAGGTTGAAGATGGAACTTCGTCTCCACAAAGGCCGTGCGGTGGTCACTCCTACCAATACTGTCATGGACAGATGCATCTGCGACATTCAGATTGGTGAGGACGAGGTCAAGTAGGTTCTTCCCTCTGGTTGGCTCCCTCACCACCTGCCGCAGACCCAGAGTAGCAGGTATGTCCTTCAGGACTCGACCAGTAGTGGTGCTACCGAGTCACTCTTGGTGATGGACATTTAAATCCCCCACCAGGAGTACATTCTGCGCCCTTACCATCCGCAGTGCTTCCTCCAAGTGGTGTTCAATATGGAGGAGTACTGATGCATCAACTGAGGAGGGGGAGGGGGAGGGGTTAGGTGTGGCAGATGGCAATCAGCAGGATCTTTCCTTACCCATGTTTGACCTAATGCCGTGAGACTTCATGGGGTCCCGAGTCGATGTTGAGGATTCCCAGGCCAAATTCTTCTCGACTATATATCACTGTGCCACTACCTCTGCTGGGTATATCCTGCCAGTGGGACAGGACATATCCAGGGATTGTGATGGTGGTGTCTGGGACATTATCTGTAAGGTACCATTCCGTGAGTATGACTATGGCAGACTGTTACTTGACTAGTCCGTGGAACAGCTCTCTCAGGTTTTGCACAAACCCCCAGATGTTGGAAAGGAGGACTTTGCAGGGTCGACAGGACTGGGTTTGCCATTATTTCCAGGGCCTAGGTCGATGCCAGGTGGTCCACCGGTTTCGTTCCTTATCTGCTTTGTGGCGGTTTGATACAACTCAGTGGCTCGCTAGGCCATTTCAGAGGCCAGTCAAGAGTCAACCACACTGCTGTGGGTCTGGAGTCACATGTCGGCCAGACCCAGGTAAGAAGGCAGATGTTCTTTCCTGAAGGGCGTTAGTGACATAAATGTTTTAGAATCTCCAAAAAGCTTTTTCAAATCATTGTCCTTTCAATAAACAGTGCTGTTGCAGGAAGAAGTGTTTTTTTTTCTTTTCACCACTGCTGAAGAAAGTGCAGGTTGAATACTAGTGTCCTGATTCTGAAGATAGAGCTTTGGTTGACTATCATTTCTATTTCACAGATACTTCGTGCAATGATCCAGTAATTAAACTACTGCCACCATCAATAGAACAGGTCTTACTGGAGGCGACGGTGACCTTAACCTGCGTCGTGTCTAATGCTCCTTATGGCGTCAACGTGTCCTGGACCCAAGAAAAGAAGCCTTTGAAATCAGAGATTGCCGTCCAACCCGGAGAGGATTCCGACAGCGTGATCAGCACCGTAAAAACCTCAACACAAGCCTGGCTAAGTGGGGCTGTGTTCGACTGCGTGGTGAGCCATCAGGATCTGCCGACTCCTCTCAGAGATTCCATCCATAAGGAAGAAGGTGAGCAGAGAGATTGAAGCAATAAGTGAGAGGTTGTGCCTACTTCCTGTGTTTGTGAAGGGGGAAATTCGTCCTATTAAGTGCTCAAATGGATTATTCTGATCATTTATTTGCAATTCCACTAACGAAACCCTCTGTAACCATAAGTGATCTATTTAAGGAAGAATAAGTAGATTAACACGAAAGAAACAGAAGGAGATGAAGTAAGGTGGGAGGAGGTTCGTGTAGAGCATAAACACCAGCAAAAATTAGATGGGCCGAAAGGCCTATGCAGTAAATTCTATGTAATTTTTTAGTCTAATCCTTTAAGTTCTCAGCGAGAAGGATTGTATCCGCCTCTGCTCAGGGCTGGAAAACCGGACAGGCCCCAACGGGAAAAAAGAAAACCTGTAAAATTCAGCGCAAAGCACATTTCTCTCACATCTAACCACCGGCTTCATTGCCTCGGGTACTCTCCAGTTTATTGACATTTATTTTATTTTTTTCTGCAGTTAAAGATCTGCGGGAACCATCTGTGTCTGTCCTTCTGCCCCCGGCAGAAGAAGTCTCCGCTCAGAGATTCCTCTCCCTCACCTGCTTAGTGAGAGGTTTCTCCCCCCGAGAGATCTTCATCAAGTGGACCGTCAATGACAAGTCGGTGAATCCCGGTAACTACAAGAACACCGAGGTGATGGCAGAGAACGACAATAGCTCCTACTTCATCTACAGCCTGTTATCCATTGCAGCGGAGGAGTGGGCCAGCGGCGCTTCTTACTCCTGTGTGGTGGGACATGAAGCTATCCCCTTGAAGATCATCAACAGAACGGTTAATAAATCCAGTGGTAAACCGAGTTTTGTGAACATTTCCCTTGCATTGTTGGACACTGTCAATTCATGTCAATGAGAATCTCTTGATTGCATTTCAATTCTTAAATAAAAACCAATAAAGATATTTTCTTCCAATCGCGATTTAAATACACAACGCTGAATTAATTTTGCTTCCCACATTTGCTTAGGGCGGGTCTATTCATCTAAAGTAGGATATTTGTAACTCTAAGGCGCAAGCCTTGTACAACAAGTGCTCCCAGCTCAGATACGCCAAAGGTTAGTTACAGAATAAAACTGATACTTTTCAGGATTCCGTAGCATAACTTCAGCAACTTTCTTCCCGAAGGTGGAAATCTGAAAATTTCCCTTTTTCAACAAACAAACGCCGCACATTTAAATCCCGGTATCCCTGTTGTGTCTATTCCTTCAGAATTTGGGTTAATTTTAAATTACAGCATTGCAACCACTGGGAACTGAGGAGAGGGCCCAACGTGCAAATATGAGCTGCAGCACAATCCACCATTAGAAAGAGGGGAAAGGACAATGTATTAACTCTTTCCCACTTCCTAAACACCTGGATGGACAGGGCAATTGTTAATCCACTGTCACTCCACTTCTCCTATTGAGAGAGGGCAAAGGCAATCGTGAACCGACTGTAGCCCCTTACCCAAACTCCCCCGACAGAGAAAGGAGCAAGGGTATTTGTTAACCCACTCTCCTTCCACTGCCCCGGCAGAGAGATTGGAAGACAACTGCTCTCGACTATATGGACTCAGTTGCCATCAGTACAAAGTCGGCTTGTAGCTCACTGTGCGAAGGATTTAAACTTTCCACATTGTATAACATATATGTATGCAACATAATATCTTTAAACTTTTCCCTGTTAATCTTATTTGAACTGATTGAATTCTAATAGTCCAAATCTAATTGGTGATAGAAACCTCTGTTCTTTCACAGTTGTGCTTCTGATGTTTCTGAGGCCCATCAGTTGCATTGCTGTATGCATTCAGACGACGACATATTGCATCTCTCACATACACAAACACACACATACACACTCACACATGATCAGACCCAAATGCTGATATAAATGCTCCCACAGTCACACATACAAACATAAACATAAACACTCACCTTAGTACAGTCTCACGTACAGAGACACATAGACATAAAATCAGACACTAGGATACACATTAATACACATGCATGAGCGCACATACTCGCACATTAACAGACTCACACATGTACACATAAACACACAAATAAATAGACGCATTAACACATTCACTCACACACAAATGTACATCAACATTACTGTACTGACACACACTCATGAATATACAAACACGCACATAAACTTATACATTAGCACACATGTACATAGAATCACACATTAACACACGCATTCAGACATAAATGTGGACATCAAGACATAAAAACACACAATATCACCCTTTTGGGGCACAAGAAGTCATAAACAAGCACATTAACACACCCTTTAAAACATTGACACATGAACATACACTAACTTACAGGGAAACATAAACACATCCATTGACACAGAAACACAGATTAACAAACTCATGGACACACACACACACCCACACAGATAACTAAATATTAACAAGCTCATGCAATCACATGGACAGATCGATACAACACACAGACACACACATACAGGCAGTCACTTGAATACACATATCAATGCACATTGGCACATTAACACAAATTAACATACATGGACACATACACACAGCCGTCAACATTTAAACAAGAACATTGACACACACACTTGGGTACACAAACAAACAAGCACACTCATTAACACTCGCACACATGGAAGCACAAACACAGAGCAATTCAAAGCAAGACATACTCAAACACACATACACAAACACAAAAGCGCAGAAACGAAAATGCCAGACTATAGACGAAAGCAGAATTCAAATGCACTCTTTGAACAGACACCATCTCCATTACTTACCCTAATACATGTTGGACCTATCTTCCTGAACCTATCTTCGAAATAATTGTTAGCAATCAATAAAACATCCTCTATATCTAACCATAAAATTCCTAATGATGGAACGGAATCGATCCAAAATAAAATAGTGCCTGACACTGAAGAAAAGAACTGACATCTTTTCCAACACTACCTGGACGCGGATCATAAAGGAAGCACGGCTGTGGAGTTAGTAACAGAGATAGATTTCTGAACGTGATTAAATTAACAATGAATATACATTGAAAATTAAATTAGAGAGCAAAATAATGGTTCAGGAAGAGAATTGCCAATGCAAAATGACAATCTTATATCCTGGATTAAGAAACGATATAAATACTTTTCCTCCTCAACATCCCCGTAGATTCCTTAGACCACATCTGGATTGAAGACAATGAGGAAGAGAGCGGCAACATCTGGACAACCGCTTCCACATTCATCATCCTGTTCTTCCTGAGCATTTTCTACAGTGCTGCCGTCACTCTGGTGAAGGTGAGAATATTCAATCCACTCACACTTCAATTTGACTGAAGCTGTTTCACAAATGTCTAAACGTTTCATAAATTTTAAAAGATACTCTGAGATAAATGTACCAGACCGCGAAACCTTTGCTTCATTCTTTTATTCCTCTTTTACAGGTCAAGTGATTGATTGAATTTCTGCCGCCCTGGATTTTCCTCATTTTTAACATCTCTGTATTACCAAACAAACTGTAAACGTAAAATGCCGTCAGTTTATGGTTCCGAATCTGTAGCTGAGAAAACCATAAACAATATTTCAGTTTTTCTGTTTGAAATGTACGAGATAATCATCGCTATAATGTAAATGTATCTTCGAGTTTCATCGTTGTTTGAACTTCATGTGTAAATAAGTATCTAGTCCTTAATCACAAGTGTTTGGTTTCCTTTATGTTGAGACCCTGTTTTCTCTTTCTGGTTGTAACAGGTTTACAGATAGCTGGCAGCTCAGTCTGCATGTGTCCTGTTTTCAATGTGTCTCACAGTTGTAATATTCATTTTGGACCTTTCTTTTAAAAATATTGTTTTCTGTCAAATCTTCCTTTTTGAAATTGTTAATAAACCTTGAATAAGAAAAACACGAACTTGGACGTTTACAGAATTCCTTGCCCAGAGGCTCATCCACACCGCTCCATGTTCCCTATTACATGTTTCCCCCCTTTCCTGACAGCTATTTTTCACCAGTCCTGTCTGGTTTATGTTTAAACCCAAGGTCCTTGTTTGAACTTCATGTGTAAATAAGTAAGGTCCTTTGGTGAAGCAGCCGCTGCACCATCCAGGTCCCACCAGAGTAAATATACCTTTCCCTCTGTCTCATTTTGCCAAACCCCAGATGCAGAATGGCCGTACAGTGACGAGGAGTATCTCACTGACTTCTCCCATCTTATGGTCTGTCATAGTCACATGCCAGGTTATATCAAAGAGCAACGCTCTGCTCCCACACAGTCTGTTACAGTATAGTATTTGGTAGAATACTGTCCCATCAAACCTTTTCAGGGCGGGCACGGCACAGGTGAGATACAGGGCAAAGCTCACTCTACATCATCCCATCAAACACTCCAGGACAGGGACAGCAGGGGCCACGGACAGAATAAAGCTGCATGTATCCTGTCCCATACAAAACTCCCAAGACTGATCCAGCATGGATTGGAGACATGGTAAATCTCCCTCTACACGGCACCATCAAATGCTCCCAGGGCAGGCATATCACAGGTTAGATGTATAGCACAGACACAGGAGGGAGCATAAACCCTGGGAATGATTTCTAGGGACTGGTGCATATCTGACAAAATATGCCATCGAGCACAAGAGCTGGGAATTATTCCAATATCCTGGGAACATCTGAAACAACAGGAATCACAAACACTAGGAATGATCCCACAGCCTGGGGCCTCTCTAAGACAACAGAGAGGACAACCCCTGGGAATGATTTCCAAAGACTTAAGCCTATGTGACAAACATGGAGGCAGACAGTCTGGGTTGATTCCCAGAGCTTGGGGCCTAACTGATACAACAGAGAGCACAAACGGTGGGAATGATTCCCTCAATCTTTGCATTTTCTGTTACACACAACCCATAATCTCCACCTCTTCTGTCAGAAACACACACACACACACACACACACTGACTCACAACTTTTTTGTTCTGCACATGCCGAACATCTGTCTCTACCTTTTCTGTTATTCCCGTTACCCCTGCTTCTCTGTAACCTGTTTCCCTGATGATCTCTGTTCCACTCCATTCCGTCTGATACCATCTCCATGAACTCACATCATGAGCCCGGGGATCCTCGCTCCCTGCTCCATTCCCTCTGATAACATCTTCCTGAACTCACTGAACGTCACCCCAGGGATCCTCGTTCCCTGTTTAGTTCTCTTTCTACCATCTCCCTGAACACACTGAACATCATCCAAGGGATCGCCTCTCCCTGCTCCCTTACTGAACATGACTCCAGGGATTGGCTGAATATCACATTAGATTAAGGGAGGGAAACATGAACGCTTCTTCTGAAGGACTCGGCATGATAGTTGGGAATGGGTGGCGTTGATGTTTGAACTCTTTCTCTTCCCAATCTCTCTCCCACTTCTCCCCCACCACCATCATTCGGAGACGCCCGGCCCTCCAAGTTACTTTTGTCTTTAGCCGCCATCACTGTGACTCCCCGTCTCCATCCTTTCCCTCGACACGGGGAACACACACTGCGTGCATGGCTCTTTAAGACGCAAGGACTGACCCCTTCGGTCACTGCCCTCAGGGGCTGAGTGGAAGCTGGAGAGGGCCCGTGACCCCCTGACCCTGAATCAATGGAGGAAAACATCCTTCACGGTCCTGTGACGTAAGGAGTACATTGTGGCATCATCCATTGCAGGGCAAACTGGTGTTCGCCATTTTTGTGTGACAACACACGTGTCGCAAGTTTACCAGTTATTTAAAAGCACAACTATATTCAAAGGAAAACTGACTTCACCTTTCATCAAAAGAACAACTCGATCTTAATCTACAAAGGCGCAAGTTCGCTCCGTGTGATCATATAAAGAGCTGTGCTTAAACCGGTTGTGGGTGTGCGCATGTGCGGGTCGTGCCACAGATCGGGGCCTTCCCAGCCGCTGTGAATTGTGAGAGCCGCAGCCCTCCACGGCCCAGTCATTAATAGAGTCAATCCAAACCCAACCTCCTTCCAGTCGGTTGCTATCCGTGTTGTTGACCCCGACAGACATAAAAGTGAGATATAAACTTGGTGGAACTATCGAGGAGGGTTTGTCTACTGAGTCAGTATGGGTGGAAGTCAGAAACAGGAAAGGAGCAGTCACTGTATTGGGAGTTTTCTATAGATCCCCAAATAGCAACAGAGACACGGAGGAACAGAATGGCAGGCAGATTTTGGAAAGGTGCAGAAGTAACAGGGTTGTTGTCATGGGTGACTTCAACGTCCCTTATATTGATTGGAACCTCCTTAGTGCAAATAGTTTGGATGGTGCAGATTTTGTCAGGTGTGTCCAGGAAGGTTTCCTGACTCAACATGTGGATAGGCCGACTAGAGGGGAGGCTATATTGGATTTGGTGCTTGGCAACGAACCAGGCCAGGTGGCAGACCTCTCGGTGGGAGAGCATTTCGGTGATAGTGATCACAACTCCCTGACCTTTACTATAGTCATGGAGAGGGATAGGAGCAGACGGGATGGGAAAATATTTAATTGGGGGAGGGGGAATTACAATGTTATTAGGCAGGAATTGGGGAGATGAAATTGGGAACAGATGTTCTCAGGGAAATGCACGACAGAAATGTGGAGGTTGTTTAGGGAGCACTTGCTGCGACTGCTGGATAGGTTTGTCCCGATGAGGCAAGGAAGGGATGGTAGGGTGAAGGAACCTTGGATGACATGAGATGTGGAACAGATGGTCAAGAGGAAGAAGGAAGCTTACTTAAGGTTGAGGAAACAAGGATCAGACAGGGCTCTAGAGGGTTACAAGGTAGCCAGGAAGGAACTGAAGAATGGACTTAGGAGAGCTAGAAGGGGACATGAAAAAGTCTTGGCGGGTAGGATTAAGGAAAATCCCAAGGCGTTCTACACTTATGTGAGGTACAAGAGGATGGCCAGAGTGAGGGTAGGGCCGATCAGGGATAGTGGAGGGAACTTGTTCCTGGAGTCGGAGGAGGTAGGGGAGGTCCTTAATGAATACTTTGCTTCAGTATTCACTAATGAGAGGGACCTTGTCGTTTGTGAGGACAGCGTGAAACAGGCTGATATGCTCGAACAGGTTGATGTTAAGAAGGAGGATGTGCTGGAACATTTGAAAGACATGAGGATAGATAAGTCCCCAGGGCCAGACGGGATATACCCAAGGTTATAACGGGAAGCGAGGGAAGAGATTGTTGCACCTTTGGTGATCATCTTTGCGTCCTCACTGTCCACTGGAGTAGTACCAGATGATTGGAGGGTGGCAAATGTTATTCCCTTGTTCAAGAAAAGGAATAGGGATAACCCTGGGAATTATAGACCAGTCAGTCTTACGTCGGTAGTGGGCAAATTATTGGAGAGGATTCTGAGAGACAGGATTTATGATTATTTGGAAAAGCATGGTTTGATTAGAGATAGTCAGCATGGCTTTGTGAGGGGCAGGTCATGCCTCACAAGCCTTATTGAATTCTTTGAGGATGTGACAAAACACATTGATGAAGAAAGAGCAGTGGATGTGGTGTATATGGATTTTAGCAAGGCGTTTGATAAGGTTCCCCATGGTAGGCTCATTCAGAAAGTAAGGAGGCATGGGATACAGGGAAATTTGGCTGTCTGGATACAGAATTGGCTGGCCCATAGAAGACAGAGGGTGGTAGTAGATGGAAAGTATTCAGCCTGGAGCTCGGTGACCAGTGGTGTTCCGCAGGGATCTGTTCTGGGACCTCTGCTCTCTGTGATTTTTGTAAATGACTTGGATGAGGAAGTGGAAGGCTGGATTAGTAAGTTTGCCGATGACACAAAGGTTTCTGGAGTTGTGGATAGTGTGGAGGGCTGTTGTAGGTTGCAGCGGGACATTGACAGGATGCTGAGCTGGGCTGAGAAGTGGCAGATGGAGTTCAACCTGGAAAAGTGTGAAGTGTGAAGTGAAGTGATTAACAGGGGGATTGAGTTTAAGAGACGCGAGGTTATGCTGCAGCTCTATAACGCCCTGGTTCGACCACACTTGGAATATTGTGTTCAGTCCTGGTCGCCTCATTATAGAAAGGATGTGGAAGCTTTAGAGAGGGTGCAGAGGAGATTTACCAGGATGCTGCCTGGACTGGAGGGCATGTCTTACGAAGAAAGATTGAGGGAGCTAGGGCTTTTCTCATTGGAGCAAAGAAGGATGAGAAGTGACTTGATAGAGGGGTACAAGATGATGAGAGGCATAGATAGAGTGGATAGCCAGAGACTTTTTCCCAGGGTGGAAAGGTCTATCACCAGGGGGCATAATTTTAAGGTGATTGGAGGAAGGCTTCGGGGAGATGTCAGAGGTAGGTTCTTTACACAGAGAGTGGTGGGTGTGTGGAATGCTCTGCCAGCGGTGGTAGTGGAAGCAGATACATTAGGGACATTTAAGCGACTCTTGGATAGGTACATGGATGATAGTAGAATGAAGGGTAGGTAGTTAGTTTGCTCTTCGAGTAGGTTAAAAGTTCGGCACAACATCGTGGGCCGAAGGGCCTCTATTGTGCTGTACTGTTCTATGTTCTATGATCTATGATTCATTTTGGAAGGTCGAATTTGAATGCAGAATACAGGCTTAAATACAGGATTCTTGGCAGTGTGGAGGAACAGAGGGATCTTGGGGTCCACGTCCATAGATCCCTCAAAGTTGCCACTCAAGTTGATAGGGTTGTTAAGAAGGCGTATGGGGTGTTGACTTTCATTAACAGGGGGATTGAATTTAAGAGCCGCGAGGTTATGCTGCAGCTCTATAAAGCCCTGCTTCGACCACACTTGCAATATTGTGTTCAGTTCTGGTCGCCTCATTATAGGAAGGATGTGGAAGCTTTAGAGAGGGTGCAAAGGAGATTTACCAGGATGCTGCCTGGACTGGAGGACATGTCTTCTGAAAAAAGGTTGAGGGAGCGAGGGCTTTTCTTATTGGAGCGAATAAGGATGAGAGGTGACTTGATAGAGGGGTACAAGATGATGAGAGGCATAGATAGAGTGGATAGCCAGAGACGTTTTCCCAGGGCGGAAAGGGCTATCACCAGGGGGCATAATTTTAAGGTGATTGGAGGAAGGTTTAGGGGAGATGTCAGAGGTAGGTTCTTTACACAGAGAGTGGTGGGTGCGTGGAATGCACTGTCAGCGGTGGTAGTAGAAGCAGATACATTAGGGACATTTAAGCGACTCTTGGATAGGTACATGGATGATAGTAGAACGAACGGTATGTAGGTCGTTTGATCTTAGAGTAGGTTAAAGGGTCGGCACAACATCGTAGGCCGAAGGGCCTGTACTGTGCTGTACTGTTCTATGTTCTTCTATAACAGAACTACATGCATGCTAAACAGTGGAGGCAGCGTGTCATAGACAGAGCTAAGCAATCTCATAACAAAAGGATCAGATCAAAGCTCTGCAGTCCTGCCACATCCAGTCGTGAATGGTGGTGAAAAATTGTAACCTCGAAGATGGAAAGTCCCAGCACAAGAACGCAAAAGACAAAGCTGAAATATTTACAGCCATCTTCAGCCGTTAGTGCCGAGTATATGATTTATCTCGGCCTCCTCCTGAGGTTCCCAGCAGCTCAGAAGCCATTTTTCAGCTAATTTGATTCACTCTAGGTGATATCAGGAAATGGATGAAGGAACATGGTACAGCAAAAGCTGTGGGCCCTGACAACATCCCAGCTGTAGTACTGAAGATCTGTGCTCCAGAACTAGCTGCGCCCCAAGCCAAGCTGTTCCAGTACAGCTGCAACAGTGGCATCTACCCACCAACGTGGAAAATTGCCCAGATATGTCCTGTCCACAAAGGCAGGATACATCCAATCTAGCTATTTATCGCCCCATCAGTCCATTCTCAATCGTCAGCAAAGTAATGGAAGGAGTCATTGACAGTGCTATCAAGCGGCACTTTATCAGAAATAACCTGCTCACTGATGCTACTTTTGAGTTTTGCCAGGGCCACTCGGCTCCAGACCTCAGTAGAGCCTGGATCCAATTCTGGACAGAGGAGGTGATTTCCACAGGTGAGATGGCAGTAATATCAAGGCAATATCTGACAGAGTGTGACAGAAAAGAGCCCTGGTAAAATTGAAGTGAATGGGAATCGGGGAAAAGCTCTCTACTGGTTTTAGTTATACCTAGTACAAAGGTTGATGGCTGTGCTTGTTAGAGGCCTATTATCCCAGCCCCAGGGCATCGCTGTAAGCGTTCCTCAGGGTGTGTCCTGGGCCCAAACATCTTCAGCTTCTTCATCAACGACCTTCCCTCCGTCATAAAGTCAGAAGTGGGGATGTTCACTGAAGTTTGAAGTGTTCAGTAACATTCAACTCTTCAGATACTAAAGTAATCTGTTTCCACATGCAGCAAGACATGGACAACATTCAGGCTTGGGCTGATAAATGGCTAGTGACATTCGCAGCACACAAGTGCCAGTGAATGATCATCACCAACAAGAAAGAATCTAGCCATCTCCTTTTGACATTCAACAACCATTATCATTGCTGCATCCCCACCGTCAACATCCTGGGTGTTAACATTGACCAGAAACCTAACTGGACTCTCCGTATAAATACTGAGGCTACAAGAGCAGGTCAAAGGCTGACATCTCTGCGGCGATTAACTCACCTCCTGACTTCCCAAAGCCGGCCTACCATCTACAAGGTACAAGTCAGGAGTGTGAAGGAATACTCTGCACTTGCCTGGATGGGTGCAGCTCCAACAAAACGCTAGAAGCTCAACACCATCCAGGACAATGCAGCCCACTGGATTGCCATCCATCCACCACCTTGGGTATTTAGTCCACCCAGCGCCAAGGCATAGTGGCAGCAGTGTTTACCATCTACAAGATCACTGCAACAACTTGCCAAGGCTTCTTCAGCAGCACCACTGTTGCTTGGTCAAAATCTTGGAACTCCCTTCCTAAGAACTCTGTGAGTGCAACCACACCAGATGGCCTGTTTAAAAAGCCAGCTCGCCACCTTCTCCAGAGCAAGTAAGGATTGGAAGCAAATACTGCCCTGTCCTGAGACCTTCACATCCCATGAAACGATAAAAAAATGAAAGTGTGCTGTTGAGTGGAGAGACTGTCTGAGCGGATTGAAGACCGAATCCGGGCCATCACAAGATCACAGGAGGTGGTGACTGCTCTTCAACCAAAGACGGATTGAAGCAAAGAAACGGAAAGAAAACATTCTACTGGTCTCCGTGAAAACAGGTGGACAGTAAATGTAACACCTAGAGTGATATATCACGCGGAAGAAAATGTATTTTTATAATAGAAAGGACAAACTATTGAAACATATCTCCATTCACGGCCTCAGAACGTTCAAAAGCCCCTTACAGCCAAAGAAGCTCCTTGCAGGTGTAGTGGCTGTCCCAGTGCAAGAAATGTGGGAATGCTTAATTGCCTGACAGAAAGTTATGCCAATCCGAATCCTCTGGAGGGGTAAGGGGATTTGGAAGTCATAGAGTAATTCAGCACTGGAACACGTCCTTCGGCCCACCGAGTCTGTGCCGACCAACACCCACCCATTTATACTAATCCTACATTAATCCCATATTTCCTACCACATCCCCACCATCTACTTACACTAGGGGCAATTTACAATGGCCAATTTACCTATCAACCTCAGTTTCATTCTCCTGGTCTTTCTCCAAGCCCTTGAAACCCTCAATAATCTGCTGCCGTGACTCAGGATGCTCTCAACTCTCTTCCTTGGGTCCCCAGTGGTGCAGTGAGTCCGGTAGGTGGAGAGCTGGCTGTCACTGAATGGAAACACCCCGAGCTGAGTTAGTGTCCTTATAGGGGGAATGGTTATACTCTTGGAGACCAGCTGTGGGATGACACTCAAGGCTGGTTATTGTAACCTGGAAGCTCAGAATTTTTTAATGCAATCAGTTTATTCCGTGATCAACTTGCCCTCTAGAATTCCGTTAGCCTTACCCTCAGGAAACCGTGACTCCAGCGAGATTTCCCTCATCGATCAGTTAACTTGTGAACTAACAATGATTCTGTATTTTGCCGGAATGAATTATAGACCTGTCATATTAGAACGATGATATCCGCTTTTATTGAACAAACATACAAAGAATAATCTGTAGCTGTAATTTGAACATAGTTTTCAACACCGTTCACTATCCTGGTTTGCAGTTAAAATACCGTTTGATTTCTATCTGGTGACTATTGCGCCTGTGATGATTTATTTACTGATCCATAACTTTCACGTTTTTGGACTTGCTATGAGGTGGGGTCGGTGTGGCCTCGCTTTTCAGTAATTACCCACTCATCACGCGAGAGCGGAGTGGGTTCAAATCCTCCGGGGTAAGGTGCAGGGCGGGTTCTCATTAACAAGAACTCAACACCAGCAGGACATGAAAACCTATTTATACAATACTCACTGAGATTAGAAAAGAAGTGGAGCAGAAAAAGAAAGAACATCCAGCGGCTTTGCTTCGTCTTTTGCCCCTTTATCATCGATCTCCACCAATGGTAAAGCAACAAGCTTCAGAAATCAGATCGCGGGGTGTGCCCGTTCTTTACATTTTAATATTATTTTCCCACCTCCCACACCTTGTTAGAGGAGGCTGTGGCATAGTAGTAATGTCACGGAACTAATAATCCAGATTCCTTGGCTAATGCTCTGAGAACATGGGTTCATATCCCACCATGGCAGATGGTTGAATTTGATTTCAATTAATAAATCTGGAATTAAAAGATAGTCTAATGGTGACCATGAAACCATTGTCAATTTGGGCGGCACAGTGGTGCAGTGGTTAGCACCGCAGCCTCACAGCTCCAGGGACCCGGGTTCGATTCCGGGTACTCCCTGTGTCTGTGTGGGTTTTCTCCGGGTGCTCCGGTTTCCTCCCACAAGCCAAAAGACTTGCAGGTTGATAGGTAAATTGGCCATTATAAATTGTCACTAGTATAGGTAGGTGATAGGGACAGGTGGGGATGTTTGGTGGGAATATGGGATTAGTGTAGGATTAGTCTGAATGGGTGGTTGATGTTCGGCACAGACTCGGTGGGCCGAAGGGCCTGTTTCAGTGCTGTATCTCTAATCTAAAAAAAAAAATCTAATCTAATTGTTGTAAAACCCATCTGGTTCGCTAATGTCCTTGAGGGAAGGAAATCTGCCGTCATTACCTGGTCTGGCCTACATGTGACTGCAGACTCACAAAAACCTAATTGACTCTTAAATGCCCTTTAAAATGGCCTAGCACGCCATTTAGTTCAAGGACAATTAGGGATGAGCAATAAATGCAGGCCGAGCCAGAGATGCCCATATCCCACAAACAAATAAAACACAAACCTTCTACTTACTTGTCCCACTCATTGGTTAGTTTCAGAAAGCAATCCTTTGATAAGCGGGTGCTTGTTTATTGTCTGACGTACTTTCTCAAGCCATTGTGGCAAGTTGATTTCAACTACCAAACTTTTATTCATTCCAGAATACAGTCCGCTTTTGGAGAAACAGGGGTTAATTCACTGCTCGGGGTCGGATCTAAAGGCCTGCTCAGGTATAAAATTGAAACCCGACCCCGGCCTGTCCTGACCACATCCAACCCAAACCCGACCCGGGCACGCGTCCTTTAATTTATTTTAGCGCCCGACCCGAACCGGCTCGGCTATCCTAACAAAGATCATGATATCAAACAGGTTATTGATCTGAACTGCCATTTTTCCAATCAATTAATCTTTCCTTTCACTGAAATTTAGCTTCCAGTCCAAACTCTCTGAAATGATTTCACTGAGTTTAGGAATAGCAGTAAGAAAATGATACTTGACCTCTGTGTTGCTCATGTTCAAATCTTCATGGCCTTGCAGCCCCACTCCTCACCCCCACCCCACCCCCACCCCGCCCCGCCCCCACCACCACTCCAAATCTCTACAACCCTACAACAGTCCGAAAACTGTGCCGTCTAAAAAAGGAAGGGAGTAAGTAAATCACTTGGGTTGGTACTAGGGTACCCTGATCACTATCCAATGAACTCAGCCACAAAGTGCTCATGTGCATGTGGGGAGAGGGGGCGGGGAATGGAGGGGGGGGTGGGCTTTGGTTCCTGGTGACGGGATCAGGCTCAGATTCTCCACATCTCCATATGCAGGAATAGCCTGTTGCCGGAACGGATGAATCGGATCACAACATTTGGACAAGGTCAGTGCAGTGAGCCTCGGTGAAACATAGAGGTGAGGAGCCTGTACAATAACTCACTCAGCATGGGGTGTGAGGAGAGAAGCAGTTCACAGATTACAGAAACTAGTGCGCTGCAAGTAAAATCAGAATATGTTAGTGTAAATGAGTAAATTGGTTCATCAGTCATTACTTTTATTGCAATAAAATATGCGTGTTTACTTGGAAATACGTTTATTTTTCACCATTTCACGCATAATCCTGCCCCATCCAGGTAGAGCCTCTCTGTATGTAATCTTGGGCTCTATCTGCCGTGGAGTGATTGATGGGACAGTGTGGAGGGAGCTTTACTCTGTATCTAACCCGTGATGTACCTGCCCTTGGAGTGATTGATGGGACAGTGTACAGGAGCTTTGCTTTCTTCTTAGCTCACGATGTTCCCGACTGGGATGGTTTATGTTTATAATATATACGATGGGCCGAATGGCCTCCTTCTGTACTGTCAGATTCCATTATTCATTGAATTTCAATTGCATCAATCAAAACTTTCGTAATTGTACCCCTGAAATTGCTATTTGTGATGTTAGTATGTGGAAGCTGAAGAGTAACGGTACCAACCAATGTCATGGTGAAATTGTAGATATAAAACTTAAAGTTCTGAAGAAACATGAGGAACTACAAAGGGTAATAGACAGGCTCAGTGAGTGGGCAAGTATTTGGCAAATGGAGTACATCTGGAGTACTGTGTACAGTTTTGGTCTCCTTATTTAAGAAACGATATATATGCGTTAGAGGCAATTCAGAGAAGGTTCACTCGACTGATACCTGGGATTTGGCATGGGGCATAAGGGCGGAGGGGCGGGTGGTGGTGATGTTATCTAATGAAGAAAGATTGGGTAGGCTGGGTCTGTATCTATTGGAGTTGAGAAGAATGAAAGGTGATCTTATTGAAACATATAAGATCCTGAGGGGACTTGACAAGTTGCATGCTGAAATGATGTTTCCCCTGTGGGGGAGGCTAGAACTAGGGGACGCAGTTTAAAAATAAGAGGTCTCCCATTTAAGATGGAGATTAGGAGAAATGTTTTTTCTCAGAGGGTCTTAGGTCTTTGGAACTCTGTTCCCCAGAAACCGGTGGAGACAGGGTCATTGAATATTTTTAAGGCAGAGGTCGATAAATTCTTCACTAACAAGGACGTAAAAGGGTATCAGGGCAGGCGGGGAAGAGGAGTCGAGGCCACAATCAGATCGGCCATTAACTTACTAAATGGCGGAGCAGACTAAAAGGGGCTGAATGCCTACTCCTGCTCTTGATTCAAATGTTTGTGTGTTGTTCCCATTCTCACCTTTGGCTATATGCTTCTGTTGGTGTCTCACTGTATCACTGTAGTCAGTCTGGCCTTTATCTCAATCCCTCTGTTGGTATCTCTGCATCATCATGCTCAGTCTCATCTTTATCTCTCTCCCTCTGTTGTTTCTTTTTTTCAAATCGCAGGATGTGGGCGTCGCTGGCTGGGCCAGCATTTACTGCCCATCCATAATTGCTCTTGAGAAGGTGGTGGCAAGCCACCTTCTTCAACCGCTGCAGCCCATCTGTTGTAGGTACACCCACAATGCTGTTATGGAGGGACTTCCAGGACTTTGCTCCAGCGACAGTGATGAATGGTGATGTAGTTCCAAGGCAGGATAGTCTGTGGCTCCGAGAGGAACTTGCAAGTGGTGTTGCCATGCGTGTGCTGCCCTTGTCCTTCTAGGTGGAAGAGGTCACGGGTTTGGAAAGTGCTGTCAAAGGAGCCTTGCTGAGTTGCTGCCGTGCATCTTGTAGATGGTACACACTCCTGTCACTGTGCGTCGGTGCTGGAGGGAGTGGATGTTGAAGGTGGTGGATAGGGTGCCAATCAAGCTGGCTTCTTTGCTCTGGATGGTGTCGAGCTTCCTGAGTGTTGTTGGAGCGGCACTCATCCAGACAAGTGGAGAATATTCCATCACACTCCTGACTCGTGCCTTGTAGATTGTAGACAGGCTTTGGGGAATTAGGATGTGTGTTACTCCCCACAGAATTCCCAACCTCTGACCTGCTTTTGTAGCTACAGTATTTCTATGCCTGGTGCAGTTCAGTTTCTGGTGGATAGTAACCACTAGAATGTTGATAGTGGGAGATGCAGCGATGGTAGTGCGGTTGAATGAGAAGGGGAGATTGTTGGATTCTTTTTTGTTCGTGTCTGTTTGCATCATTTTACTCGGTCTCACCAGTATCTACGTACTTCATTTGTGTACAGACTCACTCACCTGCACAGCTACATTGATCAAATCTTTAACGATTGAAATGCAGACAGGCACTTAGCTGATAGCCGTGGGTCGCCTCATTCACCACAGGCAAAATACTCAGATCTCAAACCTTGGAGACCTGGCAGGCACTGCGATGATCCATTGCGAAGATCAACTGCAAACGAACATTGCTCCGATCTTTAAGGATTGAATATAGAGAGACACTGAGCTGATCCACCTTGGTGCACGGGTACATTGTTCAGTTTTTAAACATTGAGTCCATACAGGGATAGGACTAATCAACCCTGGGAGCCTCACTCACTTCCACTGGTACATTGCTCAGAACTTTCTTTTCATTGTACTCTTCCACAATTTTAACGAGCAGTTTCTTTTTCTATGCTTTGACTGGATTTTTTAAAGCTTTATTTATCCCCAGGCGTTCTGCTTTTCCTTTTGCTGCTTTCTCCCCATCTCCCCCATTCCCTTCACACCCCAGTCTCTCCCATTGCCATGAACAGTTGGCGGTAAATCAGTACAAAGCGAGACTGACAATAAAAACTGACAGGTTACTGAGAAAACAAACATCAAATTAAAATAAAACAATTATACATCATGAAAAGAAGACCTTATCAATGTCCCTGTGCAGGTGAGTGCGGATTCCTTCAGTGGATCAGCTCAGTGCCTCTATGAACTTAATGCTTAAAAGATGATCCCCAGGGAGCAGCCCTTAGACCCAGATATCAGTAGCAGTGGCGTCAGGCTGGCCCAGGAAGGAACCATTTGGCACACTGGCACATGCCAGAAGCCACGCCTCGCCCGACGACCACCATCACGACCACATTGGATACAGATAACGCCCGTGGACTCTTACACATCTGTGGGGCGTAGTCTGGGACACAGAAAGTTGTTACTTGGCAGGTGGGGGCCTCTATGCTGAGCAGAGCGGGGTCTGAGTGACAGGTTTCTGCTATATCAGGGGAATTCTGAGTCACTAACTTACAGTCAGTGTGATTTATGTCTGTGTATCTTTAAACTCTCAGTCTAACTGCACTGGTATGATAATGTATTGCGGAATATAAACAAAGGCATCGTCTAGTGAATTCATAACTGAGATAGGCCCTACAGTTACATAAAATATAAACAGAGGCGTGACCTAATCTAGTCATAACAAAGTTAATCCTTAATGTAGCATAAACAGAGGCAAGTCTAATGCAGACATTACTGAGACAGGCCCTAGCATAATATAAGCAGATACGAAGTCCAGTGTAAAATAATCAGCGACGTAGTCTAATGCAGTAATAACTGAAACAGGGTCCAGTGTAATATAAAGAACGACTGTGTCCACGTTATTGTGAACAGAGACATGGTCTTGCGCAGTAATAAGTAAGATTGGGCTAAGTGTAATAATAACAGGAATATGGTCTGGTGTTTATAACTGAGACTCGGTCTAGGTTAATGGAAAAAGAGACAGGGGCTAGAGTAATGTAAACAGGGATAGAGTCTAGCGTAATCGAAACAGAGCTGTAATCTGTAACATGTAATAACTGAGATAGACCCAAAGGTCAACTATATCTCAACAAATAATATGTTTTGCGGTGCGAATGGATTTCACACTTCTCACTGGATCATCTTAAACCAGATTGTGAGAATATTGACGGAATGGGTGTTAGAATTTGTAGAAGAGACTGGAGTCTGTATTATTTATCTACAGACCATCGAGATTGACAGAAACAGGCTGGAGAATCCACGTCCCTGAGGCCAAGTGAACTCCCCACTGTAATCGGAGTCGGAGAAGATTTTAAACCCACCGAATTTCTAATATACAAGTCTCAGAACTGCCAGTTGGTGAAGCTGGCTCCAGGAATCTTGGTTCGGCAGTTAAAGGGAGACTCTGTGTGTGGCCAGTATAATACTGATGCTGCGAGATGATTCCTTGGTGTTAGAACATAGAAACATAAGAACTAGGAGCAGGAGTAGGCTATTCGGCCCCTCAAGCCTGCCCCGCCATTCAATAAGATCATGGCTGATCTGTCCCAGACTTCAACTCCTCTTTCTTGCCAGCCCCTCATAGCCCTCAACTCCCCGATATTTCAAAAATCTATCTACCATCTCTTTCAATACTTTCAGTGATCTAGCCTCCACAACTCTCTGGGGTAGAAAATTCCAGACATTCACTACCCTCTGAGAGAAGAAATTCCTTTGCATCTCAGTTTTAAATGAGTGTCCCCTTATTCTGCAACTATGTTCCCTACTTCGAGATATCCCCACTAGTGGAAACATCTTCTCAAACTCTACCCTGTCAAGCCCCTCAGAATCTTGTAGGCTTCAAAAAGATCACCCCTCATTCTTCTAAACTTTAATGAATGAAGGCCTAACCTGTTTAAGTCAACCCCTTCATCCCAGGAATCAGCCTGGTGAATCTCTTTTGAACTGCCTCCAATGCCAGTATATCCCTTCTTAAATACGGGGGCCAAAACTGACACAGTACTCCAGGTACAGCCTCACCAACACCCTGTACAATTGTAACAAGCTTTCCCTATTTTTAAACTCCAACCCCCTAGCAATAAAGGCCAAAATTCCATTTGCCTTCTTAATTACTTGCTGCACCTGCATGCTAACATTCTGTGCTTCATGCACAAGAACACCCAGATTCCTCTGTTCTGCACCTTTTTGGAATCTCTCTCCATTTAAATAATAGTCAGCCTTTTGATTTTTTCTGCCAAAGTGCATGACTTCACACTTTCCTACATTAAACTCCATCTGCCAGGATTTTGCCCACACACTCAACCTATCTGTATCCCCTTGCAGATTCCTTATGTCCTCATCGCAACATGCCTTCCTACCTATTTTTGCATCATCAGCAAATTTGGATATATTATCCTCTGCCCCTCCTCCAAGTCATTAATATATTTAGTAAATAATCGAGGCCCGAGGAATAATCCTTGTGGCACTCCACTGGTTCCGTCTTTCCAACCTGAAAAAGACCCATTAATCCCGACTCTCTGTCTTCTGTAAGTTAACCAATCCTCAGTCCATGCTAATACGTTACACCCAATACCATGAGCTCCTATCTTGTGCAATAATCTTTTATGCGGCACCTTATCGAATGCCTTCTGGAAATCCAAATACACTACATCTCCCGGTTCCCCTTTATCAACTCTGCTTGTTATATCCTTAAAGAGCTCCAGAAAATTTGTCAAACATGATTTCCCTTTCACAAAATCATGTTGACTCTGTTTGATTGCGTTCAGCTTTTCTAAACGTCCTGCTATTTCTCCTTTAATAATGGACTCTAGCATTCTCCCAACGACCGATGTTAGGCTGACTGGCCTATGGTTTCCTGCTTTTTGCCTCCTTCCCTTCCTGACAGGGGCGTCACATTAGCGGTTTTCCAGTCTGCTGGGACCCTCCCGGAATCCCGGAGTTCTGGAATATTTCGACCAATGCCTCCACTATCTCTGCAACCACTTCCTTTAAATCGCTTGTATGTAGGCCATCAGGTCCTGGCGACTTGTCTGCCTTTAGTCCCATTAGTTTGTTCACCAAGGAGGAGGACTTGGTGGATGATGAGCCTAGGGAAGGGAGTGCAGATAGTCTCAGTCATCTCATCATCAAAAAGGAGGAGGTGTTGGGTGTCTTGCAAAGCATGAGAGGTATAGACAGGGTGGATAGCAAGAGGCTTTTTCCCAGAGTGGGGGATTAAATTACTAGAGGACACGAGTTCAAAGTGAAAGGGGAAAAGTTTAGGGGGGATATGCGTGGAAAGTTCTTTACGCAGAGGGTGGTGGGTGCCTGGAACGCGTTGCCAGCGGAGGTGGTACATGCGGGCACGATGGCGTCTTTTAAGATGTATCTAGACAGATACATGAATGGGCAGGAAGAAAAGAGATACAGAACCTTAGAAAATAAGCAACATGTTTAGAGAGAGGATCTGGATCGGCGCAGGCTTGGAGGGCCGAAGGGCCTGTTCCTGTGCTGTAATTATCTTTGTTCTTTATAAGTCCCCAGGGCCTGACGGGATCTACCCTAGAATACTGAGGGAGGCAAGGAAAGAAATTGCTGGGGCCTTGACAGAAATCTTTGCATCCTCATTGGCTGCAGGTGAGGTCCCAGAGGACTGGAGAATAGCCAATGTTGTTCCTTTGTTTAAGAAGGGTGGCAAGGATAACCCGGGAAATTATAGGCCGGTGAGCCTTATGTCAGTGGTAGGGAAACTATTAGAGAGGATTCTTCGGGACAGGATTTACTCCCATTTGGAAACAAACGAACTTATTAGCGAGAGACAGCATGGTTTTGTGAATGGGAGGTCGTGTCTTACTAATTTGCTTGTGTTTTTTGAGGAAGTGGCGAAGATGATTGATGAGGGAAGGGCGGTGGATGTTGTCTATTTGGACTTTAGTAAAGCCTTTGACAAGGTCCCGCATGGCAGACTGGTGCAAAAGGTGAAGTCACATGGGATCAGAGGTGAGCTGGCAAGATGGAAACAGAACTGGCTCAGTCACAGAAGACAGAGGGTAACAGTGGATGGGTGTTTTTCTGAATGGAGGGATGTGACTAGTGGTGTTCCGCAGGGATCAGTGCTGGGACCTTTGCTGTTTGTAGTATATATATATATTATTTGGAGGAAAATGTAGCTGGTGTGATTAGTAAGTTTGTGGATGACACAAGGGTTGGTGGAGTTGCGGATAGTGATGAGGATTGTCAGAGGATACAGCAGGATATAGATCGGTTGGAGACTTGGACGGAGAAATGGCAGATGGAGTTTAATCTGGCCAAATGTGAGGTAATGCATTTTGGAAGGTCTAATTCAGGTGGGAGGTATACAGTAAATGGCAGAACCCTTAGGAGTATTGACAGGCAGAGAGATCTGGGCGTACAGCTCCACAGTCACTGAAAGTAGCAACGCAGGTGGATAAGGTAGTCAAGAAGGCATACGGCATGCTTGCCTTCATCGGTCGGGGCATAGAGTATAAAAATTGGCAAGTCATATTGCAGCTGTACAGAACCTTAGTTAGGCCACACTTAGAATATTGCGTGCAATTCTGGTCGCCACACTACCAGAAGGACGTGGAAGCTTTGGAGAGGGTACAGAGGAGGTTTACCAGGATGTTGCCTGGTCTGGAGGGCATTAGCTATGAGGAGAGGTTGGGAAGACTCGGATTGTTTTCACTGGAACGACGAAGGTGGAGGGGCGACATGATAGAGGTTTACAAAGTTATGAGCTGCATGGACAGAATGGATAGTCAGAAGTTTTTTCCCAGGGTGGAAGAGTCAATTACTAGGGGACATAGGTTTAAGGTGCGAGGGGCAAAGTTTAGAGGGGCTGTGCGAGGCAGGTTTTGTACGCAGAGGGTGGTGAGTGCCTGGAACTTGCTGCCAGGGGAGGTGGTGGAAGCAGATACGATAACGACGTTTGAGAGACATCTTGACAAATATATGAACAGTAAGGGAATATAGGGATATGGGCCCCGGAAGTGCAGAAGGTGTTAGTTTTGGCAGGCATCAAGATCAGCGCAGGCTTGGAGGTTCGAATGGCCTGTTCCTGTGCTGTACTGTTCTTTGTTCTTTGAATACTTTGTCCCTCGTGATAGAGACTATTACAAGTTCTTTCCTCCCATTAGCTACTTGCTTATCTGATATCCGTGGGAAGTTTATAGTGTCCTCCACCGTGAAGACCGATGAAAAATATTGGTTTAAATTATCTGCCATTTCCCTGTTCCCCTATATCAAATTTTCATTCCCTTCCTCCAAGAGTCTCACATTAGCTACTCTCTTTCTTTTTATGTGCCCCGTAGAAGCTCGTGTTCTTTGTTTATATATTTCTTGCCAATCTACATTCACAATCAATTTTCTCCCTCTTTATTAGCTTTTTAGGCATCCGGTGCAGGTTCCTAAAACAAATGCCCAGTTCTCTGGACTACCACTAGTTTCCGCCACTTTGTATGCCTTAGTTTTTGATAGGATACTCTCCTTGACCGCTTTTGTTAACCACGGGTGGTTCATCCTTGTCATGGAGCCCTTCTTTTTGATCGGGATAAATTTTTGCTGAGCGTTATGAAATATTTGCTTAAATGTCTGCCACTGCTGATCCACTGACCTCAGTCTATTTTCTCAGTCTGCTTTAGACAAGGGTAGCACAGTGGTTGGCACTGCAGCCTCACAGCTCCAGGGACCCGGGTTCAATTCTGGGTACTGCCTGTGCCGAGTTTGCAAGTTCTCCCTGTGACCGCGTGGATTTCCGCCGAATGCCCCGGTTGCCTCCCACAGCCAAAGACTTGCAGGTTGATAGGTAAATTGGCCATTGTAAATTGCTCCCAGTATAGGTAGGGAATATGGGATTGCTGCAGGGTTAGTATAAATGGGTGGTTGTTGGTCGGCACAGACTCGATGGGCCACAGGGCCTGTTTCAGTGCTGTATCTCTAAATAAATAAATACGGTTCATACCTCTGCAATTGCCCTTGTATAATTTGACGACACTGGTTTGAGACCTGAGTTGCTCACCCTCAAGCTGAATTTGAAATTCTACCATGTTGTGATCGCTGCTCCCTAGAGGATCCTTAACTACCATACGTCTTATTAATCCTACCTCATTACACACTACTAGATCTAAAATAGCCTGTTCCCGGGTAGGTCCTACGATGATTTGCTCTCAGTAACAATCCCAGGTGCACTCTACAAATTCTTCTTCCATGTTCCCTTCTGCCAATTAGATTTGTCCAGTCAATATGCAGATTAAAATCACCCATGACAAGTGTAGCGCCCTTCTTACTCGCCTCCATTAATTCCAGGTTAATACTTTGTCCAACAGTGAGGTAACTCTTCGGGGGCCTATAGACGACTCCCACACGTGACATCTTCCCCTTGCTATTCTTTATTTCCACACAAACTGATTCCACATCACGATCCATTGGGTGTTTGCTGCCATTTGGTGGAATAAATCAGAATTTCGCCCAGCGGTTTTCCTTAAATCCGGAGAACTATTGTGTACCAGTTTCTGAAGGACACTACATCAAAACGGTTGTGATAATTGAATATTTTTAGTTAGTACATGACAAAGCACAGGTAACAAGTCAGATTGCTAAGCATCTTACCAGGTAAGGCAATAGATGCACCAGAATTGACAATACCCGTTCCTTTTGGGAGCAGTGTTGATCTCTTGCTCTGCATTGCTCAAGCTCGCATCTTTTACGTTTTGAGCTTTCATGTGTTGTATATTTTATATTTTAGTTGCATCTTGTTAACTTGATAGCATTCCAGTGTCTTCAGGTTATTTTTTAAATTAATAATGAACACGTTTAACCATTAAATCATCTTGCATATTATGCCATCATCTTCAGTGAGTCTGCGCGCTGTTTTCTCATCTTTAGACAAGGTTCTTTTCATGGTTTGTATCTCACTATTGCAAACTTTCTGATACTTTTAATGGCCTTTTTGGATTCAGTTGGTCTTCTGACCATCTGGCTCCGTGCCGAGAACACACCACACTGGTCCCTACAGATTATTATTCCATTAATCATTATCTGTCAGTTTCTAATCCTGTCCTAAAAATAACCTCTTAGAACCTGTTTATATTGTGGAATATGTGTAAGGATCTTTAGCATTAGGAAATGTTTAATCAAGTTGTAATTATTAGGATCTTCCCCACCTGGCTTACTTCAGCCTGCACTGTAGACTGACATTGCAAACTATTCAGTATTTGGTCATTTGCAGTGAGTTATATCGGAAGCAGCGGTGTACGTATATAACTAGTTCCGGGCCACCTGTTGGAGTTTGTATTCTCAACGTGAATGGCGAGTTCCCAGAGATACACAAATAAACAGCAGCCAGTTCTGCCCTCACACAGTTAATGTGATAATCAGACGGAATCAGCATTTGATGTGAACGATTTTAGATGGTGTTTATGTGGATTGTCCTCGGGGTCTGCCCGCACAGGAATGTATTCACGTGTCAGTGTGTGAGCCGCTGTTATAAACAGCCCTCCGCAGACAGCAGCTGTGACCCAGAAACCTGAGGCAGTTATTGTACGAGGCTTTAGCTCTTTCCCATCATGAGAGACTCAGTGTACAGTAATAGACCGCGGTGTCAGACAGCTGCAGCTCCGAGATGGTCAATCGGTGCAACTTGCCTGACTGCGGGATTGTACCAGAAAACCGGTTCTGAGCGAAATGCGCCTTAAATTCATCGCCGCCGCTCGTGTCCTTCCGGACTGCAAACTCGGACTGTCTGCCTGGGTATTGGCGGTACCAGAATAAGTAATAACCGTCGCTGGGATAGTTGCAGGTTAAAGTGACATCTTCTCGCTCTGTCTGTGTGAGCAAGGACTTCCGCTGTGTAACAGAATCTCCATCCCCAGATCTGGAACACACGATTAAAGAAAACAGAAGTCACCGACTTAAATTTCATAGAAAGATAGAAAATAGGAGCAGGAGTAGGCCATTCGGCCCTTCGAGCCTGCTCCGCCATTCATTATGATCATGACTGAAAATCCGCAGCCAGTTTCATAAAATTAAATAGAGTTTGGTGCACAGAAAAGGTCATTCGGCCCAATTAGTCCATACCAGGGTTCACACTCCTCATGAGCATCCTCCACTCCTCTTCATCCCACTCTATCAGCATATCCTTCCATCCCTTTCTCCCTCATCTGTTTATCTAGCTTCCCCTTAAATGCACCTATAAGTTTCACCTCAACCCGCCTTGTGGTAGACAGTTCCACATTCTCACCATTCTCTGGGTATAGAAATTTCTCCTGAATTCCCTAGTGGTTCTTTTGGTGACTCTTATATTTATGACCCATTGCCTTGGTATAGTCCACAAGTGGAATCGTGTTCTCCAGTTCCACCTGACGAACACCTTCGTAATTTTAAAGGCAACTATCAGATTGCCCTCAGTCTTAGCTTTACGAGAGAAAAGATCACCAGCCTGTCCAGTGCTTTCTGATAGCTATTACCTCTCACTTCTGGCGTCATCCTTGTAAATCGTGTTTTCTGCAGTGAGTTATATCAGAAGTAGCGGTGCACGGACATAACTAGTTCCAGGCCACCTGCTGGAGTTTGTATTCTTAATGTGAGTGGTGAATTCCCAGAGATACACAAATAAACCTGTGCCCCTACATCCTTGTTGTCATGGCGATCAGAGCTGCTCACAATACCCCAATTCTGGTCTAACCAAGTTCGATACAGGTTTACCATGAACTCTGTTTTTCAAATTTATGTTTGTAGAAATTAATCCCCTTTTAAGGTTTTAAACTTGATAATGACTATGAATGTCACCCAGACCATGGCGAGAACAGCATTGCTGCTGCTCGAGAATTCGAGAGAACTGTGTCTCAGGAATCTGCAGAACATCAAACAGAAAGAGCTGAGGCTGGTCTGACGTCACTTCCTGCGGAGCATCAAATAGAAAAAACTGAGAGGATTGGCTCTGACTGGTCTGATGTTACTTCCTTAACTATAAGTCATTGTTTATTTCAGAAAACTGAGACATTAACGTCGCATTCTGCTCATCAGGGCCAAAGATTAATAAACGTGGACAGATCGATATCTAATTGACTCGAGACAGATTGATCTAGAATTGATCTGACAGGCAGTCTGATGTTTAATTGACCAGAGAGACAGTTTGATCTCCAATTCATTTCAGAGAAATTTTTGTCTTTACTTGACCTGAGGGAAGCCCTCTCCAAGAAACAAAGACAGGTGTTGAATGTAGATAAAGATTTTCAGTTTATGTCACTCTGTCACTAATCAGACTGAGCTGGTTGACGGGGATCAGCTTTGATTACTCCTCTGCTGAAGTCGCACAAGGGAAGATTCTGCCGGTCTCTCTGTGGTAGTGACATGCCAAACAGAACGGGAAAATGCATAGCCAGTGAATAAGGGAAACTTGCAATTTAACACACATTACCTGGTAAGTTGGCTTACTCAACCTTTGTCAGTGGATTCCTCATTATAGGATGAATGAAATCTGAAATTCTCTATTCGGAGCTGATGAAGAATGACTGTGCCATTCGGAGCATCGTGGGACAGTTGGTGCAGTCACACACGGTTCTAGACACACACAGTGTGCTGAAGTTTTTGTACAGGGTGTACACGGAGCTGTATAGCTGTGGGTCTCAGAGCGCAGTAATACATGGCGCTGTCTGACAGCGCCGCCGCAGAAACTCTCAGTTGAACAGTGCTCTCCTCTGTGCTCAGCTCTGCTGTAAAGTGGTCCTTGGCGAAGTCGGCTGGGAAGATGCCGTATTTGGTGATACGCAATACGTTTACCGGAGCCCGACCGGGAAGCTGCCAGTACCAGAAAAGATAAGGGTCTGTATCTTTTGTTGTAAAATTACAATTCAGCGTCATCGCTTCTCCTTCCGGCACCGTCCTGGTCGAATAGTCTTGATGCACAGAATCTCCGCCAAGGCTGCCGGCTGGAAGAGAAATTGAACATTTACAAATCGCCGCCTCAATAACTGTTAGTGTTTACTTATACACAGATTCCACGTGTACTTACACAGCACAGAGAGGGCTAAAGCCACGCCGAAACAAATAGGGAAACACATCATTGCCCGCTGGTCACAATATAAGCCTCGACCTCTTCTCTAATGTGACAAAAACTACTACCAGCACCGGAGCAGGCTGACAGGGATAGGAGGGAATTGACTCTGCAGCCATGTCATATCCGTTTGTTACAATGTCACATCATCAGACAACAGGAAGAATTGTTGTGCTTGCTGTGTGTGCAGCAACATCAGAACTGTATCGATGACGAGTCTTCTGATCAGTATTTCAGGCGATATTGTAAACCCTTTATAGTTTTTCAACAATTTAATCACAAAGAACATGTTTAAGGTAAGTTTAGAGAGACCCCAGAAATAACCGTCATGGAAGAATTTGTGATTCACACTGCTCAGTGAGGAGGGTAATTATCCCCATCCCTTAGTTATTTTTTTCGTTGCAGGTAGCAGTGACGTTTTACATAGACAGTACTGAGCTGCCCTTAGCGTTACCTGGGGGACAGTAAATGATTTACAATCACAAATAACGACCAAGAGTCTACGGGAAATTGCTCCAGAGCCACAATTGACCAGAGACTGAATGGTGCCAGTTTTCCTGGGGCAATGTCACCTCCTAGTCCTTCTTTATTTTCCCTTCTGAGATCATTTCATAGAATCCCACAGATATGGAGGAGGTCATTCAGTCCATCGTGCCCGTGCTGGCATTTCCCCATAGGCCTGTAAGTTTGTCCTTTTTCGAATATATATATATATATATATATATATATCTTAAGAAAAGAAACAGAGAAAGCTGCACCGAATACGATTGGTGGAAAAAAATAATGGAAATGTGAATACCAAGGGCGGCACAGTGGCGCAGTGGTTAGCACCGCAGCCTCACAGCTCCAGGGGCCCGAGTTCGATTCCGGGTACTGCCTGTGTGGAGTTTGCAAGTTCTCCCTGTGTCTGCGTGGGTTTTCTCCGGGTGCTCCGGTTTCCTCCCACAAGCCAAAAGACTTGCAGGTTGATAGGTAAATTGGCCATTATAAATTGTCACTAGTATAGGTAGGTGGTAGGGAAATATAGGGACAGGTGTGGATGTTTGGTAGGAATATGGGATTATTGTAGGATTAGTATAAATGGGTGGTTGATGTTCGGCACAGACTCGGTGGGCCGAAGGGCCTGTTTCAGTGCTGTATCTCTAATCTAAAAATCTAATCTAATCTACCCAGAGTGGCAGATGTGACGCTAGAGGCATTAGTATTTTAGCTGGGCATGAGGACTCGCCATGTTTCTGTATGGGCCAGGAAGTCTTCATGGACTACCTTGAGAGTGGGAGCAGGTGGCCAGAGAGGTCAATGCCCAGCGTCTGAAACTGTGGGCCTGATAGCAATGCCACAAGAAATGCGATAACCTCAGGGTGGGTGATCAAGATCAGTGAATACAACTTCACAAGATCTCTCCTATCCAAACACCTATAATTCTGTTCAGCGCTCCAAAACACCATCAATCACCGACTTCCAGGCGCTCATGCCTAGCATCCACATACCCAACCTCACCCTCATACACCAACCTCTGCTTCCAGCTGCATACTGACCTCTCTCTGCCACCAGATACCTCCATTTATCCAGCTCTGACAAGAATATCACCCAAACATAGTGGTACACGATCATTCTGCCCTCTGTCTTGCAGGGCAAGGTGGCCCACAATAGAATGGAGCAGAGCAGAACTGGTGGGGTTAAGGAGGCCTGCATCTCCTGAGTCCTATGGAGGAGATGGCTTTCAGCATCCTTGGGTCGACAGCGACAGAGCTCGTGTCACCTGGCGTCGCTGGGAACATTGAGGATGGTGTCATGTTCCTGCTTTATGCCCCTTATGAACTCTCATCTCACTATCATCCTGCTATCTGGCATGATTTACAAGCTGCAGATGGTGACATCATAGATTTCTTGTTTGTCACCTCACTCCATTTCCCTTGTCCTAACTTTACCTTTCTGATTTTACTTCTTTCATACACCCTGGAGTTGTCACCTGTCCAGCCTCAGCAGCCCAAAGAGAAAGCGATAGAGAAAAACAGAGAGAGAGAGCGTGCACAGCAACATACAGCTAATGAAGAACACCCTGTCACTTGATGCAACATTCGCAGCCATCAGCTCAGCTAATGGCACTGCACGTATCTTGAAGACCATTACAGGTTGAAATCGTCACGTGCCGAATCATACAGGCACGAATGTGCTGTAGTCAGGCCAGGAGTAAAGGGTGAAATAAACAAAGGTCACAGACCTGAAACGTTAACTCTGTTCATAATTAAACACTGTTTAATTTTTTTTTTAATGATTTTAAGTAAGGTTTATTATTATTGGTGAGGTTATTGCTACTATTGCTAGCATTTTAGTATTGGTAGGGTATGTTAATAGTGGTAAGGTAGATTAGTTTTGGTAAAGTATAATATTAGCAGTAGTGAAGTTATTATTGCCACTGGTAAGGTTTATTGCTACTGGTAGGGTTATTAGTTTAGCAGTAGCAGTGTTTATCAGTATCAGGAATTAGTTGTAGTACCCAGGTTACTGTCTCATAGATAAAGGAATGAAATGGCTGCTCCAACCTCTACAGTGCACATCCTTTGCTATGTGGGAACTCCAGGATGCTTCTGGAGTCGTGGATAACTACATGTGCAGGAAGTGTCATCAGTTGTAGCAGCTTGAGTTTCGGGTTTCGGCATTTGAGCAGCAGCTGGCGACACTGCGATGCATTCTTAAGGATTAGAGCTTCTGGATAGCACGTTAATAGATGTGGTCGCCCCACAACCGAAGAGTATGCAAGGAGACAGAGAATGTGTGCCCACCAGATAGTCAAGAAAAACAGGCAGGTAGTACAGGAGACCCCTGAGTGCATCTCACTTTCCAACAGGTATTCAGTACTGAATACTGAGGAAGGTAATAGTTCATCTGGGGAGTGCAGCCAGAGCCAAGGCCATGGCACCATTTGTGGCTCATCTGCACAGGGCTATACAGGGACAGGAAGAGCGATAGTGATAGCAGATTCGATAGTTAGGGGAACAGACAGGTGTTTTTCTGGCCGCAGACATGAATCCAGGATGCCAGGGTCAAGGATGTCACTGGACTGCAGAGCATCCTGAGTGGGGAGGGAGAACAGCAAGCTGTCGTGTTTCACATTGGTACCAACGACATGGGTAGAGAGTGGGATGTGGTCCTGCAGAAAGAGTTTACTGAGGTAGGGAAGAAATAAGCAAGCAGGACCTCAAAAGTTGTAACCTCCGGATTACTCTCAGTACCACGCACAATAGAAATAGGACGAAAAGACAGATGAATGCGTGCCTGGAAAGTTGTTGCAGGAGGGAAGGCTTTAGATTCCTGTGGCATTGGGACCGGATCTGGGAGAGATGGGACCTGTATAGGCCGGATGGGTTGCACCTGAACAGAGCCGGGACTGAGTTCCTTGCGGGATGTTTTGCTAGTGCTGTTGGGGAGGGTTTAAATTAGTTTGGCAGGGGAATGGGGACCTGAAGGTAGACTCAGTTGGGACAAAATCAGAAAATAAAATGGAAAGCAGAAAATTAGAGGCTGAGACTGAAAGGCAGAGGAAACACAGATTATAAAATAAGAAAAGAGAATTTGGCAGTGCTCAAGGGTATATGCTTCAATTCAAGGAGTATAGCAGATGAGCTGAGCACACAGATAGATCCGGCGCAATATGATATCATAGCTATTACAGAAAAATGGTTTAAGGAGGGACAGGAATGGCAGCTCGACATTCCTGGTTACAGGGTTTTCAGACGTGAAAGAGAGGAGGATACAAAAGGAGGGGAGTGGCAATTTTGGTCAAAGAAACAATTTGGCTGTGAGGAGGGATGATATGTTGGAAGGTCCTTCAAATGAGGCCATATGGATTGAGATAAGGGCCAAAGAAGAGGCAATCACACTGCTAGGTGTGTACTATAGACACCCAAACAGTCAGAGGGAGATAGGAGATCAGATATGTAGGCAAATTACTGAGGAGTGAAAGAATCATAGTAGGGGATTTTAGCTACCCCAATATGAATTGGGATAGTTTTAGTGTGAAAGGAATTGAGGGAGCAGAATTCTTGATGTGCATTCAGGAGAACTTTTTTGGCCGGTATAAAGCAAGTCCAACACGAGAGGGCGCAGTTTTAGAATTCGCTTTAGGTAATGAAGACGGGCAGGTGGAAGGAGTGGCAGTGGGCGAGCATTTTGGTGGTAGTGATCATAATTAAGTCAGTTTTAACATCATTATGGAAAAAGACAAGGATAAAACAGAAGTTAGTGCTCTCCATTGGTGAAAAGCCAATTTTACTAAGCTGAGAAGTGATACAGCGAAAGTGGACTGGAAACAGCTACTTGAAAGTAAATCAGTGTCAGAGCAGTGGGAGGCATTTAACTGGGAGATTCACGGGTTTCAGAGCAAACATGTTCCCATAAAGAAAAAGGGTTGGATGACCAAATCTAGAGCTCCATGGATGTCAAAGAGCATACAGGACAAGTTAAGGCAGAAAAGGAAAGCTTATGTCCGACACCGAGAACTCAATATTGCAGAAAGCCGAGAGGAGTACAGAAAGTGGAGGGGTGAAATTAAAAAGGAAGTTAGGACAGTTAAGAGCGAGTATGAAAGAATGTTGGCAAACAAAATCAGGGTGTTTTATCAATACATTAAGAGTAAGAGGCAGCTCACCACCACTTCTCAAGGGCAATTAGGGATAGGCATTAAATTCTGGCCTAGCCAGCGACGCCCACATCCCATGAATGAATAAAAGAAGGATAACTAAGGAAAGAGTGGGACCCATAAAAGACCAAAAAGGTAACCTCTGTGTAGGGGCGGAAGATGTTAGTATTGTTCTTGTCACAAGAGCTTTTTTTTTATTGAAAGCTAAGCGTTCTGTGGGCTTTTAAAAACTGAGGGAAAGGATTTCTGTGAACATTGAATGCTGAAACATCGTGTTTGAACTGTGTGCACAGACTGCAAGACCTGTTTCCAAGCAACTCGGAAGATTTATGACTGTCAGGTGACTTGACTGTGAAAGTTAGTTTCACTTTTGGGTTTGATTCAGTTGTTGCTAGAGACCTGTCAGAAAGACAGCCCAAAATCTCTATCTGTTGAAAATAATTCCCTAATGAAGTTAAAAGAACTTTGAAGGAGTTGCAAATCAAATGCATTGGAACTAAACTTTTGTTGCTGTGTCTACCTGGAGAGAGAAAGCCTTGTGTTTCGGATGTCAGATGGCTGTTGCCTCAGGTCTCTGAATAACCTCTACATTAAGCCGTGAATCTCTGCATCAAACTGCCTCCTATGTTTGAAGAAGTCCTGAATTAGCAGAAATCTTGCATTTTTTAAGGGGCTTTTGCATTGAGTATGAGGACTAACACCTGTTGGTGCACCCCTGATGGAAGACCATGTGTGGCTCCTGCTGCATACGAATTGCCTTGAATGCCTACCCATCGCAGACTGTTCATTAATATCGCCTGGAGAGGCCTCGAGTGGAATCCGACTTTGGGACACCTCACCAATCCGGAAATATCCTACTAGATCGTGACAAACAATTATTTTATTATTCTTAAAAAACCATTGTAAAATCAATGAATCCTTTTCCCTGGTAAACCAGTTTTGAATGTATGTGTATGTGCACTAGTATTAGGAAGAATAAGAAGTTATAAAATCTTTTCACCTATATATTTATCTCATTATTGTTGAAAACATAGTTAATTTATAAATAATTAACTTTGTTGTTTAAAGAAACCTGGTTTGGTGTGATTTATTCTTGGGGACAAATATTGTGTTTAATTTGGCTATTTTCCAGAAGGTGACAAACTTTACTAATATGCTGCGACCTGTGGAGTAGTGGGACTGAATTAACAGTGCATTACTCCCGCCTTGCTCCTAATGAATACTTTGTGTCTGTGTTCACAAAACAGGGGGACAATGCAGATATTGTAGTTAAGGAATAGGGTGTGAAGGATTGAATGCGATAAACATAGGGAGAGAGGAAGTATTAATGGGATTAGCATTCTTGAAAGTTGATAAATCACCACGGCCGGCTGAAATCACCACAGGCTGTTTAAAGAAGGCAGAGTGGAAATAGTGGAAGGTCTGTCCATCATTTTCCAGTCCTCACTGGATACAGGTGAGGTGTTGGAGGGTTGGAGGACTGCTAACATTGTACCTCCGTTTAAAAAGGGAGCGAGAAATAGACTGAATAATCACAAGTCAGTCAGTCTCACCTCAGTAATAGGCCAATTATTGGTCAGTTCTGAAAGACAGGATAAACTGTTTCTTAAAAGGGCGCAGATTAATCCAGGAGAATCAGCGTGGATTTGTTAAGGGAAGATCTTGTCTGACTAACTTGATCGAATTTTATGAAGAAGTAGCAAGGAAGATTGATGAGGGTAGTGCAGTTGATGTGGTCTACGTGAATTTTAGCAAGGCTTTTGACAAGGTCACACATGGAAGACTGGCTAATAAATAAAAGCCATGGGATCCAGGGAAATGCAGCAAAGTGGATAAAAAATTGTCTCAGTGGCAGAAAACAAAGTGCAATTGTTGATGTTTGTTTTTGCGACTGGAGGGCTGGTTCCGGTGGTGTTCTGCAGGGCTCAGTATTGGGTCGCCTGCGTTTGTGGTATATATTAACGATTTGGAATTAAATGTAGGGGTCATGCTTAAGAAGTTTGCAGACCACACAAAGGTTGACCTTGTGGTTGATAGCGAGGAGAATTGCTGTAGGCTGCGGGAAGCTGTTGATGGACTGGTCAGGTGGGCAAATGGAATTCCACCCGGAGAAGTGTGTGTGGTCGAACATTTGGGGAAGTCGAACAAGGCAAAGGAATACACAATTAATGGGAGAATACTGAGAGGTGTAGAGGCACTGAGGGACCTTGGAGTGAATATTCACAGATCCCTGAAAGCTGGAGGACAGGTCGATAAGGTAGTTAAGAAGACATATGGAATCATTTCCTTTATTAGCCGAGCTATAGAGTATACATTTAGGCTAGAAATGTATAACTAATTGGCTAGGCCACAACTTGAGTACTGTGTGCATTTCTGGTCACCTCATTACAGAAAGAATGTACTTGCAATAGAGAGCATACAGAGGAGATTTATAAGGGCGTTGATGGGACTGGAAAATGCAGCTATCAGGAAAGATTGGATAGGTTGGGGTTGTTGTTGGAACAGAGAAGGCTGAGGCGTGATTTGATTGAAATGTTCAAAATTTTGAGGGGCCTGGATAGACTGGATGTGAAGGGTCTATTCACCTTAGCAGAGAGGTCAGTGACAAGGGGAATTTGATTTAAAGTGATTGGTAGAAAGATTGGAGAGAGATGGGGAAAATGTTTTTCACCCAGAGGATGGTGGGGTCTGGAAAGCAATGCCTGAAAGGGTAGTAGAGGCAGAAACACTCAACTCATTTAAAAAGGTGTCTGTATATCCACCTCAAGTGCCGTAACCTGCTGGGCTACAGCCCAAATTCTGGAATGTGGGATTAGACTCGGTGGCTCATTTTTCAGCTGGCATAGACAAGATGGGCCAAGTGACCCCTTTCTGTTCCGTAAACGTTCTATGATTCTATGATGCTAACTTTGCAGAGGGCACGGCACAAAACTACGCCTTTGTTCCATTTCACTTGCCGTGCTGCCGACCTAGTGGCACTGCAACCGCTGCCTCCATATCTGTTGCTGCCTTTGTGTGGAGCGGTCACCATATCCGCTGCCCTCCATGTGAAGCTTGCGCAGAACACTCTGCAAAAACCCACAAACTTGCCTCACAGCTTCCAAAAAACAATCCAGAGTACTTCCTGACACTTTGCAAAGGCAGAATTTCTTAAAAATTGCATTACCTGCAATTTGGCTGATAGGTTCGTTAAGGAACGCTGGTGCAAGACCCATCTTGCATCTCTGCATCTGCTGTTTGCAGAGTAATGTACCAATACGTTGTTCAGAACTGTGTGACACAAATTTGTATCCTGGCTCACGCCAGGCGGTTGTACTGTGTGACGTCAAGATAGCGTCGACTCAGTCTTTCAACACACACAGGGGGCGCCCCCATGTGCGGCCTTTTACTAATGGAACGCCGGGCGGGCTGCGCAGGAAGCGCATCATGCCTGAGCAAAGCGACGCTAGACCCTTACAACAACGTAGCAACTAATATCGGCTCCTGCTTCCTAAAGTTCTCCACCACTTGCATTTTCTCCCCTCATGTCTGGGGCTGTTGTAGACTAATTGTCAGAGATTGATTACGATGATTAGTCAACAACTCCGTTATCTTTGAATCATGCTGCTGACAGGATGGCAGAAAGCCAACGGGACTGAAGTGCACAGTTGATAGTGAACATAAGAAATAGGAGCAGGATTCGGCCATTTAGCCCCTAGAGCTTGCTGCGCATTCAATAAGATCATGGCTGATCTAATTGTGGCCTTAACGCCCTTTCCTGCCTGCCCTCCATAATCCTTTACTCCCTTGTAGACCAACAATCTGTCTAACTCAGCCTTGAATGCACTCAATGACGTAGACTCCATTGTTCTCTGGAGTAGAGAATTTCAAAGTTTAGTGACCCTCTGAGAGAAGAAATTTCTCAGCATCTCTGTTTTAAATGTGAATCAATCTAGCGAATCTTCTCTGCAATTCCTCCAATGCAAGTATATTCCTCCTTAAATAACATGATCAAAGCCACACGCATGGTCCAGGTGTGGTCCTACCAATGCCCCGTCCAGGTGTAGCAAGACTTCCCTACTTTTATACTCCATCCCCCTTGCAATTGAGGCCAAATTTCATTTCCCTTCCTATTTATTTGCTGTGCCTGCATACACTCTGAATATTATATTCCCATTTAATTTGACACGTTTCCTTTCAGATTTGTTTGTTTATCGTTTGCACTCCATGAGAAAGGGGTAATTTATTTTTGGTTAATTTCATTTTGTTTGATGACGCTGGGGGTGTCGTTCTAATTGGCCGATCAACAAGCGAACTAGATGCTGTTTTGTCTTTTTATTCCAGCAATTCTTCTGTTCTTATGTTTATGTACACCGGAGTGGGGCTGTGGAGCGGTGCTTAGTGAGTAGAGAACAATGCGTGGAGACAATATGTATTCCCATTTCAGAGCCTATCCTGCCCTCAAGCTACAAACTATACCCAGGAGGATATTGAGGTCCCTGCATTAAATGGTTATACTTGATGTCCAATAACAGTTGAGTGGTCAGACTCTCTGCCGTCTACTTGGAAGTAAAGATACTTCAGGGCCCGCGGGGCAGGCGGGAATGTACCAGTCCTGAGTCAGCACGGGTAACAGAACTGAAAACTAACTGAGAACATGTTGCAACATTGAATTGTGTGGTGATGCAGCGTTCCTTATACATTTTCAAAATCACACAGTGGGTAAAGATTACAGAGCGTACCTGGGAGCGGAGACCGTTTGAAATATGGACTAGAAGAACAAAGGATGGAATATAATATGCAAGTTATATGGATTTTACAATTTTCATAATTTAAATAATTTCAAAATTAGACTCGGTGGATATTTCGCCCCATTCTTTACCTGCACTCTGAATTTACTCTCAGTCCCTGCATAAATAAACGGATTGATGCAGGAACTCAAAAGCTGAAGCATAAATCCGCTTTCCTCGAGAAGAACATTTGATTCATTGAAATTGGAGCCAGAGAAATAACTAACTCTCGCAATTCGCACGTAGAGGAAAGCTATAACAATTAACAAATATAATGGGATAAAACTGCGAGACACGGAAGAGTGAAATAACGGACTTTCTCCGATTCTGCAAACAGGAGAGTATCATTCCCATTGTGCACTGTATGTAAACAGGAGCTGACACTGGCAGATGATGAGGTCTCATTTGGTGAAAGGTCCACTTTACAATGCTGTTTTTCATCAGTCGAGCACTGTACTCTCTGGGTAAATCATCAGCTTTGTCGTATAGAGGATAGTGAAATTAAAACGTTTTGACTCAGATGCGAGAGATGCCAATGTGGAGAAAAGATTAAATGCGGACACAGTCCGGGACATTTCTGGATGTTATGAATAGAAGGACCGCCCGGAATCAGCAGCAGTTACTGTAAAACTGTCAGCAGCGGCTAATGTGGAAGAGGAGAGCCGGGATGAATCGTTGGAGACTGAGAGCAGAAATGACCTTGCTTTTATTTCTGTAAACAATTCGATGTCTAATAATGCCCCTTTAACAATTTTATTCATTAACTTCAGTCGGTAATAATTTAATACTTGAATAATTTCAATCAGAAAATTATTTGTGGAAATTAGTCAATGGTAATAACACAATAGACCCGCGTTTACACCCTGATAAAAATGTGATAATTCACTCACACTAATAGTGTCAATAACATAATAGAACTATATGTACACGGTGATAACATTGTGATAATTCCCCCACTGTAACCGTGTCAATTACACAATAGAACCACATTTACACCATGATAACAATGTGATAATTCACCCACAGAGTCACACCATCAATGGGGAGAAATTATACCAGTAAATGGAAGACATTATATGGTTAAAATGAAGAACTAATACAGATAAAGTGATACAAAATATATATACTGGTAAAGGGGAGAAACCATACCAATTAGAGGGAAGACATTTCCCCATTAAAGGGGAAAAATTATCCAGATAAAGGGGAGAAAGGATATCTGTATGGTGGAGAAGCTCTACTGCGAAATGAGAGCAGTGATACAGCTACCCAATGATTCCAGTAACTAATAACTAACTGCAATAGTTCACCGGGAACCACGATAGCTGCAAGGATGGGATAGTAAAGGGCAGATATCAAACCATTTGGTGATCCGTGCATTTCTATCAGAAACTCTGAGCGCATTCTGAACTTTCCTGAAAGGTTGTCACATTTATACTTGATGTCAGGCTCCAGGGAAATGATTAGATAATTTGATCTTTTACATTAATTACACTAATTGGATCAAACAGATTAGTGCAGCTGCTGCCGGGATCGTGTTTATGTTTCGATAGAATTACATATTTTAAAGGTCTCTGACATGACTCTAAAGTGAAATGCCCAGAAACTGAAGTATAATCCCAGTTCCTTTTCTTCTTAAAAGATAAGCTGACAGGTGGTTGCAATGGTGAAATTGAGCCTTGTGCACGAGGAATTCCCGAGTTTAAACCTTGTCTCAGTATAAGGTATAAATGACCAGAGAGATGCTGGCCCTGAAGGAAAACGCAGCCAAGTTCTCTCTCCTGAACATTGTTCGATCCGTGTGATCGTGGGTCACATGCATCTGGCTCCAACCCCTTGTGAGACTGTACACCCAACTTTAACGCAAATGGCTGTGTGTTTATTGTGGAGAATTCCAGTTAAGCAGGGTTACTTGCACGTGACACTCTCACATGCCGTCTCACTTTAGTGCTGCTCCTTTGCTAGTTATCGAGCTTGGAAGCTATGCAGGTTTATGTCAATACCATTGCATGTTGTTAATTACCGAGCTGTATATTCATAACCTAACGGCAAGAACCCACTTCTGAGGCGGGTGCTGTCACCGGAAATGGAGTAAGTATATCTGCACATAGTCCACCTGTGAACAAAAGGACAGGAGATTAAACAGGATCAATCTAAATTTGTGTCTAATACGTCCGTGTAACATCTCACCTACCCTGCAGGCCATCATATGAATGTTTGCATAAGAATATACGAATTAGGAGCAGGAGTAGGCCACCTGGCCCCTCGAGCCTGCTTCACCATTCAATAAGGTCATGGCTGATCTGTTTGTAACCTCAGCTCCACATTCCCGCCTACTCCTGATAACATTTCACCGCCTAGCTTATCAAGAATCTATCTACCCCGTCTTAAAAATGTTCAAAGACTGCTTCTACTGCCTTTTCAGGAAGAGAGTTCAAAAGACTCACGACCATCTGAGAGAAAAAAAGTCTCCTCACCTCTATCTTAAATGGGCGACCCCTTCTTTTTAAACAGTGACCCCTGGTTCTAGATTCACCCACAAGAGAAAACATCCTTTCCATATCCACCCTGTCAAGAACCCTTAGGATCTTCTATGTTTCAATCAGGTCGCCTCATACTCTTCTCAGTTCCAGGGGTTGCAAGCCTAACCTGTCCAAACCTTCCTCATAAGACAACCCGCTCATTCCAGGCAATTGTCTAGTAAACCTTCTCTTAACCTTCTTCCAACGCATTTGCACCCTTCTGTAAAAAAAGGAGACCAATACTACACACAGTACTCCAGATGTGGTCTTACCAATGACCTGTATAATTGTAGCATAACCTCCCTGCTTTTGTATTCAATTCTCCGTGCAATGAGAACATTCCATTAGCTTTCCTAACCTTTTTTTAATTCATGCACTAGGACACACAGATCCCTTTGCAAATGGACAATTTCACATTTTCCCACGTGTACTCCATTTGCCAGATCTTTGACCACTCACATAACTTATTTGTATCTCTTTGTAGCCTCCTTATGTCCCCTTCACAGCTTACTTTCCTATCTATCATTGTGCGATCAGTAAATAGAGCAACCATACCTTTGGTCCCTTCATCCAAGTCATTTGTATAAATTGCAAAAAGCTGAGGCCCCAGCAGTGATCCCTGAGGCACACCACTCTTTCCAACCAGAGAATGACCCATTAGCACCCTGGACTGGTGGAGTCTATTTAATCCGGTTTCGAATGGGGCCATTGAGGTGATTGAGGGTTTATAGATTTCTATATCAAAACATGAATGCCAGTTGCTGTCTTCCAGAAATCTAAATTGTAGATAATCAGACCAAGTCATTAGTTTTGATTATGTTTAAGCAAGAACGTCGTGGTAAGCCTTCAGGTCCAATTCTGGGCACCACTATTTTTAAGGTCGTATGGAAGGTGGAGAGCAGATTTATCAGTATGGCACCAGAGACTTTAGGTTTGTGGAGAGACTAGACAAGCTGCTATTGTTTCGAAGAAGGTTAGCGGAGATTTAATTGAGGCGTTCAAAATTCAACCGGTGTTTCTTTGGCTAGATTGCAAGTAACTGCTTCTCCTGATAGAAAGCTCGATAACCTAAGGACTAATATTTAAGAGAATTAGCAAGAAAGGCAGGGGGAGAGGAAATGCATTTTTGCACAGCGATTTGTTGTGATCTGTGTTCCGTTGTCTGAAAGTCTGGCGGAAGCAGATTCGATAGTAATTTTCAAAAGATAATTGCCTATGTACTCGGAAAGAACTAAAACAAAACAAAAACATGTAGGGCTATGGAAAGAGCGGGGTAAGTATTACGTATAGGAAACTCTTTTAAAGAGCCGGCACATACACAATCTACCAAATGGCATCAATCTGTAGTTCTAAATGGTTCTATGATTCTAGTCCCTGCTTTTACCTCCCACATTATTTGTACCCAGTCATTTGAACGCTGAACAGGACTATTTTGTCCAAAGTATTCTCGAGAGACAATCATCTCCCTCCACCCCATCTATTCAGTTGAGCGAGGTCGTGCACTTACTGCGGATGCACAGAATCTCCAATTCACTCAATTTGGAGTTTTTGGCAGCACCGCCCACAGCTCCCATTTACTGCTCTGGCTCTGAGCCCCTGCCTTGCCTCCACTTTGTTACTGGAGTGATTACTGCCGCCGTTCTATTCTTGTCAGTAGTTGGATCAGCAGTGATCCAACAGAGGATTTGCAGTACTGCAGAGTTAGAGACTCACCATGAAGAACCGGCTCCCTCCGCTCCTCATCATTCTATCACTGCTCAGTAATATTTCCCTCCCAGTAAAAATTAATTCCCCACCACCCCCCACACCAACCATCCCCCCATCCCCCCCACCCCCCCCCCCCCATCCCACCATCACCACCACCACCCCCGCACCCCCCAATGGATGTAGCTGAGATGGTATTATTGGTGAAATAGTATTGATGGTGGTGATGACGGTTATGTTGTTCGCTATGATGATGATGGTTGTGATTATTACTATTATTTTATGTTAGAATAGAACCAGCAAGGCACAGTGGAGCAGCCGGTTGCCGAAAAGATGGTTGAAGAGGAAAGCAGTGTCACTCTAACCTGCACTCTGAAAACAATCTCTTCTACCCCTTCTGTGTTCTGGTACAGTCAGCACCCCGCTCAAGCTCCACAGGACATGTTTTATCTCAATGCCAGGATAGTAAACAAGTAACCCAACTTCACTGACCGATTCTTTTCTCTGTTTACTAAAGCTACCAAGATCGCCAAGTTAACGATCAACCGTACCTTGATCCCTGACATGGCCGCATATTTCTGTGCCATGATCGCCACACTGCTGCAGAGATGTAAGGAACCCCGTACAGAAATCCGCACTAAGATTTCCAATTAGTGTTCAGCAGAGGGCGCTCTCCACCGATACAGCGAAGCAACAATCCGGCGTCCACAAATTCACGGGGAACTTCTCAAAAGAGAAAATTACAACACGCAACAACTTGATTTCAACTCGCATTTATGATGAAAACGTATCTTGCAAATGCATCTCTGGAGCTTTAACTCACCTTTTACCTTTCGACGCTCTTTCAGGACCTGGTCCTTCTCATCCACCGGTCGACATACTTTACTGATAATGGTATGAACTTCCTTCTACGGATACTGTTTGAAATCCAGACTGAAGTATCAGAAATACTTCGTGCACAACACAAATGCTGAATAGCCACACTGTCACTGTCCACGCTGTAAAAGTTGGGTAGATCTTGTTATCGCTGTTGGGTACAGTTCCAGTGACACCATTCATCCTGTAAGGAAAGGGGGAATCAGACTTTTCTGAAGGTGTTGACCCCTTTTGTGATGCACAGTTCCACGGGCTCCATCCAGCCTGCAAGGAAAGGGTTAATCAGAGTATGTTGACACGTTTTGTGAGATACAGGTCCATAGGATCCATGCACCCTGTAAGGAAAGGGTTCGTCAGACTGTCCTGAAGATGTTCACTTCTTTTGTGAAGTACAGGCCCAGACGCTTTATCCATCCTGTAAGAAAGGGTTAATCAGGCTGTCCTGAAAGCGTTGACTTCTTTACGAGGTACAGTTCCAAGGACTCCATACGTTCTGTAAGTAAAGGGTTGTATCGGGCTTAACTCGGTTCCTAACACCCAGAGCCATGTGTGTCCCTTTCGAGAGTCGCTATCACAAAGGATTGGTTCCCCTCTCTTCCCTCCACAAGGTGAGGAACTTGCTGGTGTTTAGACAACTGGAATGTCCAGCTATGAACCGCTGGCAAAGTGAACAGCAGATCAACAAGCTACTTCCTTACATACGGTGAACAATATCCAGTTCCAGCCAAACCATGAGCAGAGACCCCACGCGACTGACACTTTAACAAGGCAGCACTGACTTTAGCATGCCGACTGTTCAATGTGTTCAAGCAGTTCACGATCTTCTGATACAAGCTGTGCCGTGTTCTTATTGACACTTTAATTGTAAGGATGTATCACTCAACACAAGTATATCTATTACTCTTCAATCTGGCGCTGCTAACATGTAGTAAAAGAGCTGCACTCAATAACACAGGCAGATGCAGGAAGGATGGTACCGATGGTGGGGGAGTCCAGAACCAGGGGTCACAGTCTCAGGATATGGGGTAAACCTTTCAGGACTGAGGTGAGGATAAATTTCTTCAACCAGAGAGTGGTGAGCCTGTCGCATTCGCTACCACAAAAAGCAGTTGAGGCCAAAACATTGTATGTTTTCAAGAAGGAGTTGGGTCTTAAGGGATCAAAGGGTATGGGGCGAAAGCGGGAACAGGTTACTGAGTTGGATGATCGGCCATGATCATAATGATTGGCGGAGCAGGCTCGAAGGGCCGAATGGCCGACTCCTGCTCCTATTTTCTACGTTTCTAAGTTTTTCTTTTATTCAGGTTGCTTTAATGATTCATTATTTGAATGTTTTTACAGGTTGATGTCTCTCGGTCTGAGTGTTTCAGACTGGACACTTTATGATCTGCACAATAATACAACCCACAACGTTCATTCACAAACACTGACTTCCATTTTCTTTCAATTTATCTGGTGCTGGATGACCGTGAACGTTTTATACCGGCTCCACAGAGTCATTACTTTTTTTGCTCCTCCATTTCCCGGTTTCCAATTATTCTTTTTTTTTCAGTGAAGCTGCACTAGAGGATCCCTGATCCAAACTGGTCTCGTTGCAAAGGGACAACAGGTGACCGTGGCACAGACAGGCCGCTGTTCATCTGTCAGTCAGTTTTCAGCCTCATCCAGCTGCATTTGTATATAGTTAATATACTTATCATCAATAATGGTAGATGTACGTTATAATTAACAGTACTAGGTTTAATCTAGAAGTACTAGGGGTCAGCCTTGTCTCGATGGCAGCACTCCCGTCGCTGTGTCAGAAGGCGTTGGGCTTAAACCCCACTCAAGAGAGTTTGGCCACAATGTCCACTGCCAGTAATGAGAGAGTGCTGCATTGTTGGAGGTGCCGTCTTTCGGATGAGATGTTCAACCTACGACCCTGTCTGCCCTCTCAGATACATGTAAGAGACACAATTAACACTATTTCGAAGATCAGGGGAATTTTGCCAGATAACTTGGTCAATATTTGTCCGTCAACTAACAGCATTGAAATATATTATCTGCTCATAATCACATTGATGTTTGCACGGCTTTGCTGTGTGCAGATTGGTTGATGTGTTTCCCTACATTACAACAGTGTTTACAAATACAAGAACTTTATTGATTGTAAAGCACTTGGGCCGTCCTGAAAGGATTTATATCCATTTCACAGAATCACAGAATCACAGAATAATACAGCGCAGAAGAGGCCCTTCGGCCCATCGAGTCTGCACCGATGCATTAAAGACCCCTGACCTGTCTACCTAATCCCATTTGCCAGCACTTGGCCCATAGCCTTGAATGTTATGACGTGCCAAGTGCTCATCCAGCTACTTTTTCAAGGCTGTGAGGCAACCCGCCTCTACCACCCTCCCAGGCAGGGCCTTCCAGACCGTCACCACCCTCTGGGTAAAAAAGTTCTTCCTCAAATCCCCCTTAAACCTCCCGCCCCTCACCTTAAACTTGTGACCCCTCGTAACTGACCCTTCAACTAACGGGAACAGCTGCTCCCTATCCACCCTGTCCATGCCCTACATAATCTTGTACACTTCGATCAGGTCACCCCTCAGTCTTCTCTGCTCCAGCGAAAACAACCCAAGCCTATCCAACCTCTCTTCATAGCTTAAATGTTCCATCCCAGGCAACATCCCGGTGAATCGCCTCTGCACCCCCTCCAATGCAATTTCATTCTTTCTTTCCATCTTTCAGCAAAGGACTTTAACTGCTCAAACTATATTTGAATATCTTCATTACATATTTGAATGAACAAAGTTGCAGATGCATTAGAATTCGCAATGCAAGGTCCAATGATCAATAGAGGGGGCAGGTCAGACTCGCCCCTGATCACAATGTTTCCCAAATATGTGCTGATATGTTGTTCAATCTCTGACAGTTTTTGTACATGTTCATCCTAGCTCTGCGTCTGCAAGGGTCCCAATGCACAGGCATACACCGTGGAGTCTGTCAGTTATGTTTTAGACACTTCTAGCAGGACAATCTGGCTCAAATAATCGAGGTTCGCTGAAAAGCGGTCCTCTGAAAATCTCCCTGTGTTCCCGCCGTATTTAGGTCTCTGCAACAAATATTCCATGGATAGGCTAGGATGCCTATGGTACCAAAATAAGTTAATGTCGGTGGTGTCTACAGCTGTATCATTACAGTGCAATTGAATATCCTCTCCTTCACCGACTGTGGTTGCAGCCAGTGTCTGTGAAACAGCGTCTCCTCGACAATGTATCATAAGACCCAGAATGACATTAAATTAAACAATGCCATTATACTGTGTCAATCCCCCAGAATCAGCCCGTAACCTACAACATTTACATGAGAATGAGATCAAGGTAGTAAAACAGAAATATATCTCCCACATTTCAGGGGTTGCAATAGGCAGTTACTGGGATCAACTGATTAAAACTTCCTTTCATAAACCTTCTGTCCTTCCTAATGGTATCATTTCCTCACCGTCACCTCTCGTGATCTGAAGGGAAATCTCCAAACGGTCTATGGCTTTAAGTCTGTCAAAGTCCGTCATTGGTTTCTGTGGAGCGGGTCTGGTGGATCTGAACTCTCAGCTGAACTCGTCCACTATACTCACTAGGGAAGATTGTCGAACTTCCCCAGACAGTGCTCAGTGTTGAATCAAGGTGGCTCCGGGTGGGTTTATTCATTTAGGATCATTCCACTTAAATGCTTCTGTTCAAGGAACTGATGGGTTCAAAATAATGTATGATAACGATGTGAACGACTGCGTTATGTAAGTTGTGAACTTAATCAATTAATACAGCTGCAGCTGTGAGGAATAAATAAAAAGTAACAACCAGCATGTTTGCAGAGAGTTAGCGGTGGAATTGAGCGGAACGGGTTGAAGCTGAAATTGTTGCCTTCAATACGTGGAAACATGGACAAAAGAGCTGAACTCAAGAGGTGGGGAGAGAATGACTGCGCTTGATATCAAGGCAGCATTTGACGGAGTATGGCATCAATGATACCGAGCAAAACTGAAGTCAATGGGAAACTGGGGGTGAACTCTCCGCTGGTTGGAGTCATGCCTAGTGCAAAGGAAGATGGTTATGATTGTTGGAGGTCAATCATCTCCATCCCACGACTTCACTGCAGGAGTTCCTCAGGGTAGTGTCCTAGGCCCAACTACCTTCAGCTGCTTCATCAATGGCCTTCCTTCAATCATAAGGTCAGAGGTGGGGATGTTCGCTAATGATTGCACAATGTTCAGCACCATTCGTGATACCTCAGTCACTGAAGCAGTCCGTGTAGAAATGCAGCAAGACCTGGACAATATCCAGGCGTGGGCTGATAAGTGACAAGCAGCATTCATGCCACACAAGTGCTAGGCAATGACCATCTCCAACAAGACAGAATCTAACCATCTCCTCTTGTCGTTAATGGCATTACCATCTCTGAATACTCCACTTTCAACATCCTAGGGGCTACCATTGACCAGAGCAGGTCAGAGGCTAAGAATCCTGCGGCGAGTAACTCACCTCCTGACTCCCCAAAGCGTGTCCACCATCTACAAGGCACAAGTCAGGAATGTGATGGAATACTCTCCACTTGCCTGGATGGGTGCAGCTCCAACATCACTCAAGAAGCTCGACACCATCCAGAACAAAGCAGCCCGCTTGATTGACACCCCATCTCCAAACATTCACTCCCTCCACCACCGACGGACAGTGGCAGCAGTGTGTACCATCTACAAGATGCACTGCAGCAACGCACCAAGGTTCCTTAGACAGCAACTTCCAAACCCGCGACCTCTACCACCTATAAGGACAAGGGCAGCATATGCATCGGAACACCACCACCTGCAAGTACCCCTCCAAGTCACACACCATCCTGACTTGGAACTATATCGCCGTTCCTTCACTATCACTGGGTCAAAATCCTGGAAGTCCCTTCCTAACAGCACTGTGGGTGTACCTATCTCCCATGGACAGCAGCGGTTCAATAAGGCAGCTCACCACCACGTTCTCAAGGGCAATTAGGGATGGGAAATAAATGCTGACCTTGCCAGCGACGTCCACATCCCATGAATGAATAAAAAAAAGATGTTGGGCCATATCCGGACCCTCTGCGAATTGGTTCCATCCTCACTGAATCATTTAACAGCCAATCAGCTCGCAGCTCCTTTGTTTTCCAATTCATCCAATCATCTTGCTCTTCAGTTCATGATGCCAGAGCGTGTAGGAGCGAACAGAGTGAAATTGTTCTGCTCACAAAAGGAATATGATGGAGATTAAACGCAAGGGTTCACCTTCAAACAGGGTCAGCATGTGAGGTGTCAAAACTAAAAGGATGGAATGAATGTTATTCTTCTATCGGTGCCGTTAAAAGAACTGTTCATTGACCAGTATAACCATCGGCAGCCGATATCAAGGGGATATAGAGGCCCAGAAAATCCTAGAATGTCGCTATGCGGTGAATTGGACAAACGCCTCTATTTATATAAATACAATGGAAAGTCACTCACAGGTTTGAAAATGATTGGACTGAGCAATAAGCGGATGGGCTCAATGCTTCGTGAGTGAGATGCTTATTAAAAATTAACAAGTCTCTGACATTGATAATGCTTTAATAATTTAAATATAGCACAACTTCTAATTGAGACTAATACCTCTATTTCCGATTTTTTTTTCCCGTTTCTTCAATTAAGTTACTGAATAATGGCAGGATTGGGTGTTTAATATTGCTGGATACAAGGTGTTCAGGAAAGATAGGAAAGGGAAAAAGGGGGAGGGTGGCGGTATTGATTAAGGAGAGCATGGCAGTGCTGGAGAAAAAGGATGCTCCAGAGGGGTCGAGGACAGACTCAATTTGTATAGAGCTAAGGAACAAAATGGTGCGATCACATTGCTCTGTGTCGTCTGCAGGCCACCAGCTAATGGGATGTGAAGGAATAAATTTGCAAGGAAATTGCAGAAAGATGCAAAAATTATAGGGTAGTTATAATGGGGCACTTTAATTATCCAAACATAGATCAGGATAATAGTAGTGCAAAGGGAGTGAGAGGCAAGAGTTCCTAGAGTGTGTTCGGAAAATTTTTTTACAACAGTATGTTGCTAGTCCAACGAGAAAGGAGGCACTGCTGGATCTGGTTCTTGGGAATGAGGTGGGCCAAGTGGATCAAGTATCAGTAGGAAATCATTTAGCAGATAGTGATCATTGGATCATAAGGTTTAGGCTGAATATAGAAAAGGACAAAGGGCATTAAGATAAAAGAGAAAAAGTGTGCCAGGTAGAAAATACGATTGAGAACTAGGCTTAATATAAAAAGTCTAGAGGGGAAATGAAAAAGTAAATAAGAGAAGCAAGAGAGAACATGAAAAGAGACTGGCAGTTAGCATTAAAGGAAATCCCAACGCTTTCTACAGGCATATAAATAGTAAAAGGGTGGTAAAAGGAGGAATGGGACCGATTAGGGACAAGACAGGGGATTTACACATGGAGACAGAGGGCATAGCTGAGGTATTAAATGAATACTTTACACAGGCAATATTGAATGAGGAGGTAAGTCAGACACTAGAGGGGTTTAAAATTGATAAAGAGTAAGTATTAGATAGGCTGTCTGTACTTAAAGTGGAGATAGCATCAGGGCCGGATGAGATGCATCCAAGAATACTGAGGGAAGTGAGGGTGGAAGTCGCAGAGGCACTGGCCTTAATCTTTCAGTCCTCCTTAGACTCAGGGGTGGTGCCAGAGGACTAGAGAATGCAAACATTACACCCTTGTTCAAAAAAGGATGTAAAGATAAGCCCAAGCAACTACAGGCCAGTCAGTTTAACTTCGGTGGTGGGAAAACCTCTAGAAAAAATAATTCGAGACAAAATCAATAGTCACATGGACAAATGTCAGTTACTTAAAGAAAGTCAGCAAGGCTTTCGTAAGGAACATCATGTTTACCTAACATGATGGAGTATTTTGAGGAGGAAACAGAGAGGGTTGATGAGGGCAATGCTGTTGATGTAGTGTACATAGACTTGCAAAATATGTCTGATACAGTGCCACACAACAGACATGTGAGCAAACTTGCAGCTCGTGGAATAAAAGGGACGGTAGCAACATGGAAAGAAAATTGGCTGAGTGACAGGAAACAAAGAGTAGTGGTTAATGGATTTTTCGGGCTGGAGGAAGGTTTGTAGTGGAGTTCCCCAGGGATCAGTGTTGGGACCCTTGCTTTTCCTGATATATGTTAATGACCGAGACCTTGGTGTACAGGGTGCAATTTCAAAGTTTGCAGATAATACGAAACTTGGAAGCATTGTGAACTGCGAGGAGGATAGTGTCGAACTTCAAAAGGACATAGACAAGTTGGTGGAATGGGCAGACAGGTGGCAGATGAAGTTCAATGCAGAGAAATGTGAAGTGATAAATTTTAGTTGGAATAACATGGACAGGCAATATAGAATAAAGGGTACAATTCTAAAGGGGGTGCAGAAGCACAGGGACCTAGGTGTATATGTGCTTACATCCTTGAAGGTGGCAAGACAGGTTGAGAGAGCGGTTAATAAAGCGTACAGTATCCTGGGCTGTATTAATAGGGGCATAGAGTACAAGAGAAAGGAAGTTATGTTGAACTTGCATAATTCATTAGTTCCGCCTTAGTTGGAGTATTGAGTCCAATTCAGGGCGCCACACTTGAGGAAAGACGTGAGGACATTGGAGAGAGTACAGAAAAGATTCACGAGACTGGTTCCAGGGATGTAGAATTCCAATTATGAAGATAGATTGGAGAAGTTAGGACTGATTTCCTTGGATAAGAGAAGGTGATTTAATAGAAGTATTCAAAATCATGAGGGGTCTGGACAGAGTAGATAGAGAGAAACAGTTCCCACCGGAGAAAGGATCGAGAACGAGACGGCAGAGATTTAAAGTATTTGGTAAGAGAAGCTGAAGTGACATGAGTTTTTAAAAAATCACGCAGTGAGTGGTTAAGGTCTGGAATGCGCTGCCTGAGAACGTGGTGAAGGCAGGTTCAATTGAAGGATTCAAAGGGGAATTAGACAGTTCTATAAAAAGGAAGAATGTGCAGGGTTATGGGGAGAAGGCAGGGTAATGGAACTGAGGGAGATGCTCTTTCAGAGAGCCGGTGCGGTCACAATGGGCCGAACGGCCTCCTTCTGCACTGTAACGATTCTGTGATGTTCTCAGCCTGTAACTCTTCCAACACTGAAATCAAGTGAACACAGCCTCCCGCTGCCCTCTAGTGGCAACTACAATAACGCTCGTGTCCAATGATCTCATCATCGAGATGCCAAATTCACCATCACAAACATGTTAGTAGCCGAAAAACACTTCGCGTTTTCCACTCGCCGACAGAATTCACAGAGTTGAGATTTGTTTACATGGTATGAACACTTGCAACAAAGGAGGAAGGGATCATTGAGACAGGAAGTGAAGAGAAGATGACTGTACATTTACTTCTGTGCTTCTACCTACTACATATTCCTACCTTTGTAGCTGTTGTCCGTTCTATTATCACAAGCCATATCACAGATCAAATTCCGTGAAAGGAAGTGAGGGTCCTTTGCCGGTGTTTGCATGGACAGACTGTGCTCCTGCAACAATATAGGGCTCAGCACACAGTGATGCACGGCACAGTCAGAGACAAGAACCCCGGCAACTTTTAAAGTTACCGTTTTCTTGTCTTTGTCCAAATCAGCAGAGAAACAGTCTGGGAAATCTGGAAACTTATCTCCCGAGCTATATCTTTTCAGTAAATATCTGGGAGCTTCCTCGGGATATTGAATGTACCAGAAGCGAGTTGAGCCACCGTATGCTGCCGAATAATTACAGTTCATTATTACGGTCTGTCCTTCCTGAACCGTTAATTCAGGCGGATATTGGGACGCTGAATCTTTGCCATTCGTTCCTGAAACATAAACGCAAAATTTGTAAAATATTTTAGAGTAGAAATAACTCGTAAAACATACACTGATTATTGAAACATAGACTCACCAGGCAGTACGACCATTATCATCAGTAAGGAACATGGGGAACACATGGTATCTGGATTAGATTTCGACAGAATATAACAAAATATTTTCAACATATTGACCTTTCTAGTCTGATATTAAAGGGTAAGCTCAGATCAGAGGCAGGCATCACTTGATGGATGACTGAGGGCGTTTCCAAAAGATAGGATTGGCTGGTCTCAGACTAAGGTCAACTGTGCACCAATCATTGCTACTTGTGCAGCAATTACTGCTGCCCCTCTGCAAACTCTTTCCTTCACTGTCTCTATCTGTGTGTCTCTTTCCCTGTCTCGCTCACTTTCCCCGTGAGTCTCTGCAAGTAATTCTACCTTTTTCTCGCTTTGTCGTCCTGTTAATTGTGCATCAGTGTTTAATTATCTGCAGGTGGAGGGTGTTAACTGGAGACTTACTTGAGCACTTATAACGGGGCTCTTACTGAGACCTCAAACTGAAGTTGAGTGAGAAGCAACATGTTAGTAATCCTTTTACTCTGTGCAATATATGTGAAACTGAGCAAGGATAGGCTCCAGCACTATCCTACTACAACAAGCTTTCTGGAGTTTAACATCCCTTTCTGTTCCGCTCAAAGTCTCTATTTATAAATATATTGATCGATCTCTAATAAACAGGAAAAGTGAAAAGGCAAGGGAATATACAATGGATAGTAAGACCCTAGGAAGTACAGAAGGTCAGAGGGACCTTCGTGTACTTGTCCATAGATCATTGAAGGCAGCTGCACAGATAGATAAGGTGGTTAGGAAGGCAATTGGGATACTTGCCTTTATTAGCCGAGGCATAGAATATTAGAGCAGGGAGGTTATGATGGAGCTGTATAAAACGCTAGTTAGGCCACAGCTGGAGTACTGTGTACAGTTCTGGGCACCACACTATAAGAAGGATGTGATTGCACTGGAGAGGGTGCAGAGGAGATTCACCAGGATGTTGCCTGGGCTGGAGCATTTCAGCTATGAAGAGAGACTGAAAAGGCTAGGGTTGTTTTCCTTAGAACAGAGAAGGCTGAGGGGAGACATGATTGAGATATACAAAATTATGAGGGACATTGATAGGATAGATAGGAAGAGACTTTTCCCTGAGTGGAGGGGTCAATAGCCAGGGGGCATAGATTTAAGGTAAGGGGAAGGAGGTTTAGAGGGGGTTTGAGGAAAACAAATGTCACCCAGAGGGTGGTTGGAATCTGGAATACACTGCTTGAATGGGTGGTAGAGGCAGGAACCCTCACAACATTTAAGAAGTATTTAGATGAGCACTTGAAACGCCACAGCACTTGAAACGCCACAGAGCCAAGTGCTCGAAAATGGGACCGGAATAGTTGCTTGATGGCCAGCACAGACACGATGGGCCAAAGGGTCTGATTCGGTGCTGTATAACTCTATGACTCTATGACAATGTTACAAATGAAATCATGACTTAATCTGTTTGTTCACCTAACTGTAACTAAGCTGAATGTGACAACTTAAATGTCCCTCTGGAGACTCTCACCCAGTATAAATGAGGGATCTTTGAACGTATGGCAGAGCTAAGCTAAGGTGTATAGCTTGGAGAATTCCCATACCTTCTGAAATACAATGCATGGACCAGCGAATGGCCCCGTTTATGCCATTTACTATCCAGTTCTCGCTGTTATTGGTGTCCCGGGTAAGTTATAAATACCAATTTTTTATTTTTTATTTTCTGTATATCTCCACTACTTTTGTCTCATCCCTTGCAGGATCGGGTTGACGTTTTCTGATATTCAGCACTGTATGAGTGTAAGGGACTTCAATTGGGATTATATATATCTCTATAGATTGCATGATATTATATTATACTTTAGTAAATTGACTATAGTAAATTATAGTGCATTACTTGCAATTGCATTATGGAGCATTGAAATATATTATTCAATGTATTATGGTGTGCATATGCAGAATGATCGTTTATTAGTTCGCAGAAATATGTACCATAACATATGATGCATGGACACTATTCTGTTACATTGTTGAGCATTCGACTTTATTCCAACGTAGTAGAATATAATCGTTTTAACATAGCGTAGAATAATAGTTTATCATAGTGCAGTAAAATGTATTCTCGTGCATTTCTTTAATTACAGTATGTTACAATGAATTATTACAGTGCAATAATGAGATGCATTGTGATTTAAAGTACTTTCAATGATTACACGAATCTGCAGTGTCACATCTGGAAGGATGTTGTAGTGACAGTATAGAGAGTTCCCATTGGGTAGTTCCCATTTTTCATGTGGTCATAGGAATAAGGAGGCATATTTATTTTTCTTCAACTGCTGCAGTCCATGTGTTGACGGTACTTCACAAAAAACATTTGATACCGAAATGCATAAGGAGATACCAGGGCAGATGGACAAAAAGTAGTCGAAAGGTAGATTTTCAGCAGCATTGTAAAGAAGGAAACAGATGTGGAGAGGTTTAGGGAGCGAATTCCAGAGATAAGGGCCTCGGCATAAGTGCATATAAAATAGGAGCAGGAGTAGGCCATTCGACCTTTCGAGCCTTCTGCCCATTCGATAAGGTCATGGCTGATCTGATTGTGGCTTCAACTCCACTTTCCTGCCTACCACCCATAACCCTTTAGTCCGTTGCACATCCAAAATCTCTTTAACTCAGCCTTGAATGTATTTAATGACCCAGCCTCCACTGCTCTCTGGGGTACAGAATTCCAAAGATTACCGACCCTCTGAGAGTAGAAGTTCCTCATAATTCCCGTCTTAAATGGGAAACGCCTAATTGTGAAACTGTGCCCACTTGTTCTAAATTCCCCCACCAGGGTAAACATCTACGCAGTACCTGTCCTGTCAAGCCCTTCAGAACCGTATATTCTTCAATAAGAGCATGTCTCATTCTTCTAAACTCCATTGAGTAAATGCCCAAATTGCTCAACCTTTCTTTGTAAGACAACACCTCGAACCCACGTGTCAACCCAATGAACCTTCTCTGAACTGCCTCTAATGCAAGTATATCCCCCCTTCAAAAAGGAGACCAAAACTGAATGCAGTACTTGAGGCGTCGCCTCACCAACACCCTGTACAGCTGCAACAAGATTTTCACACTTTTATGCTCCATTACTCTTGGAATGGGGTGCGGGTACCTTAGATGGCTAGTGTGTGGTTCAGAAGAACGTCAATAGTGTGGGTTCATTTCCCGTTCCGATCTGAGGAAAGCTACGTGAAGCCATCTCGTATATCCTCTTCCCTTGTCATACTCATCTCTCTGCGTGGAGAAAAAGAGCAGAGGACTTGCATTTGAGCAGGCCACCGGCACGCCACCCTTGGAATAAAGGCCAAACAAGGAGCTAGTCGGTAAATGCTTATTTAACCTCAAATCTTAGTGCAGTAAATAAATAACTCGAGGCATGGCAGGGCTGCTCACACCCGTCGAATGCATATCCTGTGACATGCAGGAACTCCAGGACCCTACCCATGTCCTGGACAACTGTATAGAATGTGCCACCAAATGCAAAAACTCAATCTTGGAACTCGAGGAGTAGCTGAGGTGCATTCACGAGGATAGCGCTTTTCAGGAGCTGGTCATCCAACAGCTTAAGAGAGCGCCGGTAGAGAGGGACTGGATGGCTACCAGACAGACAAGTAGGACAAAGCAGGTACTGCAGGAGAGCATTCTACTTTCTAATCAGTATTCAGTTCTGAGTACCGATGGGAGAGGGGCTTCCTGTGGAGAGTTCAGCGACAGTCATGACCAGAGCACCATGGGTGGCTCAGCTGTGCATGGAGGGAGGAGAAAATACAGGAGAGCAATAGCAGGATTGGATTCTATAGTTAGGGGAACAGGCAAACGTTTCTGTTGTCGTACACGTGATTCCAGGATGGTATGTGGCCTCCCTGGTGCAAGGGTCATGGATATCACCGAGCGGCTACAGAACACTCTGGATGGTGCACAAACAGAGGTCGTGGTCCACATTGATACCAACGGCACAGGTAGAAAATGGGATGAGGTACTGCAGGCTGAGTTTAGGGAGTTAGGAAAGAGATTAGCAAGCAGGACCTCAAAGGTAGTAATCTCTGGATTACCCCCAAGGCACGTGTTGGTGAGTATAGAAATAGGAGAATACACCAGATGAATGCGTGGCTGGAGAAATTGTGCAACAGGGAGGGCTTCTGGGGTACTGGAACCAGTTGTGGGGAAGATGGAACAGGTACAAGTTCGACGCTCTACACCTGACCAGGATCGGGACAAATATCCTTGCAGGAAGGTTTGCTGATGGTGTTGGGGAAGGTTTAAACTAGATTGGCAGCGAGATGGTAACCTCAGGGCACATGCAGATAGGACAAATTTAGAGCATGGAACGGGAGTCAGAACATTAGTGAGTGACTCTGAAAGACAGAAGAAGCAACGGTTAAAAAGTGTACAGCAGAGGAATTTGACAGTGTTAAAATGTATTTATTTAAATGCAAGGAGTATAGCAAATAAAGCCGATGAGCTGAGGGCACAGATAGACCATGGCAGCATAATATCACTGCTATAACGGAAACTTGGCTTAAAGAGGGGTAAAATGGCAACTCAACATCCCTGGATATAGAGTTTTTAGGTAGGATAGAGAGAGAGAGAGAGATAAAAAGAGGGGGTGCATCATTATTGGTTAAAGAATCAGCTGTGAGGAGAGATTATATGCTAAATGAATCATCATCGAGTTTGCAAGTTCTCCCTGTGTCTGCGTGGGTTTTCTCCCGGGTGCTCCGGTTTCCTCCCACAAGCCAAAAGACTTGCAGGTTGATAGGTAAATTGGCCATTATAAATTGTCACTAGTATAGGTAGGTGGTAGGGAAATATAGAGACAGGTGGGGATGTTTGGTAGGAATATGGGATTAGTGTAGGATTAGTATAAATGGGTGGTTGATGTTCGGCACAGACTCGGTGGGCCGAAGGGCCTGTTTCAGTGCTGTATCTCTAATCTAATCAAAGGAAGCCGTATGGGTTGAGCTCAGAAATGCAAAAGGGGCAGGCACACTACTAGGGGTGTATTATAGACCCCAAATAGTGAAAGGCAAATTGAAGAACAAATGCGTAGGCACATTTCTGAGTGCAAAAACAATAGGGCAAAAATAGTTGGGGATTTCAACTACCCCAATATCAACTAGGAGACAAAGCGTGTGAAGGGCACAGAGGGCACAAAATTCTTGAACTGTGTTCAAGAGAACATTTTTAGCCAGCACGTAACAAGCCCAACGAAAGAGGGCGCAATTCTAGATTTAGTCTTAAGAAATGAATCTGGGCAAGTGGATAAAGTAGCAGTGGGTGACCATTTTGGAGATAATTACCATAACACAGTTAGTTTTAGCATTATCATGGAAAAGGACCAAGTTAAAACAGGAGTAAAAGTTTTAAATTGAGCGAGGGCAAATTCTACGAAGCTGAGTGGTGATCTGGCGGAAGTGGACTGGATAGTTGACGGAAAATTAGTGTCAAACCGGTGGGAGTCATTCAAACGCGAGATTCTATGGGCACAGTGTAGACATGTCCGGACAAAGAAAAGGGTGATGCTGCCAAATCTGGAGGCCCCTGGCTATCCAGAAGCATAAGGGTAAGATAAAACAGAAAAATAAATCTTATGACAGCCACAAAAACACTTCAGAAAGCCGAGAAGAGTACAGAAAGTGCAGGGGTGAAGTAAAAAAGGAAATTAGGAAAACAAAGAGAAGACATGAAAAAATATTGGCAGGTTAAATCACGTAAAACCCAAAGATGCTTTATCAGTACATTAAGAGCAAGAGGATAACTAAGGAAATGGTAGGGCCTATCAAAGTTGTACAAGATAACTTATGGGTGAATGGAGAAGATGTGGGCAGGGTTCTTAATGAGTACTTGTCGCTGTCTTCGCAAAGGAAAGGGATGATGCAGATGGATTAATCAGGGATATTCAGCATGGATTTGTCGAGGAAAGGTCGTGTCTAACTAACATAATTGAATTTTTTGATGAAGTAACCAGGAAGATTGATGAGGGAGGTGCAGTGGATGTGGCCTACATAGATTTTAGAAAGGCATTTGACAAGATCCCACATAGCAGACTGGTCAGTAAAGCAAAAGCCCACGGGATACAGGGGAATCGGATGGGTTGAATCCAAAATTGGCTCAGGGGTAGAAAACAAAGGGTAATTGTCAATGGAAGATTTTGCGAATGGAAAGCCGTTTCCAGTTGCGTTCCACAGGGCTCAGTGTTGCGTCTCTTGCTGTTTGTGGTACATATTAATGATTTAGACATACATGTGGGAGTTATGATTGGGGAATTTGAAGATGACACAAAAATTGGCCGTGTAGTTGATAGCGAAGAGGCAAGCTGTGGATTCCAGAATGATATCAATGGTTGAGTGGGCGGAAAAGTGGCAACATAATTCAATCCAGAAAAGTGTGAGGTAATGAATTTGGGAAGGGCAAAGAAAGCAAGAGAATACACAGCAAAAGGAAGGATATTTGGAGGGGTAGAAGAATTGATAGACCTTGGAGTGCATGTCCACAGGTCCCTGAACTTGGCAGTATTGATGGAAAAAGTGGTGAAGAAGGCCTATGAAATGCTTTCTTTTATTGGCCGAGATATAGAATACAAAAGCAGTGATGTAATGCTGGAACAGTATAAAACGCTGGTTAGGCCACATCTGGAGTATTGCGTACAGTTCTGGTCACCACACTACATGAAGAACATAATTGCTCTGGAAAGATTACAACAGAGCTTTACAAGAAATTTGCCAGGGCAGCTATGAGAAATGATTGGGCTGGTGTTGTTTTCCTTAGAACAGAGGAGGCTGCGGGGTGACTTAATTGAGGTGTACAAAATTATGAGGTGTCGCGACAGAATGCACAGGAAGGACCTGTTTCCCCTAGCCGAGAGTTTAATTGACGGGGGGGGGGGCGCACAGATTAAAGTGATTAGTACAGAGTTAGAGGGCACATAAGGAAAAGCTTTATCACCCAGAGGGTGGTGGGTGTCTGGAATTCTTTGCCAGGAACAGTGGTGGAGGCAGAAACTGTCAAGTCTTTTAAAATGGATCTGGACCTGCACCTGAAGTTCTGTAACCTGCAAGGCTACGGACCAGGTGCTGGAAGTGGGATTAGATTGGGCGGCCAGTTTCTTTCAGACAGCGCAGACATGATGGGCTGAATGGTCTCTTGCTGTGCCGTAACTTTTCTATAGTTCTATTGTTTCTTTGGTTCCAACAAAGGTATGGATGAGGGTTTCAGCAGAAGGTAAGCTAAGGCAGGGTCGGATATGGATGATATTACAGTGGCGGAAGAATGTAATGTCGGTGCTAACGACCAATATCGGGAGGATGGGGGGTTGGAAGCTCAGCTCAGGGTGAAACAAAACGCCGAGATTTTAAAGTATGTTGAGCCTCAGACGGTGGCCGCCGGCAAGGATGGACTCAGTTGCCAGGGAGTGGCGTTTGTGCCGGAGACCGAAGGCAATAACTTCTGCATTCACGAATGTTTGATTCAAGCTGGTTCTGCTCGTCCATTGAATGTCGAACAATCAGCAATGGATTTGGAATAGTTGGGAGTCTGGATGTGACTAACGCACAGATGAGGATGGTTTCAGCAACAGCTTGGCTGAGATAGAAGCTGGTGTTTGGAGTCTGATCGGTGATAACGCTCTCTCTCTCTCTCTCTCTCTCTCTCATAGCCAACTTTGTGGCGATCGTGATCCTTTCCCGGGGACGGTGTGGACTCTCCCGGTGCATCACCTACTACCTGGTGGCAGTAGTGGTCACCGATTTCCTGGTAATCGTCACCGCCGTCATCCTCAACCGGATCGGTGGCATCTACTTTCGGGAGAGCATCCTGTCCACCACCCCCGGGTGCGCTGTTAGCACCGTGCTGGTCTATGCCACCCGGGACGGTTCTGTCTGGCTGACAGTTGCGTTCACCATCGACCGTTTCGTAGCCATTTGCTGCCAGGGCCTGAAGAGCAGATACTGCACTGAGAAAACAGCGTCGCTGGTCATAGGATTGGTCTGTACCCTGAGCTGCGTCAAGAACGTCCCTTTCTACTTCACCTACCAACCCTTGTACAGCCTGGACGGGGTGCCATGGTTCTGCGATATCAAGTCCACCTATTACACCTGGCCTGCCTGGCAGGCATACGACTGGCTGGACCGCATCTTAACCCCCTTTCTCCCGTTCCTCCTCATTCTGCTGCTCAACGCCCTGACTGTAAGGCATATCGTAGTGGCCAGCAGAGCCCGCAGGAGGCTTCGAGGAGCCGAGAAATCCGGGGACCCGGAGATGGACAACCGCAAGAGGTCCATTATCCTGCTCTTTGCTATCTCGCTCAGCTTCCTCCTCCTGTGGGTCACCTACGTCGGGCATTTCCTCTATGTGCGTGTTATGGCTGAGTCCTACTTCACCGGCCTGGATTTCAATGACCCACAGTTCATCCTTCAAGAAACAACCAACATGCTCCAGCTCCTCAGCTCCTGCACCAACGTCTTTATCTACGCAGTCACACAGAAAAAGTTCCGAGAGGAGCTGAAAATTGCGCTGTTGCTTCCATTTGACACCCTGACTCGTTGCCTAAAACGATGAAAAACAAAGAAACCTTTGTATTACTCTTATAAAGTCTCATAGAAAGTCAGCAATCACGATCCACATCGGAACCAACGACATAGGTCGAAAGAGGGATGTGGTCTTGCAGTCAGAATTTAGGGTGCTAGGTAAGAAATTAGCAAGCAGGACCTCAAAAGTAGTGATCTCCGATTACTCCCAGTGCCACGCACAAGTGAGTGTAGAAATAGAAGGATAAGACAGATGAATGCGTGGCTAGAAAGATGGTGCAGGCTTCCAATTCCTGGGACATTGGGACCGGCTCTGGGGGAGATGTGACCTGTACAGGCCGGACGGGTTGCACCTGAACAGAGCCAGGACAGAGCTCCTTGCGGGACGTTTTGTAAGTGCCGTTGGGAAGGGTTTAAACTAGTTTGACAGGGGGGTGGGGACCTAAGGGTAGACTCAGTTGGGGCAAAATCAGAAATTAAAATGGAAGGTGGAAAATTAATGGATGAGTCTGAAAGACAGAGGAAACGAGGGTTGGAAAATAAAAAAAAAGTTTGGCAGTGCTCAAGGGTATCTACTTCAATGCAAGGAGTATAGCAAATAAAATAGATTAGCTGAGGGCACAGATAGACCCGTGACGGTATGATATCATAGCTATTACAGAAACATGGCTTAAGGAGGGATAGGAATGACAGCTCAACGTTCCTGGTTACAAGGTTTTCAGACGCAATAGGGAGGGGAATAAGAAAGGAGGGGGAGTGAAAATTTTGGTCAAGGAAGCTATTACAGCTGTGAGGAGGGATGATATGTTGAAAGGCTCAGTAAATGAGGCCATATGCATGAGCTGAGGAACAAAAAAGAGGCAATCACACTTCTAGGAGTGTACTATAGACCCACAAACAGTCAGAGGGAGATAGAAGAGCAGAAATCTCTGTGAAGTGCAAGAATAGGGCAGTAATAGTAGGGGATTTTAATCACCCCAATATTAACTGGGATAGTTTTAGTGTGAAAGGAATTGAGGGAGCAGAATTCTTGAGCTGTATTCAGGAGAACTTTTTGGCCAGTATCTAGCAAGTCCAACAACAGAGGGTGCAGTTTTAGACTTAGTTTTATGAAATGAATATTGGCAGGTGGAAGGAGTGGCAATGGGCGAGCGTCTTGGTGGTAGTGATCATAATTCAGTCAGTTTTAACATAATTATGGAAAAGGACAGAGATAGAACAGGAGTTAGAGTTCTCAATTGAGGCAAGGCCAATTTTACTAAATTGAGGAGTGATTTAGTGAAAGTGGACTGAAAACAGCTACCTGAAGGTAAATCAGTGTCAGAAGAGTGGGAGGCATTCAAAGGGGAGATTCAAGGGGTTCAGAGTAAACATGTTCCCACAAAGAAAAAGGGTGAGGCGGCCAAATCTAAAGCTTCATGGATGTCAAGGAGCCTACAGGGTAAGATAAGACAGAAAAGGAAAGCGTATTCCCGATACCGATAACTCAATACTGACTGAAAGCTGAGAGGTGAATAGAAAGTGGAGGGTAAAATCAAAAAGGAAATTATGAAAGCAAAGAGAGGGCATGTAAGAATATTGGCAAGAAAAGTCAAGGTGAACCCAAAGATGTTTATCATACATTCAGAGTAAGAGGATAACTAAAGAGAGAGTAGGACCATAAAAGACCAAAAAGGTAACCAAAAAGGATGGAAGCTATTGGTATGGTTCTTAATGAATATTTTGCGTCTGTCTTCACAAAAGAGGGGGGCGATGTAGATAATGCAGTTAAGGAGGAAGAGTGTGAGGTATTGGATGTGATAAACATAGGGAGAGAGAAAATATTAATGGGATTAGCATCGTTGAAAGTTGATAAACCACCAAGGACAGATGAAATGTAGCCTCGGCTGTTAAAGGAAGGAAGAGAGGAAATAACAGAGGGTCTGACCATCATTTTCCAATCCTCACTGGATTCAGGTTTTGTGCCGGAGTATTCCTCTTTGGCCTCCTTATCTCGAGAGACAATGGGTAAGCGCCTGGAGGTGGTCAGTGGTGTGTGGAGCAGCGCCTGGAGTGGCTATAAAGGCCAATTCTAGAGTGACAGGCTCTTCCACAGGTGCTGCAGAAAGATTTGTTCGTCGGGGCTGTTACACAGTTGGCTCTCCCCTTGCGCTTTTGTCTTCTTTCCTGCCAACTGCTAAGTCTCTTCGACTCGCCACACTTTAGCCCCGCCTTTATGGCTGCCCACCAGTTCTGGCGATCGCTGGCAACTGACTCCCACGACTTGTGATCAATGTCACAGGACTCCATGTCGCGTTTGCAGACGTCTTTAAAGCAGAGACATGGACGGCCGGTGGGTCTGATATCAGTGGCGAGCTCGCTGTACAATGTGTCTTTGGGGATCCTGCCATCTTCCATGCGGCTCACATGGCCAAGTCGCTAACTTTGTACTTTTGTTTAAAAAGGGAGTGAAGGATAGACTGAATAATTACAGGCAGACAGTCTAACCTCAGTAGTGGGCACATTATTGGAATCTATTCTCAGAGACAGGGTAAACTGTCACTTAGAAAGGCACAGGTTGATCAAGGATAGTCAGCATGGATTTGTTAAGGGAAGAATTGTTTGACCAACTTCATCGAATTTTTTGAAGAAGTAACAAGGAAAATACATGAGGGTAGTGCAGTTGATGTGGTCTACATGGACTTTAGCAAGGCTTTTGACAAGGTCCCACATGGCAGACTGGTTAAAAAAATAAAATCCCATGGTATCCAGGGAAATGCAGCAAGGTGGATGCAAAATTTGTTCAGTGGCAGGAAACCAAATGTAGTTGTTGACGGCCGTTTTAGCGACTGGAGAGCTGTGGCCACTGGCGTTCCGCAGGGCTCAGTGCTGGGTCCGCTGCTTTTTGTGGTGTATATTAACGATTTGGACATAAATGTAGGGTGCATGATCGAGGAGTTTGCGGACGACACAGAGATTGGCCTTGTGGTAGATAGCGAGGAGGATAGCTGTGGGCTGCAGGAGGATATTGATGGTCTGGTCAGATGGGCAGAAGAGTGGAAAATGGAATTCAACTTGGAGAAGTGTGAGGTGATGCATTTGAGGAGGTCAAACAAGGCAAAGGAATGCACGATTAATTGGAAAATACTGAAAAGTGTAGAGGAAGCAAGGGACCTTGGAGTGAATGTCCACAGATTCCTGAAGGTAGCAGGAAAGGTCAATGAGGTGCTTAAGAAGGCAAATGGAATCCTTCCTTTATTAGCCGAGGGATAGAATACAAGAGCAGAAAGGTTATGCTGGAGCGTATACCTCATTGGTTCGGCCACAACTTGAGTACTGTGTGCAGTTCTGGTCACCTCATTAGAGAAAGGATGTAATTGCACTTAGACAGGGTACATAGGAGATTTATGAGAATGTTGCCAGGACTGGAAAAATGTAGCTATGAGGAAAGATTGGATAGGCTGGGGTTAGTCTCCTTGGAACAGAGATGGCTGAGGGGAGATCTGATTGAAAGGTACAAAATTTTGAGGTGCCTGGATAGAGTGGAGGTGACGGGTCTATTCACCTTAGCAGAGGGGTTAGTGACAAGGGGGCATGGATTTGAAGTGATTGGTAGAAAAATTAGAGGAGAGATGAGGAAAAAGATTTTCATCCAGAGGATGGTGATGGTCGGGAACTTACTGCCTGAAAGGGTAGCTGAGGCAGAGACCCTCAACTCATTCAAAAGGAGTCTGGATATGCACCTCAGGTGCCGTAAGCTGCAGGGCTACAGCCAAATGCTAGAAGGTGGGATTAGAATAGGTGGATCGTTTTTCGACCGGCACAGACACAATGGGCCAAATGTCCTCTTTCTGTGCCTGAAACGTTGTATTTCTTTGATTCATCTGCCGCTACCTCCTCGTGTTGTTTCTTCTTCTCTGAATTTGGTCCGTGTCTGATACGTTATCTCTCTCAGCTGAATCAGAAAATCGTGGGTTCATGCCCACACAGTCTAGAGGTGTAAGCCCTGTAATCCAGGGTCGACCGTTCTGAACGGGTGATGCACTATCAGAAGTTGTGCCTTGCTGGATGAGACGCTAAACTGAGTTCTGTGTCTACCCACTCAAACGGAACATAGAATATCCCGCGGTTACTATTTCAAAGGAGAACAAGAGGAGTTCTCCCCATTGTATTGGGCCTACATTTATCCCTCAGTTAACACCACTGAAACCAATTTTCTGATCATTTATCTCATTGCTGTTTGTCGAATTTTCCTGTATGCAAATTGGCTCCCGTGTTTCCTGCAGTACAACTGTTACTGCAGTTGGAGCGTGCTCCATTGACTGTAAAACACTCTGGGGCATCTTGAGGTGGTGAAAGGCGCCATATAAGAGTTCTTTCTTTCTTTCTTTCTTTCTTTCTTTCTTTCTTTCTTTCTTTCTTTCTTTCTTTCTTTCTTTGGGTCTTTCGTTCTTTCTTTCATTCTTTCTTTCATTCTTTCTTTCTTTGGTTCGTTCGTTCTTTCTTTCTTTCTTTCTTTCTTTCTGTCTTTCTTTCTTTCTTTCATTCTTTCTTTCTTTCATTCTTTCTTTCTTTCTTTCTTTCTTTCTTTCTTTCTTTCTTTCTTTCTTTCTTTCTTTCTTTCTTTCTTTCTTTCTTTCTCACTAGCACTTCCACCCACCCGAGACTCCCATTATGTTTGCACCTCACACTTGAAAGAAATTATTTGAGAATATGGACAGTTTATTCAATCAGTGAGTTGTGATCTGGAATGTGCTGTCTGAAAGGAAGATGGAAGCATATTAGGTAGTAACTGCCAAGTGGGAATTGCATAAATACTGGAAAAAGGGGAAATTGAGAAAAGAGCAGGGGAGTTGAAGCAATTGATTTGCTCTGTCAGAGACATGGCATCTGAGCAGTGACTGACCAACTGACTTTCTTCTGTGCTCTATGGTTATAAACAGCGCTTTTCACGACCTCAGGACATCCCAAAACCACTTCACGGCAGGTAAAGTACTTTATGAAGTCTAGTTACTGTGGTAAGGAAATGCTGCAGTTAATTTGTTCAGATCCTTAATCTCACTCGGGTCACTGAATTCCATCCATCTGGGCATCGTTTGGTAAGAGAGTGTGGAGGCGGAGTGGAGGCGGAAGGTGGTTGTTGTGGTAACAAAGATATGGTCTAGTGTAATATAAACAGCGACATGGTCTAGAGCAGTAAAAACTGAGACAAGGTCTAGTTCTTTTTTCATGATATGTGGGCATGGCTGGCAAGGCCAGCATTTGTTGCACATCCCTAATTACTCTTGAGAAGGTGGTAGTGAGCCATATTCTTGAACCACTGCAGTCTCTCTGGTGCGGTTCCTCCCGTGAGAGGGAGAATAGATTTTTGCAGACAAGAATATACTTACTGAGAAAGCATATAATGATGAGGAGCGGTGCGAGACGATTCTGCATGATGCTTCCCCCATCTGTAACTCTGCTGTCTGAGAAATCCTCTGGTCAGGGCAGAAATACAGATCCCAACTCCATTGCACTGCTGAACCAACCGATGCCAAACACGGAAGGGTGGCAGCAATCTCGCCAATAACACAGGGCAGGGAAGGCGGGTCAGAAACAGAGCAGAAAACAGAAACTGTGGGCGGGGATCCTGCAGACACGGTAATGAGAGAATTCGATGAATCTGTGTTATCACATAAAGAGCGGGGCACCGCCCAGCTGGATTCAGAACTGGTGGACCTCGAGAGGTCTGTGTACATCTGCTTCTGCGCACTGCATAAGTGACTAGGAACAAACAGAGCAGGAGGGAATGAAGGAAATAGAATCATGGAATCATGCCGAAGAGATGAGGCCATTCGGCCGATTGTGCCTGTGCCGGCAATTTGAAAGAACGATGCAATTATTCCCACTCCCACCATTCTTTCCACATACCTGTGCAGAGTTTTCCTTTTCACTTGTTTGCACAATACTATTTTCAAGGTTACTGCTGAATCTGGTTCCACCACCCTTTCACGTAGTTTATTCCAGATAATAATAATAAGCGCCAGTGTTCAAACAAAGTCTTATGTTGTCCTCTCTTTTCTGTTAATCCTCTGAAATCTGGGTTCTTGGGTTGCCGAACTGTCTGCCAGTGGAAACGATTACGTGCGATCCACGCTATCAAAACCCCTTTCAATTTCGAGCATCTCAATTAAACTTTGCGTAATCTTCTTTGATATAACAATAATTATAGCTTCTCTAATCCCTCCACATAATTCAAGTTCCTCATTGACGCATTCTATTTATTCTCCTCTGATTCCGCTCCAAAATTTTGACATTCCTTTTAAACAGAATTCGGCGCCATAATCTAGCTGATGTAAAATCAGAAGTTTAGAATTTCATGCTTAAACATCATCAAACCTAATGACTCAAGTCACCTGAAATTTATATTTTTGGAGGACAATATCTGGCACCCGTGTTTTGATATATAAGTCCACAAATCCGCATACCCTCAATTACCTCATTCTAAACGCCACTGAATAAAATTCACCAGCACGGGGCGCAAAGCCCAAGTACAGTAATTTTAAAATCACGTGATACGAATGCCAGCGCCAATAGCGACCGTAACCTAAGCGAGGTCACAATGGGGCCGCCCCCCTGCAGTGTGTGGGTGGAACAAAGAGCTGAACAGGACCCGGATTGCCACTCCCCCCTACACAATCTCTGGCTCATCCCATTCCAATCACTGCGAGGGATTCAGTCAGGTCTGTTTGTAATAATACTGGCAGCTGTGCTGTGTTGGACAGTAAGTGCAGGATAATATCAAACAACAGATGCTAGCTGAATGATGAAAAGAGTCTGTGCAGGAAATCGATGCTATTAGCAATCATAAATACCCATATGATGCACAGTTGGGTAAATGGGAGTTTAAATAGATTCACACAGATAGACACAAGTTTAGATCGATCTTATTTAACCTCCTGTGCTTTCGTTCCATAGGTGCAATAACCTCAGTGAGTATTTACATCTTCATTATGTGTTCCTGATTGTTTTAATCTATGGGCCTTATTTGATCCCAAATCCAGGGAGATTAAAGAGTGGCAATTTACTCGATCGAAGTGTATTCTGTATTTTTCTTTGTCACATCGTCAGAGAAATGGTTCAGGAAACTTATCTGCATTTCTGAGCCATGTTTCAGTAAATATCTCAGAAACGATGTGACACTACATGTTGTTGTATGGCGTACCGACCTCTACCTTGCAGAAGCTCAACGCCAACTCACAGACACCTCTTCCTACCTCCCTCTGGACCATGACCCCACCACCGAACATCAAGCCACCGTCCAAAGGACTGTCACTGACCTCATCTCCTCTGGAGATCTTCCCTCTGCAGCTTCCAACCTCATAGTCCCGCAACCCCGGACAGCACGCTTCTACCTCCTTCCCAAAATCCACAAACGGGACTGTCCCGGCAGACCCATTGTGTCAGCCTGCTCCTGCCCCACTGAACTTATTTCTTCCTATCTAGACTCTATCTTTTCTCCGCTGGTCCAGTCTCTTCCCACCTACATCCGTGACTCTTCTGACGCCCTACGTCATTTTGACAATTTCCAGTTTCCTGGTCCCAACCGCCTCCTCTTCACTATGGACGTCCAATCGCTCTACACCTCCATCCCCCACCAGGATGGTTTGAGGGCTCTCCGCTTCTTCCTGGAACAGAGGCCTAACCAGTCCCCATCCACCAACACCCTCCTCCGCCTGGCTGAACTTGTTCTCACATTGAACAACTTCTCCTTCAACTCCATGCATTTCCTTCAAGTAAAAGGTGTCGCTATGGGTACCCGCATGGGTCCTAGTTATGCCTGTCTTTTTGTGGGATATGTCGAGCATTCTTTGTTCCAGTCCTACTCAGGCCCCCTCCCCCAACTCTTTTTCAGGTACATCGATGACTGTATCGGTGCCGTTTCCTGCTCCCGCCCCGAACTAGAAAACTTTATCAACTTTGCTTCCAATTTCCACCCTTCTCTCACCTTTACATGGTCCATCTCTGACACTTCCCTTCCCTTCCTCGACTTCTCTGTCTCCATCTCTGGGGATAGGTTGTCTACCAATATCCATTATAAGCTCACTGACTCCCACAGCTACCTCGACTACACTTCTTCACACCCTACCTCCTGTAAGGACTCCATTCCATTCTCCCAGTTTCTCTGTCTCCGACGCATCTGCTCTGATGATGCTACCTTCCATGACGGTGCTTCTGATATGACCTCCTTTTTCCTCAACCGAGGATTTCCCCCCACTGTGGTTGACAGGGCCCTCAACCGTGTCCGACCCATTCCCCGCACCTCTACCCTCACCCCTTCCCCTCCCTCCCAGAACCGTGACAGGGTTCCCCTTGTCCTCACTTTTCATCCCACCAGCCTCCATATCCAAAGGATCATCCTCCGCCATTTTCGCCACCTCCAGCGTGATGCCACTACCAGTCGCATCTTCCCCTCCCTTCCCCTGTCAGCATTCCGAAGGGATTGTTCCCTCCACGACACCCTGGTCCACTCCTCCATTACCCCCACCACCTCGTCCCCGTCCCAGGGCACCTTCCCTTGCAATCGCAGGAGGTGTAATACCTGCCCATTTCCCTGCTCTCTCCTCACTATCCCAGGCCCCAAACACTCCTTTCAGGTGAAGCAGCGATTTACTTGTACTTCTTTCAATGTAGTATACTGTATTCGCTGCTCACAGTGTGGTCTCCTCTACATTGGGGAGACCAAGCGCAGACTGGGTGACCGCTTTGCAGAACATCTCCGCTCAGTCCACAAGCAGGACCCTGAGCTTCCGGTTGCTTGCCATTTCAACACTCCCCCCTGCTGTCATGCTCACATCTCTGTCCTGGTATTGCTGCAGTGTTCCAGTGAACATCAACGCAAGCTCGAGGAACAGCATCTCATCTACCGATTAGGCACACTACAGCCTGCCGGACTGAACATTGAGTTCAATAATTTCAGAGCATGACAGCCCCCCACTTTACTTTCATTTTTAGTCATTTTTAGTTATTTTTTCTTCCTTTTTTTTTACATTCCTTTTTACATTTTTTACAATCTTTTTTTGCATTTATTTCATTTCATCTTAGTTTGTTCAGTTTGCTTACCCACTGTTTTTTTCAGGTTGTTTTTCTTCAGGTTTGCACTTGCTGCTGTTCAATATTCAGTATATTCACACCTAATCTGTACTAATGCTTTGTCTTTCAACACACCATTAACATATTGTTTGCCTTTGCTCCGTGACTTTTTGGTCAGCTATGTGGCCTGGTCCAATCTGCACCTTCTCCTTTGTTATCTCTTGCCCAACCCCCACCTCACTTGTTTATAATCTGTGACTTTTCTAATATTTGTCAGTTCCGAAGAAGGGTCACTGACCCGAAACGTTAACTCTGCTTCTCTTTCCACAGATGCTGCCAGACCTGCTGAGTGAATCCAGCATTTCTTGTTTTTGTTTCAGATTTCCAGCATCCGCAGTATTTTGCTTTTATATTTGTGTGTAGGGAAAGCTATTGGATGTGAAATAACTACGGCTATGGTCTGCTCTTACAGAACAGTGAAGTCAGGCGGATCCTGGGACATTAAATCGGCGCCACTCGTTCCTGTGGCAAAGTACAATATGCTTGTAAAGTCATAGAATGCATACTGATCATTTTAACAGACTCATCTGGCTGCACGACCATTATTGTCAGTCAGGAACATAGGGAGCACATGGTGTTTGGTTTCGAGTTAGACTGAAAATAGCAGAATGTTTTAAATGTCTGAGCCTTCTCGTCTGATATTAAATTGTAAACACGGAACAGAGGAATGCTTAGATATAATAATATAATGTAATATAATAAATGTAACATAAACATAAGATGATTAATACAATGAAGTAGAAGAAAATGCAACATTACGCAATACAACATATGTAACAGATCACAATATAATATCATTCAATACGATACAATCTAACATAGCAAAGCATTCTAAAATATATGGATGCATATTTTGTATATAAAATGTAAAATATTCCGTACAGCCAGAGACAGCCACAGTCCCACGAAGGGAAAAGTATGAAACCCAGTGAAGATAATCACTAAAGTGAAGCTTAACTTCATGTCGGATCCTATCAACTTGTGTAAACTAATTGTTGGAAGATCATGACAGACTCATGGCAGACTGGTACAAAAGGTGAAGTCACACGGGATCAGAGGTGAGCTGGCAAGATGGATACAGAACTCGCTCGGTCATAGAAGACAGAGGGTAGCAGTGGAAGGGTGCTTTTCTGAATGGAGGGATGTGACTAGTGGTGTTCCGCAGGGATCAGTGCTGGGACCTTTGCTCTTTGTAGTATTTATAAATGATTTGGAGGAAAATGTAGCTGGTGTGATTAGTAAGTTTGCGGACGACACAAAGGTTGGTGGAGTTGCGGACATTGATGAGGATTGTCAGAGGATACAGCAGGATGTAGATCGGTTGAAGACTTGGGTGGAGAAATGGCAGATGGTGTTTAATCTGGACAAATGTGAGGTAATGCATTTTGGAAGGTCTAATGCAGGTGGGATGTATACAGTAAATGGCAGAACCCTGAGGAGTATTGACAGGCAGAGAGATCTGGGCGTACAGGTCCACATGTCACTGAAAGTGGCAACACAGGTGGATAAGGTAGTCAAGAAGGCATACGGCATGCTTGTCTTCATCGGTCGGGGCATAGAGTATAAAAATTGGCAAGTCATGCTGCAGCTGGACAGAACTTTAGTTAGGCCACACTTAGAATATTGCGTGCAATTCTGGTCGCCACACTACCAGAAGGACGTGGAGGCTGTGGAGAGGGCACAGAAGAGGTTTACCAGGATGTTGCCTGGTCTGGAGGGCATTAGCTATGAGGAGAGGTTGGATAAACTCGGATTGTTTTCACTGGAACGACGGAGGTGGCGACATGATAGAGGTTTACAAAGTTATGAGCGGCATGGACAGAGTGGATAGTCAGAAGCTTTTTCCCAGGGTGGAAGAGTCAGTTACTAGGGGACATAGGTTTAAGGTGAGAGGGGCAAAGTTTAGAGGGGATGTGCGAGGCAAGTTCTTTACACAGAGGGTGGTGAGTGCCTGGAACTTGCTGCCGGGGGAGGTGGTGGAAGCAGGTACGATAGCGACGTTTAAGAGGAATCTTGACAAATAGATGAATAGGATGGGAATAGAGGGATACGGTTCCCGGAAGTGCAGAAGGTTTTAGATTAGGCAGGCATCAAGATCCGCGCAGGCTTGGAGGGCCGAATGGCCTGTTCCTGTGCTGTACTGTTCTTTGTTCTTTGACCGAGAGAGGCTCCTGTGGAATGCAGCGCTGTTATGTATTAAACTGTGATTGACGCTACGACACTTGCCGTCACTCACGGGTCTCTGGGACAGGTGCTGGCAAAGTGAACCTGTGAGGCGAGGTCTGAGCTTAGCATTGATCGGGTCTGGGGGCTGGTGGGGGAGGGGGGAGCTTATGCGTTCGAACATCAGCGATCCTGAACCACACGCTGAAATGGGAACAGCGGGAACACAGTGAACAATGTTCTCTCAGGTCAGCTAAAAGGGTCTGCTTAAACTCGGCCACCAGATGGCGGTGGCACGCTTCTTTTTCCAACGCCGCTCGCGTTGTATCACCCAATGCAATGTGGCATTTGCTTTTAATATCAATGAACAAAAGCTTCAATTTCACCTCTCAGTTTAATTCTCACTGATATTATTCCGGCAACTTACTATTTAATAATTTCAAAAACCACTTGAATGTAAATGAGCTTGTCACCTCAAGTTTGCAGTTTCGAATTAAATACACTAATTAAAATTCGGAATGGGTTGGGATTTTGTGGAATTAACTAACATCCGCTTTCACCCCCATAGTTTAATGCCAGTTCAGTGTGGAAGAGATTTGTAGCTAATGAAGTAACTCTGCAAATGCTTTCGGGAGCCTGAGAGTGACACGGTTCCTATAGAGAAGCGGAGTTAGATAATTTCCAAGTGGAAAATTGTAGTTGAATTAATTTCCTCACACATATGTTGTCCGCATGCTGTACAGATCAATGCAAAAGATAAACAAACGGTGCCAATAGATATGTAATCCATCTGATCCTGACAATGTGAACATCCCTTGTGCTTCACGATTCTCTGGATTAAGATTCATCCACCAAAATTGTCAGTATTGTCTCATCTCCAGTAATTAAGTTTGTTTAAGGTCACTCTTAATATTCACTTCTCACTTGCATTCGGTAGCCCGGGTGTCTTGTCAGGTCATCCGTCTGAGACACGGCTCACCTCAGTCACCCACATCAGAGAGGCCTCCATCCCCTTTATCTGGGCAGGATTTAAAAATCAAGCCTCGGAGGGTGAAATGTTTGCTTCGGACACATTGCAACGACATGAGTCCCCCAGTGAATGATCACCAATCGAATATCGGGCATGTCAGTGAGAAACACGTCAGCCGTCTGATTAATGCATGATGGGAAAAAGGAGCGGCCGTCTTTGCCTGTCACTGGCAAATTAAAGCACTGATTACCGAATTTCTAGACCATGCATGTGGATTTTCAGACAATCGATGTCATGGAATGTCAGAACCAATATCCTGAAATACGATGTAGCCGATTGCGACATTCACCTTTTTATTCTCATGTGGCTATTCTGACTTAAGCAGATTGAGTTGGAAAATGAAGCTATTGAGAGCGTTGCATTTTGTTTTCTAACAAGGGTCTGTTGTAAGAGAGGGAGATCCCAAACTGACCAGGTGAGGGCACTCGAGGGACAAAAGGTTCAAATCCCGTGCGATCCGACCACCAGCAGCAGTGATAGGATATCTGTTATTGGTATTTACCGGACTGGACACCGGAATTTATAGTCTCCGCCCCGCCTATCATGCTAACAGAACAGGCGGGAGCGGACGGTTTGGAGTGTTTGTTGACAGAAAGAGAAATTATAATTTTTCAGTGTGCTGGAAGTGGTGGCTATGAACTCCGGGGTATATTACTATGGGAAGATACGCATTGGTACAAATAGGGAGACATCCTTTCGAATAACTCTTTCTGCAAGAACAAAAGAACACAAGCACATAAGAAATAGGGGCCGAAGTAGACCATTCAGCTCTTCGAGCCCACTCCGCCATTCAATGTGATCATGGTTGATCTTCTACCGCCCCTCCATTTTCCTGCACTAACGCCGTAACCCATGATATTTTTAATATCTAGAAATCTAATGATCTCAGTCTTGAACATAAGCAACGACTGAGCCTCTGCAGCCCTCTGGAGCAGAGAATTCCAAAGATTCACCACCCTCTGAGTGAGTAAACTCCTCCTCATCTCAGTCCTAATTGGCCTGCCCCTTATTCTGAGACTGTGATCACCACTGACCACCTCCAGGCGCTTACCCATTGTCTCTCGAGATAAGGAGGCCAAAGAAAAGAGAAAGAAAGGTCCTTGGTTCTGGGCTCTGCAGCCAGGGAAACATCCTCCCTGCATCAATCATGTCAAGCCCTGTACGAATTTTGTATGTTTGAATGAGATCACCTCTCATTCTTCTAAACGCCAGAGAATATGGGCCCAGCCTATTTAATCTTTCCTCATAGGACAATTCCTCCATCCCAGGAATTAGTTTGGTGAAACAAAGACACAAACTGCTGGAAATACTCAGCATGTTTGGCAGCATCTGTGGAGAGAGAAGCAAAGTTAGCGTTTCAGGTCTGTGACCTTTCCTCAGAACTGGCAAAGGTTAGAAAAGAATTAGGTTTTAAGCAAGTGAAGGGGAGGGAGTGTGGGGGAGAAAACAAAGGGCAGGGTGTTTGATAAGGCAGTAGAGATTGAATAACAAAGCTGTCCTGGGACAAAGGCAAAGCATGTGTGCTATCATATTCTGGTTCTGGCACAGACACGATGGGCCAAGTGGCCTCTCTCTGCGCTGTAAACTTTCTACTATTCTGTGACCATTCTTTCCTAAAGGCTCCGTTACAGCAAGATTATTAATTAGCCACTTTTCATTGCACAATACTAGATGTAAAATAGCCCTTTCCCTAGTTGGTTCCTCAACATGCTACTCTACAAAACCACCTCGTATACATTTCAAGAATTTGTCCTCTACACCTTTATTACTAATAAAGTTTACCCAGTTTGCATGTAGATTGAAATCCCCCATGATTATTGTATTACCCTTACTACATGCTTTTCTAATTTCCTGATTTATACAGTGATTTACATTATCACTGCTATTAGGTGGCCAACAAGCAACTCCGACAAACGTTTCCTGCCCCTTGCTGTTTCTCAGTTCCACCCAAACTGATTCTACGTCTTGATCTTTAGACCTAATGTCATCTCTCACTTCAGTATTAATGCACTCTTTAATTAACAGAGCTACCCCACCACTTTTTACCAGCTTCCTGTCCTTCCTAAATGTCACGTAGCCTTGGATATTCAGATCCCAGCTTTGGTTTCCTTGTAAACACATCTCTATAATGGCTTTCAGGTCATACATATGAATTTCTATTTCAGCTGACAATTCATCTTTTTGATTGCGAATACAGAGTCCTTAATTCCGTTTTCTACTGTCTAAAAAAAACTCTGGCTCTATCGGCTGGCACATTCTTGAGTTTGTAATCACTGTCCCTTCCTGCTGTACTTTGATCATCATTACACTTATTGCTATTTTGTTTTCAATAATAGACTGCAGGACTTTCATTTCACCATTTTTATTCTCACATTAGAACAGAAGCATTTGGAGTTGCAGTATTGTCATTTCGTGTCATTTCATCAAAAACCTAAAGGGTTAAGGAAAGGTTAATGGTGTCGCCACTTTAAGAGGACACACTTATATGAATCCCGGGGGCTGAAGTTACCCAGACTCCCTGATTTCCCTGAGATATATCAAATATGGTGATGCCATATTATTAAAAACTCACTTGTATAGTTTCAGAAAGTCTTCAGGGCAACTAGGGACGTTCAATAAGTGTTGGATTTGCCCATATTCCTGGAACTAATTTAAAATACAACAATTTATGCTGTATTCATGTTATTTCATTCTTTTATTTCGTATCACATCAAATCAAATAATTTAAAATGTAAGTTACTACAATATTTACATTCGTCTTAGATTACTTTCTCTCAGTAGCAAACATCCTCTCCACAGTAAAATAAATTAGAAAAATACAATTACTTCAGGGAATGAATACCAATTTTGACAAATTCAACTGGCAAAATGGCGCGCCTGCCCCATTAGGAAAATTCGTGCAGGCACAGAACCGAGAGGACAATCAGCCATTGACAAATGTGTAACAGAGGGAATAGGTGTACAGTACAATGAAAATTTGCCATTCCTGTTTGTCTCATGCAATGAAAATGAATCCAGATATACCATACAGACGTTATGGTGAGTGTAAAGTAGACAAATAACGACATATTAACTTAAATGGGTGAAGCAGATTAGAGAACTAAATGCGTGGCGCAAAGAATGGTGTGGGAAGAAAGGGTTTCGATTCTTGGGGCATCAGTATTCCGGGAAGAGGAACCTATTCCGTTTGGATGGGCTTCACTTGAACCGGGATGGAACAAGTGTCTTGGCCAATCACATAACTAGGGCTGCGGACAGGGTGTGCCGATAGTGCTGTGGGTAACTCCCAACAGAATGGTGCAGGAATAGGCAGAGAGCTTAGCAAAAATTGTACATTGGCACATAAGGTCATTGCAGGGAATAGTGGTTAAAAAATTAAATTGAACTTCCTTTATCTGAATGCAGGAAACATCTGTAATAAGATAGATAAACTAGTGGCACGAATAGAAGCAAACGATCAAGATCTAATTGCCATTACTGAGATATGGTTACAAGGAGATCAAGGTTGGGAAATGAATATTCCGGGGTACTCAATATTTCGGAGAGACAGACAAAAGGCCTAGGAGGAGGGATAGTCCTGATAGTATAGTATGGCATAAGGACATTAATAAGAAGGGATCTAGCGTCAGAACATCATGAAGTAGAATCAGTTTGGGTGGAAATTAGAAATAGCAGGAGTCAGAAAACACTAGTGGGAGTAGTTTACAGGCCCCCTAACAGTAGTTACATTACTGGACGGAACATTAAACGCGAGATTATTGGAGCATGTAAAAATGGCAATTTGTTAATTGTGGGGGACGTTAATCTGCATATAGACTAGGACAATCAAATTAGCAATAGTGGTCCCGAAGATGAATTTGTAGAGTGTTTTTATGACAGTTTCTTGGAGCAATACGTTGTAGAAGCGATTAGGGATAAAGCTGTGTTACATCTCGGATTGTGTAATGAAGCAGGGTTAACAAGCAATGTCGCAGTAAAATATCCATTGGGAAATAGTGATAATATTATTGAATTTCACGTTAAGTTTGAAAGTGACACATTTCAATCACAAAAAAGGATCTTAAGCTTAAACAAAGCCAATTACGAAGATATGAGGGGAGAACTGACTAAGGTTAATTGGGTAAATAGACTGGAAGGTATTGTGGTAAATAAATAATAGGAAACATTTAAAGAAACAATTCAAAGATTCAACAAAAGTACATTCCGTTCAAAGACAAAACCTCGTCAAGAAAGACCCATTCGTGGCTCACTAAGGAAGTTAAGGAGTGTATTAAACGAAAAGAAGAGGCTTACAATGTTGCAAAAAACAGTAGCAAGTCTGGGGATTGGGAGTGCTTTAGGAAGCAGCAAAGGACCACCAAAAGGTTGATAAAAAGAGATTAAAGAAGTCTTAACAATGCACTTGGAAAAGCATAGTATGATTGGAACAAGTCAGCATGGTTTTACTAAAGGGAGATCCTGTTTGACAAATTTATTAGAGTTTTTTGAGGATGTAAGTAGTAGGGTAGATAAAGGGGGACCAGTAATAGTAGCATATCTGGATTTTCAAAAGACATTCGATAAGGTGCTGCTGAAAAGATTAATTGGCAAGATAATGGCTCGTGGTGTTGCGGGTAATGTATTAGTGTGGTTAACTGACAGGAAGCAGAGAGTGGGGAGAAATGGGGCATTTTCAAGTTGGCAGACTGTGAATAGTGAGGTGCAGCAAGGATCAGTGCTGGGCCCTCAGCTAGTTACTCTATATTAATAACATGGATGAAGAGACAGAGACTAACATATTTAAGTTTGCTGATGATACAAAGCTCGTTGGAAAGGTAAGCTGCGAGAAGGATGTAGAGAGGCTGCAAAGAGATATAGACAGGTTAAGTGAGTGGGCAACAAGATGGCAAGTGGAGTATAATGTAGGGAAGTGTGAAGTTGTTCACTTTGGTCATAAAAATAGAAAAGCAGAATATTTTTTAAGAGGTGTGAAACTGGCAATTGTTGATGTTCAGAGAGACTTGAGGGTTCTCGTACTAGGAACGCACAAAGTTAACTTGTAGGTGCAGCAGACTATTAGGAAGGCAAATGATACGATGGCCTTTATTGCAATGGGATTGGAGCACAGGAATAAAGAAGTCTTGCTAAATTGTAGAGGGTATTGGTGAGACTGCATCTGGAATATTGTGTGCAGTTTTGGTCTCCTCATTTATGAAAGGATATACTTGCACTGGAGGCAGTGCAGCGAAGATTTACTAAATGGGTCCCTAGGATGAAGGGGTTGTCCTATGATGAGAAGCTGAGTAAACTGGGCCTATATTCCCTGGAGTTAGAAGAATGAGAGGCAATCTAATTGAGACATACAAGAAAGGGCTTGATAGGGTAGAAACTGAGGAGTTGTTCCCACTGGTTAGGGAATCTAGAACACGGGGACACAGTCTCAGGATAAAGGATCAATCATTCAGGACTGAGATGAGGAGAAATTACATCACTCAAACGGTTATGAATCTTTGGAATTCTCTACCCCAGAAGGTTGTGGATGCTCCAACATTGAATATATTTAAGGCTGGGATAGATAGATGCTTGGTCTGGCAGGGAATCAAGGGATATGGGGAGCGGGCAGGAACGTGGAATTGAAGCCCAAGATCAGTCATGATCGTATTGAATGGCAGAGCAGGCTCGGTGGGCCATATGGTCTACTTCTGCTCCTATTTCTTGTGTTCTTATGAACAAAGAAGTGTAGAGAATCTGGGTTTCAGACACAAAAAAGTGGGGAACAAGCCGCTGATGCTGTGAAAGGGCTAAAGAATCCAAGGTTTATAAACAAGGGCTTGGATTTTAAAACACAACGAAAAATGATAAATCTGTATAGATCATTGGTTATGCCACAGTTTGAATATTTAATCCAGACTTTGGCCTGTTCTTTAGAAAGATGTTAGATTCATGGACTGGGTGCGGAAGAGATTCCAAAAGATGAAGCGGGGTGAGAGACGATATTTCTGTGCGGAGGCTTGAGGAACTTGAGCTACTTTCAACCAAACTGAAGCGGTGTGACAGACAGGGCTCATAATTAGGAAAGTTAAGAAAAAGGTGAAAAACAAACACAATTAGCACGATTGATAATTCAGTAGATAACTGAAGTGCGATATTTCAAATAATCACCAATTGAACGGAGGGAGGGTTTCGAAGATTGTTGTGTCTTTCAGCGTAGGATTGTTCGGGATGATATGACGCAACGAGAAACAGTGATGAAAACAGAATCTGTGAGCAAGTTTGAGAGACAATTGGATAAAAGTTTGAAAATGCAAAAATGAACTAAAAAAAACAAGATGTAGTGAACAGGCAGCTGATTGGGTCTGAATGGACAGTTCTTTCACAGATGCAGCAAAAGGGTTATGGGTCGAATGGCCTCTCTCTTTGTGCTGTAAAAGTTTATGGTTCAAAGACCAATACTGGCATTGAGAGTTAGAAAGACGATATAGTGAAATCTTCCTGAACAATTTTGCTTGTTGCATGTACAGCGACAAGAGAAATTCCTTCCCAGTGACGGCTCAAGAGGTCTATGGTCTGAGAAACAACCAATCCCTGACAGTCACAGTGAATAACGTCAGGTGACGACATCCCATAATAGTCCGATTGGTGAACATGGCCATCAGTCTCACACTATACGAGGAGAATGTAAAGCTCTCCCCTCTCCTCCCCCTCCTCACCATTGAGAGTCTGGGACTCGGCAGCAAGTCCTAGTCTGGAAATCAGACCCTGATTGATCCACCTTTTGTCCATCTTCACCATCATGAGCAGAAACCTCCGCAAAAACCTGTTTCCAGTTGGAGTTCTGGTGCTGTTGATGTTGTGTGAGTTTATTTATCTGACCAGACACCCTGTTTCGCCAATCTGTCAATACTTTGTGGTTGTTGAGTGATTTTGTTTTGTTCACAGACGTTCAGTGCGAGTATCAGAGCTCACACCCTTCTCGGGAAGGTGAACGGGCTGAACTGGACTGCCGACTCTCCATTGCTGCTGAGGATACCGTAGCCTGGCACAAGCAAACACTGACAGGGGCACTGATATTTATCAGCTTCATATACTAGCGGACTCAGGCTACAGGGGCTACACACTGTCCTTGGCCCGAATAGAGAAGTCCAACACCATCTCTATAGATGGCACAGTTGCCCAAGAGGCCGGACTGCATCACTGTGCCCATGGGGACACAATGAGGCAGAGAGCGGATCCAGCTGCACATTATCTTGTTGGCTGCCTTGTCTCTACCGCACCGTTAACCTTCCCCCAATCCAAGCCCTTGAAAAGTGACAGTGATATTCAGGAATGTTACTGATCCGTGTTTGAACTTCCATCTGGATAAAGTTACAACATCCTTTAGCTGTTTCTATAGATACAGTGCATTGAAAAATATTAACTAGGACGTTCTATGTTTTGTTGCAGAGCATACAGAGTAAATAGATGGACAGACATAGAACACTGCCTTTCACACACCGAGAGAGACAGAGAGAGAGATAAATAGAATGAGAGTAAGGTTGATTAATATATAGATAGATAGATAGATAGATAGATAGATAGATAGATAGATAGATAGATAGACAGTCAGTCAGAGAGGACCTCAGAGAGGAGATAGATTCTGTAATAGATAAATATGCTTGCTTGCTTGGATGGAGATGTGACTGCATTGATGCAGGAATGAATAGATAGTTGGTTGGCTGAATAAAACCAAAATACTGCGAATGCTGGAAATCTGATATAAAAGCAGCAAGTGCTGGAAATACTGAGCAGCTGTGGCAGCATCTGTGGCGAGAAAAACAGAGTTAACGTTTCTGGCCTGTGACCTTCATCAGAACTGGAAAAGGTTAGAAATGCAATAGGTTTTGAGTAAGTGAAAGTGGTTTGAGGGGAGCGCGGGAGTTGGTGTGGTAAGGGAGAAGGAGAGCAAAAGGGAATGTGTGTGATAGGGCAGGGAGCAGGAGAGCCAGACTGCATGTGTGAATGTTTTGTTTCAATGCCTGATGAACTGATTGATGGATGAACTGATGGAGAGATGGATAGATGAAAAATGCTGTTCGACAATCACATCTTTGTGATTGACTATTCTTAAAATGAGGTAGCCCCTTTATTTCATTTGTTCTGGCGCCTTCAGTCCTTCCTCATTTACTGGATCATTTTAATCTCTAAGATATCTAGAACGAACGACCTCAATTCACAAAGAGTATCCTGGAGATATCCCTGTGGCACTGATGATCCTTCTCTCCTCATGGTAATATTTTATCTCAAAGATATAAAGGTAGAATATATCTGGGTTGAGAAGGGACATTTGTAATATTTCTGAACATGTAGTGCTTTCATGTACAACAATCACTCAACATATCCTCACCCGAATTACAGCAGTAATGTAGATACATTTTTCGGTTTCCCCACATAAATACATATTCTCTGCGAGACTGGTACAGTCACACCATTCTAAAGAGCACGGATAAAAGGAGCCTGAACAGTAACTTTGCACTGTAACTGTTTACCGCCATATATCCATTGCAAGTTATTGGCCACAGTGAATTATTTCCTGTAGGTATTGCACATTGTGGTCCCAAATTCAAATGTCCTTCATTCCTTTCACCACATTCATGCACTGAATGAATTGCTCACGAGTTCGGTACTTCAGTGAGATTTATTCAGGTTGTTGGTATAGGGTCACTGTGATAAGAACCTAAGCAATAGGAGCAGGATTAGTCCATTCGGCCCCTCGAGCCTACACCTCCATTTAAGAAGATCATGGCATATCTGGTTGTGGCCTTAACTCCACTTTCTTGCCTGCCCCACCCCGTGATAACCATTGATTCCATTGTTGATCAAAAACAGAAGAACGTAAGGAATTGGAGCAAGATGGAGACATGGTTAGAGTGGACATGGTGCATCAGACGGACAGAGCTGAGCCGGTGACTTTGCTGAATATGGTGATTTCAATCACAATTTTGAATATTATTCTCAGGATAGTGCTCTATAGCATGAAGGTAATCCAGAATTCTGCTTTGCATCCGGTTGCATTTCTGTCTTAGACCTATTTAGGGTTGGGAAAAACTGCCATATGAAAGCATGTCAGTATTCAGTAACTACTTTTACGCACAAATATTTGCTCCGAATCTATACCTTGAAACCTTTCCGAATGTTCCAAAGTGCTGCAAAATGAATGATTAATATTGAGGTATAATGGTGATTTGTTTTTAGGGGAAGGGCGCCGAGTTGATCAATACCCGATTGATCCCTCTGCCTTGTATAAGAGACTCTCTCCCATAATCTAGGATTATTAATCTGGTTTGTGCACGGTTCCTATTCCCGCTCATTACCCCGCTATCAGGGGCCTACTAACAGGAACAGATAGACGGAGAGACATTTCCGGATCAATAGGTATTTCCCTCTTGCACGAGGGGAAAGGGTCAATTAAGTACCATATTCAAAACAAATGATATTTCTCAAAATTTTTGTTCATCGTGTTTCCAAACATTTGATGCTTCTCAATCCATTGATGGGTCCAATCTATTGGTAGACCCACAACCATCAAATTTCAAAAATAATTGATAGCTTGCAACCAATTGATATCTCTCGATGTATCAATGATTCCAAAGCTTTCACCACTCCCAATCGATTGATGGTTCTTAATCTATTAAAGATCACCAATTCTTTAATGATTCATAGTCCACTGTAGACAATGACCGACTTTGTCCACATGCCTTTGGATTATTTGAAGTTCTGCCTTACCTACTAAATGATACAGCACAATTCCCAGAATGGCAGAGCTATTCTGGTGTTGGATTTAAGGTCACAACCACAGTCGGTTTCTGTACTACCAGCGGTACTGTACATTACAGGGGGATACCTGAGAGCCCAGGACTCAGTCTGATTTAACATTGTATCTATATCTGAAGTTGAACTGTTGAATGCCTGGAGTTCCATTTACCTATTCTTTTTGATCGATATTTTAATTCGCAGCGACCCTAAATTGTCAGCCATAGCTCGGTTGGTAGCACTCTCTCCTCTGAGTTAGCACATTCTAGTTTCAAGTCCTGCTCCAGGACCGAGGACAAAAATTCCACTGGCAACCCCAGTGGAGTGATGCACTGGCGGCGATATTGCCTTTTAGATGGAATATGAAACTAAGGCGCTGTCTGCCCTCTCGGGTGTAAAAAATGCCCTGGTGCTATTTCGAACCAGTGCAGGGGAGTTATCCCCGGTGTCCTGATCAATATTTATCCCTCTATCAGCATCACAAAAACGGATTACCTGGTCATTAACACATTGCTGTTTGTGCAGCTTGCTGTGCGCAAAATGGCTGCCGTGTTTCCGACATTACTGCAGTGAGGACACTTCGCAAGTAGTTCATTGGCTGCAAAGCCTTTGGGACGTCGTGAAAGGCGCTACATAAATACAACGTTTTTCTTTTGTTCTTTGTATTAACAATAGATGTACAAAAAAAGAGTTTGGATTGAGCTGGTAAATCATACACTCCTGGAATGATGAAGCTGAGAAGGAGGCCAGTCAGCCTTTCAGGACTGTACCAGCTCTTTGAAACAACGATCCAATTATTCCACTACTTCCTGCTATTTCCCCGGAGCCGTGCAATTTTTATTCATTAGAAATATTTATCAAATTCCCTTTTAAAAGTTATTATTCAATCTGCTTCCACCACACTTTCAGGCAGTGCATTCCAGATCATAACAATTTGGTCTGTCATTTATCTTCCCCCTATATAGCTAGAGTCACAGAGTTATAGAGTCATTTACAGCACAGAAAGAGGCCGTTCGGCTCATCAAGAACATGCCGGAACTTTAAAGCGATTTCCAGTCAGCCCCACTCCCCCGTTCGATCTTCGTAGCCCTGCAAGTCTATTTCCTTCAAGTGGCCAACCAATTTCTTTTTGAAGTCATTGATTGTCTCCACTTCCACCGCTCTCGCGGGCAGCGAGTTCCAGGACATGACTACCTGCTGCATAAACAACTCCTTTCTCATATCCCCCTGCATCTCTTGCCACAAACCCTCAATCTGTCTCCCATAGCCCTTGTACTGTTAGTTAATGTGAACAGATGTTCCTTGTCTAACTTACCTCAGCCTGTCATAATCTTGTACATTTCTATTAAATCTCCCTTCAACCTGTTTTGTGCTAAGGAGAATAACCCCAGCTTTTCCAAACTAACGTTGTAACTAAAATCCTCCATCCCTGGAAGCATTCTGATAACAAGATGCACTGCAGCAACGCACCGAGGCTCCTCAGACAGCACCTTCTAAACCCGCGACCTCGACCACCTAGAAAGGGCTCTTTTTTATTTGGAGGGGATTGAAGCGATCCTGATCACAATAATAAAGTGATGATGAACATTAACCGGCTCTGTCTGTAACACAGCGGGGTTTGGTGTCTCTTACCGGCTGTGCTAGTCACGACGGCCCCGATCCATCCACAGCACCATAAGTGACCCACAATAACACCGCTCCCGGTCAGCCCGATACAAGAACTACCGACACCTCAATCTGCCGGCCACACATCACAAGAGTACCGGCGCTACACAATTATTCCAGGGGTCTTAGATCAATAAACAATATTTCATGTTTCACAGTCCCTGTCCGTTCAAGCTGTTCATTGTGAGACTCTGAGCTCTTCGTAAAATGGCCCAGGAACACATGCCGAAGATGGAAGCATCATAGAAATGGAGAAAAATGTCAGAAGGAGGAAATTACAATAAAACTAAACCAAATACAGCGTTACAATTCAGGACTGGGACCAGGGAATTTATATTTTAATTATACAGAGTTATTTGTTCAGGTCAGTAACACTGGGGCAATCCCAAACACACAGTGTTTGAAGTCAACACAAATTGGTACTTGGTGAGGTGTAGGGTATCAGTTAAACGGCGTGGACTACGGTTCCCGGTTCTAGCCTTTACAGCAGGATCCCATTTGGTGTTAGGGAGTTGTAACTGGCATCAGTCATTCCCAATCGCCATTTACTGACATCAATCGCGGGAAAAACATCTTCATCCGCACGCACTCTGCCTCCATGAAACCAGGAATGTCAACGGCAATAATCCAATCCCATTATAAACTAGATAGTGGGGCAAAGGGTGCGAGGTGGAACTGTGGGCTTTAACTGCAGATTAATTCCGCTTTATCATTTGTTTCTGTGATAATCTGCAGTGAGAGTTTTTCTATCGCGGGAAGCCGAGGCCCATCACTGTGTGTTTCTGTGCTCAACTTTACAGTAATAGGTGGCGGTGTCTTGAACTCTCACATCCCAAATTTCCAGCGAAAATGTCTTTTCTGCCGTAATCGTCCTCATATCAAATCGGTCTCGGCTGGAGATCCGCTCCCGCCGTGTCCCGGTCTGGGTTTGTCTGAAGAAATATCCATTCTCTTAAGTATAACCATAACCATAGTAAACACAAGTGATGGTGAGAGACTGACACGCCTTCCTGGTCACCGCTCCCGGGGTCTGTGTCACTGACTGACTGAAAGAGCCTGGAAATTAAACAGAGAGAGTTTGATGGGCCATCAGAGCCGAACCACACAACGAGGCTCAAACCCCAGACAGTGTCTGTAATTCGGATGGACTCGGGCAGCTTTATATTAAATCCACACAATGTCGGTTTGTTTGATCGGTACTCACGGGGTAAACAGACACACAGGGTGAAAACAAGGAGGATTCCCATCGTTCTGCTGTCCGGAGCTGATGGTTTATATGACGGAGAGCTGGAGACTGCAGCCCTGGCTGCTCTGGGAGACTGGACCTCAGAGCTGGACTGAAATACTTTAGGGGTTCGAGTTGATTTGCAGAGGGCAGTGTCCCGGAGATCATTGATGGGCCGCACGTTTCCCAGGTTTCCGACTGTGTATTGTGTAAATACGTGACAAGGTTAAATCGGGAACCTGCAGTTTTCTGTCGTTTCATTGGGTCTGTGAGTCTAATGCGAAATTCCCTCCCACATTAGTCTGATGTACAGGGGGTGGGGCTGGGGGAGTTGTTCTGTCAGTAGAAGCTGCCGCCCTCCTTTCCCCCACAGTAATGAGCTGGGAGGTCGCTCCATGTGTTTTTATTGGGTGGTGTTTGTTGAGGGTGGAATGTGGGCCCAGGACACTGGGAGAATCCCCCATCCCCGCTCTTATTATAATAGTGCTGGGGATTCTTTAACATCTCCCTGAACGGGCTGGTGGGGCCTCGGTTAAACGTCTGATCTGAAGGACGGCGCCTCAGACCTGGCAGCTTCCCTCAGTCCAACAACTGAGGGTCAGGTTACAATATCAGATAGTCCAGTGACATTGTCACAATCCAGGCAGATATACACAATATACACAAATAATAACCTCTCACTGTCATTTAAACACATGGTTCTTGCACACTCCCCTTCTGTGGCTAACAGTTAAAATGATGTTTCAATTCAGTAATGATTGATTTCCAGGTCTGTAATATTCAGAGTTTCCAGGTGCAGTGACAGAGAATAAAGCAGCATTCGGAAAGACCAATGGGCATTGAGGGAACTCTGTGCTTGGCTCTTGTTTTGAAGATTACTATCACTACATTGTGAAATCTGTTCATTGTGTATAAACTGTCTCTAAGCCAGCAACACACTTTGATCAATTAAACCCTGTGAACAGGCCGCGGTCCAAGGCTCTGGAATCCTGGCAGGGAGGCAGGGGAAGGGCTACTCAGTGCAAAAGGTGACTTCAAAAGGTGCACAGCCCGATGCAAATATGGCCGATGGCTTAATCGACCTGACAGCACCGCCGGATGGCCTGCGGTAGGGTTCTAATCTTCACCCAGCAACCTAACTCTGTTTGATCTGAACATCTTTAAAGAGCACTCACAAACTGTCTACCAGATACATAATTGTCGCACCTCAAGCATTTTATTTTTATTCGTTTCATCCAATTGTCTTTTACTTTTGAAAGTTACTGCTGAATTTACTTCCACTGCCCTGTCAGGCATAACAACTCTTTGCATAAAAATGTTTTTCCTCATGTCTACATCAAAAAAATTGTATTTATGTAGAAGCTTTAACGTAGTGAAGGGTTCCATCTGCAGGTAGATGCAAAGATCTTCATGAAATGTGATTCCCGCAGAGGCCAATGATGATCAGATAACATTGAGAGTTTATTCGTATTATGTCTGTTCAGTTGTTTGTTCTGTAACAACAGATACCATCTAGTATGACGGATCTATAAATCACTCCGGCAATATACAGAATCGTCGTTAGTTCACGAGTCAACTGATCGGGAAGGAAAATATCACGTGAGTCAGTTACCAGTGTGTTGATGGTGAAGCTACTGGAATTTGACAGAAAGAATTGACGCCAGAATAAACCATTACCAATCTCTCGTTTCCGGTTATCATAACCAGACAAGAATTTCAGACCCGCCCCACGTCTCTAACAGCGGAACCATTCCCCCGATAAGGCCAATGACTGTAGCCCAGTTCGGGGTGTTTCCATGCACCAGCAGCCAGTTCACCACCTACCGGTCTCACAGCATCACTGGGGACACAAGGAAGTGCGGTGAGAGCATCCTGAGACAGCAGATTATTGAGGGTGGGGATTAGAACGGGTGTCTTCAAATATTCAACTCCCCTTCTATGGAGCGGACATCGACAATGTGCCTACTCAGCATCTGGGTTGTGTGGGGGGCATTTCTGACAGGTAATTGTGGACTAAACACATTTAATCTTTTCTCTCATTTCCCAAACACAGTTTAAATTTGAATTTCAAACAGTCTTCTGTCTGATTTTTTCTCCCCTGTATCAACATGCTTTTCAGATCGGATTCATGGAGATTCTGTCACTCAGCAGCTGTCCTCAGATGTTAAGACAGAAGGAGAAGCGGTGACTTTAAGCTGTACCTATGATACTACAATGAGCGTCTATACATTGTACTGGTATCGGCAACACCCAGATGTGCAACTGGAGTTTATACTGGGGAAGGATTCTAATAACAATGAACATAAAGCAAATTTTGCTCACACCCGTTTCTCTGCTGGGCTCCAGACCATGACTAAATTCACCAGTTTAACCATCTTGGGGCTGCAACTGATTGACGCTGCCGTGTATTACTGTGCCTTCAGACTCACACTGATGGAAAGTAGTCTCACCCCTGTACAAAAACTGCCTTTGGACTGTGGGTGGGAGCTCCTGTCTGTTGGGGGTTGTATAGAATGGCGGGCAGATGCAGCCACAATGTGCCGGGCGCTGTCAGCCGCTCAAACACACGCTGAGAGGAAACCAAATTAAACTCGGATCAAACTGTCACCCAACTGTTTCCAGGAGCAGCCGAGACAAAAAACAGTAGAATCCAATCGGCCAGACAGATCCAACATAGAATCGTATGTGGAGACGCCCGTCTAACCCCCACCCACAATAATCTGGCCCAGAAACACATTCTGATCAAATAAACGCTGTGAACAGGCTGTGTTCAAAGACTCCGGGAAACTAACTGGGGAGATGGGGAAAGTGCTGCTCAATATTGCAGGCAGACAGGGAAAGGGCAGCAAAGGACAAAAGTAAGTTGAAGCGCCACAAGTGGATTTGCTGAATTTCAATTTTAGCATAAAAACGATTGAAATAAACTGACAGAATTGCACAAGAGGTTCTCACCTGGTCTTGTTGAGTGTTATGTGTTTTATTGTCTCTAAAGAAGGTCCCCGTGGCTCACACTGTCGAGGCTGAATTATTGCTTCTGTTTTTCAGTGTAACAGTGCATTCTGCTGCGCACTAGTGGGAACTCACAGTGGGCCGAGCAGGGGGGTGGGGAGGAGCGGGTGGAGGGCGCAGTTGGGCGGGGGTGTTGTATGGGCTCTGTTATATCTCAGTAGCAATGTGGAACTCATGCACCAGATGGCCTGCAGCGGTTCAAGAAGGCAGCTCAGCACCACCTTCTCAAGGGCAATTAGGGATGGGCAATAAATGCCGACCTAGCTAGCGACGCCCACATCCCATGAAGCAACAAAGAAACAAATGCACATTTCCTAGGAGCAGGATTGGCTGATCTGTCAGAACTGACGACAGTTGACCACCAATCAATGACAATTACTTTCTCTGATGGTTTCGTTTTCTCTCTGAGACTTTCTCGGTGTATCTGTCTCTTCGTCTCGGTGTCTGTCTACCTGTCTCTGTCATTCGCTCTGCCACTCTCTTCGGTGTTCGATGAAAACATAGAGTTTAGAAAATCTAACTTTTTAACCAGAATCTCATTTCAACGAGTTCTCCACACAAAATAAAACAAAAGTGTTTCATTACTGCTCCATTAATAGTAGCAGTTAAGATGGATAAAAGATACAAACCGGAACTCAGGGAATAGTTGAAAATAGCAGCAGTTTCATATTATTAAAATAATTAACAGAATATAATACAATATTAATAATTATATATTATATTAATATTATTAATAGAAAGGCAGAAGCAAATGAAACCTGCGAGCGGGGCTGCCGCAGACTGTGTTGTAACAAGGAGTATCCACTTGTCAGGAACGGAATTAAATAATAATCGAGATTTCGAAAATTATACAACTCTGCCTTTCCATAGGAACTGCTGCACTTTCAAATTCATTACATATTGGGGAATACAGGCTTGGGGCAGAAGTATTGGGATAATAATATTATTCAGTAGTAAGCAAAATCTTCATACATGAAGTCGGTTTAAACCAGGGATAAATCTATGGGCAACTGGGTTGGATTGGTTCTGAATTAAGGTACAGAGAAGAAACAAAGGTTTCTGTAAATTAAAAACTAGAAAAGGGAAATGCATACAATTATGTGTAAAGCTTGGAGACAGGGTATAATAAGTAACATAAAAGCAAAATACTGCAGATGCAGGAAATCTGAAATAAAGACAAGAAATACTGGAAATACTCAGGAGGTCTGCCAGCATCTGTGGAGAGCGAAGCAGAGTTAACGTTTCAGGACAGTGACCTTTCATCAGAACTGACAAATGTTGGAAATGTAATAGGTTTTAAGCAAATAAAGCAGGGGTGGGGTTAAAGAGATAACAAAAGGGAAGGTATTGATAGGACAGAGGGTCACAGAGAATAACTGACCAGAAGGTCATGGAGCAAAGGAAAACAGAGTGTTAATGGTGTGCTGAAAGACAAAGCGTTTGTGTAGAGAGGGTGTTAACTGACAGAAAAATTAACAGCCCTGGCCCAAAGCACAAACATGAAAAAACAATGGGTAGGCACATGGTAAAAAAAAATGATGCAACAATCTAAAATAAAATAAATAAAAAAGAAAAAAACTATAAATAAAAAGAGGGGCCCGCCTTGCTCTGAAATTATTGAACTCAATGTTCAGTCTGGCAGGCTGTAGTGTGCCTAATCGGTAAATGAGATGCTTCCTCGAGCATATGTTGATGTTCACTGGAACACTGCAGCAAGCCCAGGACAGATATGTGAACATGAGAGCAGGGCTGTGTGTTGAAATGGCAAGCAACTGGAAGCTTGGGGTCATGCTTTCGGACTGAACAGAGGTGTTCCACAAAGCAGTCACCTAATCTGTGTTTGGTTTCCCTGAAGTAGAGGAGAACACATTGTGAGTAGCAAATACAGTGTACTAAAGTGATAGAAGTACACTCACAAATCGGCAAAATAATGGAAGGTGTCATTGACAATGCTATCAAGTGGCACTTAGCAATAAACTTCTCACCGTGCTCAGTTTGTACTGCAGCAGGAATGTGTCAGGGCCCAGAGCCTTTCCTGTATCCAGTGTCTTCAGCTGTTTCTGAACATCACGTGGAGAGAATTGAATTAGCTGAGGACAGGCATCTGTGATTCTGGGGACCTCAGGAGAAGGCTGAGATAAATCCTTCAATAAGCATCTGTGGCTGAAGATGGCTGCAGATATTTCAGTCTTGTGTATTTTTTAGTCACGTACTGGGCTCCCCATCATTGTGGATGAGGATTTTTTGGAGCCTTCTCCTCTGGCTATTTAATTGTTCAGCACCATTAACGACTAGATGTAGCAGGACCGCAGAGCTTTCATCTGATCCGTTGTTTGTGGAATGGCTTAGCTCTATTATCGCAAGCTGCTTCCACTGTTTAACATGCATGTAATCCTGTGTCGTAGCTTCAACAGGTTGTCACCTTATTTTTAAATTTTTCGAGAGCCAGCTGGAAGGAGTTGGGTTTGGCAGTCGCAAAAGGCCCCTATCTGCGGCCTGGGCCATGCTGCACTCTGGGAGACCGGGCCACACATGCGCACATCCACGACCGGTTTAAACACGGCTTTTTATGTTCTCGCGCAGACCAAACTTTCACTTTTATAGGTTAATCTCGTGGGGTTATTTTGATGGAAACTGAGGTCAGCTTTTCTTTTAGTCGAGTTGTTCTTTTAAATAAACGACAAACTTAAGCACTGTATGGTGTTCCACAAACTTGGGGACGCTGGTTTGCCTTGCATTGATTGACGCCACAATGCTTTCCTCAAGTCACATGATTGTCAGATCCCTGGGGTGATGTTGAGTTCAGGGAGATGGTATCAGAGGAAATGGAGCAGGGAGAGAGAATCTTACTGGCGATGTTCAGTGAGTTCGTGGGGGGGGGGGGGGTAATCAGAGGGAATGGAGCAGGGAGAGAGGATCCTTGGGGATGTTCAGTGAGTTCTGGGAGATGGTATCAGAGGGAATGGAGCAGGGAGAGAGAATCCCTGGGGTGATGCTTAGCGAATTCCGGGAGAAGGTACCAGATGGAATGGAACACAGCAGAGAAAAACGTCATCAGGGAAACTAGTGACAGAGGAGCACGGGTAACGGATATAGCAGAAAAAGTGGGGGCAGAAATTCGGCATGTGCATAACAGCAAATTGGAGTGCGTGTGACAGAGCAGGTGGAGACAGTGTGGCTTGTGTGTATAACAGAAAATGCAAAGATAGAATCTCAGCATCAGATAAGCCTCCGACTCCGGGAATCATTCCCAGTATGTTGCCTCTCCTTTGTCTGATAGACCCCAGGCTCTCGAAATCATCCCAGGAGTTGTGCTGCCTTTTTTGTCACATAACCTTCAGGCTTTGGAAAATCATTACCAGGGGTTGTCCTCTCTATTGCGTTAGCTGGGCCCCAGGCTGTGGGAATCATTCCAAGGGTTTGAGCTCCCTGCCTGTCAGATGGACCCCGGGCTCTTGGAATAATTTCCTGTATTTGTACTCGATGACATACTGTGTCAGATATGCAACCCGTTTCTGGTTAGTTAGTGCATTTGTTGTTCAAGATTTATTAACAATTTCAAAAGGAACATTTTGCAGAGAAGTTTTTTTTACAAAAAGGAATGAATATGATAACTGCGTGTCACATTGAGAACAGAACACATGCGGCCTGAGCTGCCAGCTATCTGTAAAACTGTAACAGACCAGTGAGAGAAAACAAGGGTTCAACATAAAGGGACGGAACCAATTGTGAATAAGGAATAGTTTCGTATTTACACATGAAGTTCAAACAAAGGTAAAACTCGAAGATACATTTACATTCTCGCCACGATTATCTCATACATTTCAAACAGAAAAACGGAAACAATGTTTATGATTTTCTCAGCTACAGATTCGGAACCATAAACTGAAGACATTTTACTTTTGGAGATTTTGTTTTCGTAGCATACAGATGTTAGAAATAGTTGAGAAAAATCCATGGCGGCTGAAGTTCAATCCATCACTTGACCTGTAAAAGAGGGATAAAAGATTGAAGCAGAGATTTCATATCCTGAGACACTCATCAGAGTTTTTTTTTTAATCTATGAAACTTTTCGAGATTTGTTAAACAGCTTCAGTCAAATTGAAGCATGAGTGGATTGAATATTCTCACCTTCACCAGAGTGACTGCAGCACTGTAGAAAATGCTCAGGAAGAACAGGATGATGAATGTGGAAGCGGTTGTCCAGATGTTGCCGCTCTCTTCCTCATTATCATCAATCCAGATGTGGTCTGAGGAATCTACAGGAATGTAGAGGAGAAGATATACTTAGATCATTAATTAGTCTAGGATATAAGATTGTTATTTTTCATTCGCACTTCTCTTCCTTAAGTTATTATTTTGTTCTCTAATTAATTTTTCAATTAATATCTATTGGTAACTTAACCACGTTGAGCATTCTATCTCTGATACTAATTCCAGAGCCGTTCTTCCTTTATGATCCTCGTTCAGGTAGTGTTGGAAAATATGTCCGTTTTTTGTTTCTTCCTTGTCAGACGCTATTTTATTTTGGATCAATTTCGTTCTACCATTAGGAATTAGGGTAAGAGATCGGATGTTCCAGAGAGAAGAGTTCCAATCTTGTTTGTTTATTTGTGATGAAAGTGATTGGCCATCATTAATTTATCTCAGCTGCTATGTGAGAACATTGCTTCATTTTGATTACAGGTCAAATATGCATAATGGAAAGTGATTGAGAGGTTGTCTGTCAAAACGTGCATTTTGAATTCTGCTTTCGTCTATAGTCTGGTGTTTTTGTTTGTTCGCTATAGTGTTTGCGTGTGTGAGTATGAGTATCTCTTGCTTCACATTACTCTGTGTTTGTGTATCCATGCCTGAGTGTGCGCGAGTGTTAGTGAGTGTGTTTATTTGTTTGTTTGCGTTCCCAAGTGTGAGCGTATTAATGTGTTTGTTTATATGTTGACGGCTATGTGTATTTGCCCATATACGTTGAGGTGTGTCAATGTGCATTGCTGTGTGTATTTAACTGACCGTGTGTGTGTGTGTGTGTATGTGTGTGTGTGTGTGTGTGTGTGCGCGTGTGTGTATGTGTGTGAATTTTTGTTTATGTATATGTTTGTATCCCCATAACTTTGTTAATTTAAGTTTCTGTGTTGATGGGTGTGTTTTTGTCCCTGTTTGTTAATGTGTGCTTATGTGTCAATGTGTTTGTTTATGTGTATCTGTGCATATGTGTGTTTGTGCCCCATAAGTGTGATAATGCGTGTTCATGTGTTGATGTCGACATTTATGTATTATTTGTGATTATGTGTACATGTGTGCTAATGTATGTGTTTATGTGCATGTTTGTGTATCTATGTGTATGTCAGTATATTAATGTTGGTGTTTATGTGTGTATGAGCGTTAATGCGTCTATTTATCTATGTATTTGCGTGTGCGAGTCTGTTAAAGTGTGAGTATGTTCGTCCATGTATGTGCATTAATGTGTATCCTATTGTATGATTTTATGTCTATGTTTCTGTGTACGTGAGACTGTACTAAGGTGTTTGTTTATGTTTATGTGTGTGACTGTGGGAACGTTTATACCAGTCTTTGGGTCTGTTCGTGTTTGTAGGTGAATGTGTGTGGTTGTGTATGTGACTGTGTTTATGTGTGTGTTTGTGTCCGTGTGCCTGTGCATTTTTATTATTTATCAATGTTCCAGAGAGAACCAATATCCCGGTCTGGCCTTGATAGTGTGCATTGTCGAGAATATTCTTCATCGTTCTGTGTATAAATGTATTCTATGCGAGATGCGTTATAACATCAGTTGAATGCATCCAGGAATGCAACTGATGGGCCTCAGAAGTATCAGGAACACAAGCGCGAAGAAACATTAGAATTCAATTTGTCCCAATAAGATTATCAGGCAAAAGGTTATATTGTACACATATTTTTACAATATGATTTCCATGTGGAAAGTTTAAACCTTCGCACAGTGAGCTAGAAGCTGACTTTGTACTGATGGCAACTGAGTCCATGTAACAGAGACCAGTTGTCTTCTCATCTCAGTGTCGGGAGAATGGGAGTATAGTGGGTTAACAAATGCCCTTGCTCCTTTCACTGTTGGAGAAATTGGGGAGAGGTCTACAGTCGGTTCACCATTACCTTTGCCCTCTCTCTACTGGAGACGTGGAGTTACAATGGATTAAGAATTGCCCTTCCCTATCTCTGTTTCACGGGGGCACAGTGGGTTAATAAATTGTCCTTCGCCCTCTTTCTGATGGGAGATTGTGGTACATTTCATGTTCATATGTGGCCCTCACTTAAGCTTCCAGTAGGTGCGATGCTACAACTTAAAGCTGACCCCAATTCAGAATGGGTGGATAACACGGGAAGCAGGAACACCAAGATCCAAAATGCATTGCACGTGCTTGTTAGAAAAGGGAAAAGGTTGCATGTTTAAGAATTTAAGTATTTGGAAGAAAACGTCTTTATTGGTTTTTATTTAAGAATTGAAATGCAATCGAGAGACTCTCATTGACATGAATTGACAGTGTCCAACAGTGCAAGGGAAATGTTCACAAAACTGGGTTTACCGCTCGATTTATTAACTGTTCTGTTGATGATCTTCAAGGGGATCGCTTCATGTCCCACCACACAGGAGTAAGAAGCGCCGCTGGCCCACTCCTCCGCTGCAATGGATAACAGGCTGTAGATGAAGTAGGAGCTATTGTCGTTCTCCGCCATCACCTCGGTGTTCTTGTAGTTGCCGGAATTCACCGACTTGTCATTGACGGTCCACTTGACGAATATCTCTCGGGGGGAGAAACCTCTCACTAAGCAGGTGAGGGAGAGGAACCTCTGAGCAGAGACTTCTTCTGCCGGGGGCAGGAGGACAGACACAGACGGTTCCCGCAGATGTTTAACTGCAGAAAAATTAAAATAAATGTCAATAAACTGGAGAATTCCAGAGACATTGAAACCGGTGGTTACATGTGAGAGGAATGTGCTTTGAGCTGAACTTTAAAGGTTTTCCTTTTCCCCTCTGGGGCCTGTCCTGTTTTCCAGCCCGGAGCAGAAGCGGAAGCAATCCTTCTCTCTGAGAACTTGAAGGGTTAGACTGGAACATTGCATAGGATTTACAGCACAGGAACAGGCCATTCGGCCCAATTAGTCTGTGCTGGTGTTTATGCTCTACATGAATCTTCTCCCACCTTACTTCATCTCCTATTCTTTAATCTCTCATTTTCTTATTTGGCTTCCCATTAAATGGATCACCTATGGTTCCAGTGGGTTCCATCAGTGGAATGACAATTATTTTACCAGAATAATCTATTCGATCACTTAATAGGACGAATTGTCCCTTGCACAAACACGGGAAATAGGCCAAACCTCTCACGTATTGCTTCAATCTCTCTGCTCACCTTTTTCCTTGTGGATGGACTCTCTGAGAGGAGTCGGCAGATCCTGATGGATCACCACGCAGTAGAACTCAACCTCACTCAGCCAGGATTGTGTCGAGATGTTTACAGTGCTGATCACGCTGTCGGGATCCTCTCCGGGTTGGACGGCAATCTCTGATTTCAAAGGCTTCTTTTCTTCGGTCCAGGATACGTTGACTCCATAAGGAGCATTAGACACGACGCAGGTTAAGGTCACCGTCGCCTCCAGTAAGACCTGTTCTATTGATGGTGGCAGTAGTTTAATTACCGGATCGGAGCATGAGGGATCAACTGTGAAACAGAAATGAGAGTCAGCCAAAGCTTCATCTTCAGAATCAGGACAGTAATATTCAGCCTCCACTGACTTAAGTAAAATAATTCACCTTTGAGATATCAACCTCTCGCTCTGAGTGAACCATATCGTTATTTGAAGGATAACGACTGGACAACGATTCTGGGACACTCTTTAAGATATCCTGTGTATTGTCACCCAGGATCCCCTATAATTACTGTGAAGCAAATTCTCGGCATAATATTTGAATAAATTCGAGTGCAATTGTGTCACACACTGAATAACGTTCAATCCAGACCATGGAAGCAGAGAATCACAGAATGTTTACAGGTCAGAAGGAAGTCATTCGGCCCTTCCTCTCAGTGCCAACTCTCTGCAATAGGAACTCAGCTCGTCCTACTCCCTTGTGTTTTCCCCGGAGACCTGCATTTTTTCACTTTAGATAATTATCCCTTTGAAAGACACTGTAGCATCTACCTCCATCACACTCTCAGACAGTGCATTCCAGATCCTAACTACTTGCTGCGTGAATAAAAAAGGTTTTACTCATGTCACCATTGCTTCTTTTGCCATTCACCTTAAATTGGTTTCCTCTGGTTCTCGACCCTTTCATCAATGTGAACAGTTTCTCCATATCTACTCTGCCAATTCCCCTCATGATTTTGAATACCTCCATCAAATCTTCACTTCCCCTTCCCTTCTCTGAGGAGAACAGCTGCGCTTTTTCCAAACTATCCACGTAACTGAAGCCCCTCATCCCTGGAACCATTCCCTTAATGCTTTTCTGCACCCTCTCTAATGCCTTCATGTCCTTCCTAAAGAGCGGTACCCAGAAGAGGGCTCAGTATTTCAGTTGAGGCCGAACCAGTGTTTTATAACTGTTCACCACAACCTCCTTGTTTTTGTAGGCTTTACCTTTATTTATAAAACCCAGGATCCCATCTGATTTTTGAATTACTTTGTCAATCTACCCCTGCCACCTTCAGCAATTTGTATAAATGTACCCCCAGGTCACTCCTGCACCCACTTTAGAATTGTATCCTATATTTTATGTTGCCTTTTCTCGTTTGTCCCACCAGAATATATAACTTCACACTTTTCTTTATTGAATTCCATTTGGCTCGTGCCCACCAGAATGTCTATGTCCTACTTAAGTCCAGCACTTTCCTTCTCACAATTCATAATAATTCCAAGTATTGCGTCATCCGAAATTTTTGAAACTGTGCCCCGAAACCCCAAGTCTAGGTCATTCATATTGCACATTTATGTCTACCAATCGATTTTGTGCCTACTGCATCTCCGCTGATTACAATGGGTCGTCACTTCTGTCAGGAGCTCGACAGAAATTATGCTCGTTCTAAACAAGTGTCAAATGAAGTCCAGAATATTAGATGCAACAGGAGACAAAATTAATTTTCTGATGCCTTTTTTGTAATTTTTTTGACGATGGAAATGTGCAGGAGCAAGTGTGTATTCTCAATCGGGGAGATATAAAATGTCGGGAGAATGGAGTTCCAAGTAGTCTTTTGTAGCACAGCGTAGTTTGTAACGTCGGCGTGAGTGACTTTGCTAAATCTATCTGAGTGATCATTCCTGATATGGCAGGCCGGTGAGAGAGACTCAGAAGGAGGTATGCCCGCAGAGCAGTCATCTGGAAATGAGGAGGCCATTCCGCCTTTAGAGCCTGTTCTGCCAATATATTAGACTATGTGTGATCTGTACCTTAAGTCTAATTATCCTCCTAGGTTCTGGAATCCTTGATATCAGTTCCTAACAAAAATCTATTCATCACATTTTTAAACATTTCACTTGACGCCCAACCTCAACAATTTTGGGAATGAAAGTTCCAAATTGCCGCTGCCCCTTGTGTGAATAGATCCTTCCTGACATCATCTCTGCATATCTTACCTGTAATTTTAGGGTTGCAGTCTTTTGTTCTGAACTCACCTTCAGAGGAAATATTTTCTCTCCACCTACAGTATCAGTTCCATTAATCAACATAAACACCTCAATTAGATCACCCCTTAATCATCTATCCTGAAAAGAATGCAAGCCTAGCCTGTGAAACCTACCTTCAGCGCTTCTCAAGCTGAACACAGTAACCTAAATAAGGTATTTGCTGACAGTCGGGTCCTGGACAACTGCCCAGTTGCAACCGCATACTACCACTTTGAATATGATCAGCCAATCTAGGATAAAACTGAGGCCAATGACTCACTGTTCAATCTCAGAACAAAAGGACACCTTATTTCGTGAGGTTATAGAATCCTGAACCCGAAGGAATTCTGATGCAGAAAGAATGGGGGTTCAATTCCCACTCCAGATATTTGGAGACAAGTGCAAGCTGACACGTTTAGTGTAATGCTGAGCGAGTACTGCATTGTGTGAAGTGCTGGTTTTGGGATGAGATGTTAAACCGAGGGCCTGTCTACCCTTTCAGTTGGCCATGAATTTCCTATGGCACTACCTGGAAGAAAACCAGGGGTGTTCTGTCGGTTATAAAAGCAAAACACTGAGGATGCTGAAAAGCTGGAGCAAAAGCAGAAAATGCTGGAAATACTCAGCAGGTGTGCCTGTTTCCAGGTCAACAGGCATCCCTCAACAATCATGATGAAACAAAGAAAAATCTGGTCAGTATCATATTGCTGTTTCTGGGAGCTTGCTATGCAGCAATTGGATGCAGAATTTTGTACATTACAACAGTGAGTCTATTTCAAAAGTAATCCAATGTCAAGTCCTTTAGAACAATCTGAGGTCGCTGAAGGTGCTTTGTGCAGGAAAGGCTTTCTTTTGCATTTGCATTGGAAGGAAACAAAAAGGGCACGATTCGACATGAGGAACGAGACTGGGGCGTAGTGGTAATGTCAGTGAACGAGTAATTCAGAGGCACAGGCTAATATTCTGGGGACATGAGTTCAAATGCCACCATGGTAGCTGGTAGAATTTGAATTCAATTAATTATTTTTTTAAATTGCATTTAAAGCTATGGTGCCATGCCACTACCATAGATTGTTATAAAACCCCATCTGGTTCACCAATGCCCTTTAGGGAAGTAAATCTGACATCCTTACCTGGTCTGACCTATATGTGACTACAGACTCACAGCAATGTGGTTGACTCTTAACTGATCTCTAAAACTTGAATGATCAGCCATGATCATAATGAATGGCGGAGCAGGCTCGAAGGGCCGAACGGCCTACTCCTGCTCCTATTTTCCTTTTTTCTAAAATGCCTTCGCAAGCCACTTAGCTATCAAGGACAATTGGGGATGGGAAACGAAATCTGGCCTTGCCAGCGATGTCCACATTTCATGAAAGAATAAATAATTGCGGGCTTTGTAATAATTGTAATAAATTCTTAGCTTTGACTAAGATCAGAATGACTTGGAAATATTTAGGGTTGTGTCTCTTACCCTGAGATCTGGTGAAGTTTCGGCTTTGGGTGACCCCTTTATGAGAGACCTGGCAGGTATAGACCGTGTTGGTGAACCATTCCCCAGCGGGGACTGTCACTCGGCTGGTCGCCGAGAAGTTCCCGTTCACTTCATAGGCGGGAGAGTTGACGACGCCCGAATCCATGGGTTGTCCATTCTTCAGCCAAGTCACATTAATTAATTTTGGACGGAAATCGATGATTGAACAGACGGCGGTTGCAAACCTGCTGCTTGAGATTTCTTCACTGGAACTCTGGGTGGCGATAATAGTTGGATGATGTACCACATGATCTACAGGAAAATACATATTATCGGAAGTTAAATTTGTTGACATTCAAACAATTAACAACTGTGGAGCGTTTTACATAGACTCTACAAATCAGGGACAGACCATTCGATCCAACTGTTCGATGCTGGAGTTTGTGCTCCACTCGAGCATCCTTTCACTCTACTTCATTTCGCTGTATCAAAATAAACTTCCATTCCTTGTCCCCGCATATACTTATCCAGCTTCCTCTTAAAGGCATCTATGCTATTCGCCTCAACTAAGGTAAGTTCTACATTCTGGCTGCTCTCTGGGTAAAATAGCTTCTCCTGAATTCCCAATTGGCTTTTTAGTCATTATGTTATATGCATGACTTCCAGTTTAGGTCTAACCTGTCGTTTCGGTCACACCTCTGCCTTCTCTTTTGTAGAGAAAAGGCCACCAGCCTAGTCAATCTTTGACAGTTATAATCTCTCCGTTCGAGCATCGTCCTTGTAATAGTTTTTGGTTCCTTCTCCAGTGCCCCTGTATCATTCTCCTAATATGGAGTACTCTATGTGCGACATGGAGACCAGAGCTATATATTCAGTATGCTAAGTGTGATAGGGAGACCAGGACTATGCACAATTGTCTAAGTCTTGTTTAACCAATTGTGTCTACAATTTGAGCATCAATTCTCTAATTATCACCGTTCCACATCATCATCCCCCACCGCCGACCCCTGTGTCCCTCAACACCAACCTGGCATTTCCTTGCTCCAGACCGACTCGCCACGTCGAACCTCGCAGTAGATTTTGCTGCTTCCCACCTCTGACTCGGTGATGGTTAACTGGCTGCTCAGGGTGTAGGTTCCCTTCTTGTTCAGCACTGACGGGTAAGTCTTCAATCCAGTGGTGATCGGCTCGTTATTTTTCTTCCAGGAAATGGCCGTGATTTCAGGGGTGTAATCCATTGCCAAACAACCATAGGCCAAGGAGCCGTCGGTGTTGGGTTGTTCACAGAAGCCGAACAGGCCGTAGAGGGTGGGGGGAGACGGTGTCGCTGAGAAGGAATGTCAGAGTTAAAATGTTAGAATCTGTGAACCATGCTTACAAAATAACGAGAGAAGTCGAAGTTTGACTACAGTTATAATCTAATTCCAACGTTTTCCGATAAATGCCTTCTTTTTCTGAGTTGAAAGAGATGAAGTGAATGGTCTTCATGTAACTCCAGTCTTGTACATCAGGGAAGGCACGAGTCTGAAAGAGGCATTCTTTCCCTGAGGCCCGTAATAAGGACTGAATGTCCAATAATGTATCCTGTACTTCCTCCAGCTCTTGATCCCTTGTTGAGGAACCCTGCTCTCATTCTCCAACCACTTTCACACTAGGTTGCTCCACATTTAATCCACTGATCTCCTCGCTATATCCTTTTGCTGTCAACATCCTATTATCAACATAAAACTGGACCATTCAGTCTTATGTCGGTGGTGGGCAAATTATTGGAGAGGATTCTGAGAGACAGGATTTATGATTATTTGGAAAAGCATAGTTTGATTAGAGATAGTCAGCATGGCTTTGTGAGGGGCAGGTCATGCCTCACAAGCCTTATTGAATTCTTTGAGGATGTGACAAAACACATTGATGAAGGAAGAGCAGTGGATGTGGTGTATATGGATTTTAGCAAGGCGTTTGATAAGGTTCCCCATGGTAGGCTCATTCAGAAAGTAAGGAGGCATGGGATACAGGGAAATTTGGCTGCCTGGATACAGAATTGGCTGGTCCATAGAAGACAGAGGGTGGTAGTAGATGGAAAATATTCAGCCTGGAGCTCTGTGACCAGTGGTGTTCCGCAGGGATCTGTTCTGGGACCTCTGCTCTTTGTGATTTTTATAAATGACTTGGATGAGGAAGTGGAAGGCTGGGTTAGTAAGTTTGCCGATGACACAAAGGTTTCTGGAGTTGTGGATAGTGTGGAGGGCTGTTGTAGGTTGCAACAGGACATTGACAGGATGCAGAGCTGGGCTGAGAAGTGGCACATGGAGTTCAACCTGGAGAAGTGTGAAGTGATTCATTTTGGAAGGTAGAATTTGAATGCAGAATACAGGCTTAAAGACAGGATTCTTGGCAGTGTTGAGGAACAGAGGGATCTTGGGGTCCACGTCCATAGATCCCTCAAAGTTGCCACCCAAGTTGATAGGGTTGTTAAGAAGGCGTATGGTATGTTGGCTTTCATTAACAGGGGGATTGAGTTTAAGAGACGCAAGGTTATGCTGCAGCTCTATAAAGCCCTGGTTAGACCACACTTGCAATATTGTGTTCAGTTCTGGTCGGATGTGGAAGGAAGGATGTGGAAGCTTTAGAGAGGGTGCAGAGGAGATTTACCAGGATGCTGCCTGGACTGGAGGGCATGTCTGATGAAGAAAGGTTGAGGGAGCTAGGGCTTTTCTCATTGGAGCGAAGAAGGATGAGAGGTGACTTGATAGAGGGGTACAAGATGATGAGAGGCATAGATAGAGTGGATAGCCAGAGACTTTTTCCCAGGGCGGAAAGGGCTATCACCAGGGGGCATAATTTTAAGTTGATTGGAGGAATGTTTAGGGGAGATGTCAGAGGTAGGTTCTTTACACAGAGAGTGGTGGGTGCGTGGAATGCACTGCCAACGGTGGTAGTAGAAGCAGATACATTAGGGACATTTAAGCGACTCTTAGATAGGTACATGGATGATAGTAGAATGAAGGGTATGTAGGTAGTTTGATCTTCGAGTAGGTTAAAGGGTCGGCACAACATCGTTTGCCGAAGGGCCTGTACTGTGCTGTACTGTTCTTTGTTCTATGTTCTATGTTCTATTCCACGGTGTCAAACTTTCGTTATCTCTCCCTTTAAAGATACTGCCGTAAAGCCTGTCTCTTAAAACAAGTTTTTGCTCAACTGTCCTAGTATGGTCCTATCTGACTGAATGTCAGTTTTTTTTTCTGATTACGCTGTTGTGCATCATCTTGGAACATTTTACTATGCTAAAGGCGCTATATAAATGTAAATTGTTGTTGTTTTCAGGGGATACACTGATATAACGCCCACGGATAGATTAACTAGTTGTATTACCTTTAAACCAAATTAAAGCATGTTTATGAAGCATAACCCAGAGTTATTACCTAATAGAACTTTATAGCACTGAAGGAAGTCATTTGATAACAATCTCTCCACCAGCACGGCCCAACATTCAGAGCCCAATGTTCTTATCAAACGTTCCATTTTATCCAATCATTTTCAATTCTGTTCGCAGCATTTATTCCAATACGATATCCCAGATCCTATAACCGTCTGTATGGGAAAATAGATTCATACCCCGCTCCCTTCATTCTTTTGCTGCTGATCTTGAAACTGTTTCCTCTGCGTATCAACTCGCCAAATTGTTGAAATATGCTTCCGATTTCCTGAATAAAACCCTTTATTATTCAAAACCCTTCTATCATACCTCATATTAACATTCTTTGTGCCCATGTCAATAAAGGACTTTTATAATAAATGCGTGGAGTTTTCTTTAAAATGTGGACTGAATAACTTACCGCACAAATTCCAATAAAGAACTCTTGCATCACCTACTTTCTAAATTTCAAGCTTCAGATGAATTGGGATTGATTCGAGTCTATCACTTTCCTTCTGAGTATTTAAGGAGGAGCTTTGCAGTGTGACCTGTCCCCTATCCCATTCTACTGAATGAATCTCTCCTGAGTTTCCTTTCACTCTTACTCAATTTAATAGTCTCAATTATGCATTATTCCCAAAATTGATTAATTGGAATTTGTTCTTTTTGTTCCATTTCAGTTTCCAAAGAACCTTCCAACATCCCGCCAATGAGAACATACGCAGCTTTCTGGGTCGTTAGCCACCTCTTAGTCATAGTCATAGAGTTACACAGCACAGAAACAGGCCTGTCGGCCCATCGTGTCTGTGCCGGCCATCAAACACCTAACTATTCTAATCCCATTTTCCAGCACTTGGCCCGTAGCATTATATGCTATGACATTTCAAGTACTCATCTAAATTCTTCTTAGATGTTATGAGGGTTTCTGCCTCAACCACCTCTTCAGGCAGTGCGTTCCAGATTTTCCTCAAATCCCCTCTAATCCTCCTGCCCCTTACCTTAAATCTATGCCCCCTGGTTATTGACCCCTCCGCTAAGGGAAAAAGTTCTCTTGTTGCTGTTTATACCAAACATGATATGAACTTAGGACAGGTTTCTTTTTTTATTCGTTTCATGGGATGTGGGCATTAATGCCAAGGCCAGCATTTGTTGCCCATATCTAACTGCCCTTGAGAACATGGGGGTGAGCTGCCTCCTTGAGTCAGCAGTCCATCTGGTGTAGGTACACCCACAGTGCTGTTAGGGAGGCAGTTCCAGCGACAGTGAAGGAACGACATGTAGTTCCAAAGTCAGTATGGTGTGTGGCTTGAAGGGGAACTTGCAGATTTCGGTGTTCCCACGTATCTGCTGTCCTTGTCCTTTGAGGTGGAATAGGTCGCGGGTTCGGAAGGTGCTGTTGAAGGAGACGTGGTGTGTTGCTGCAGTGCATTTTGTATGTGGTACACGCTGCTGCCACTGTGTGTCAGTGGTGAAGGGAGTGTATGTTTATTGGTGGATGGGTCTCTGATCAAGCTGGCTAATTTGACTTGGACATTGTGATGTTTGCTGACTGCTGTTGATGCCGCATTTATCCAGGCAAGTGGAGTGCATTCCATCACACACTTGATGTGTGCCTTGTAGATGGTGGACAGGCATTAGGGAGTGAGGAGGTGGGGTATTTGCTGCAGAATTCCCAGCCTCTGACCTGCTCTTGCAGCCATCGTTCTTATGCGGCTGCTCCAGTTCAGTTCCTCGGCAATGGTAACCCCCAGGATGGTGGTTGATAGTTGGGATACGGCAATGGTAACGCTGTTACATATCAAGAGGAGATGGCTAGAATCTCTTTTGTTGGAGATTGTCATTGTCTGCCACTTGCGTGGCGTGGGACTTACGTGCCACTTATCAGCCCAAACCTGAATGTTGTCCTGGTCTTGCTGCATGTGGACATAGACTGCTTCAGTACCTGAGGAGTTGGTAATGGTACTGGACATAGTGCAATCATCAGCCAACATCCTCACCTCTGACCTTATGATGGAGAGCAGGTCATTGATGAAGCAGCTAAAGATGTATGGACCTAGGACATTACCCTGAGGAACTCCTGCAGTGATGTCATGCAGCTGAGATGATTGGCCTCAAGAACTACAAACACCTTCCTTTGTACTAGGTATGACTCCAACCAGGGAAGAATTTCCCCCCGATTCCCATTGACTTCAATTTGGCTAGGGCTCCTTGTGCCACACTTATTCAAATAGTGCCTTGATATCAAAGACAATCACAATTGAGTTCAGCTCTTTTGTCCATGTCTCCTCTAAATAGTTAATATTGCCATTCCTTAAATATCATAAATCAATTGGCTGTCGGCAGAGTCAATGAATGGAAGGGCAAAAATTATTTGAGTAGAATTCGGCTTGGGCAGTGGCACAAAGTGAGCACTCATTGGCCACCCATTATCCACGGTGCTGCATATTCAGTTCCATTGCAGGCAACGGAATGCAGGCCTGGTGCTATAGGATTAGAGAATTTCAAATGCTACACCCTTGTTAACAAGAAGTAGGTAAAGATAAACCGAAACCTTCTGTCAGTCAGTTTAACCTTAATGATGGGAAAACTTTTAGAAACGGTAATCCGGGAAAAACAGTCCCTGGGCAAATGTCAATTACTTAAGGAAAACCAGGACGTATTTATTCAATGCAAAAATCTTGTTGAACTAATTTAGTAACGTTTTTAATGAAGTAACTGATCGGGTTGATGACAGCAATGTGGTTGATATGATATACCTGGATTTCCAAAAGGTACTTGATAAAGTGCCACATAACAGGCTTTTCAGCAAAGTTGAATCCCACTGAATTAATGGCAATGGCAGCATGAATACGTATTTGGCTGAGTGACAGGAAACAGAGAGTAGTGGTGAATCGTCGCTTTTCAGACTGGAGTGGGGTTCCCAGGGGTCAGTGCTAGGAGCTCTGCTTTTCTTAATCTATATTGACGACCTATACTTGGATGTGCAAGCCATAATTTCAAAATTTGCAGGTGACACAAAACTTGGAAGTATTGTGAACTGTGAGGTCGATAGTGATAGACTTCAAGAGGATATAGACAGTCTGATGGAATGGGCGACAAGTGGCGGATAAAATTTCAGAAAAATGCAGAGAATTATGAAGTTTTGGTAGGAAGAACGAGGAGATGCAATATAAAATAATGGATACAATTCGAAAGCGGGTGTAGGAGCAGAGGAACTTGGGGGTATCTGTGTATAATTCATTGAAGGTGGCAGGACAGGTTGAAAATGTGGTTAATATAGCATTTGGGATCCTGGGCTTTATAAATAGAGGCATAGAGTACAAAAGCAAGAAAGTGAGATTGAATCTTTATAAAACACTGTTTGAGCCTCTACTGGAGTGTTGCGATCAATTCTGAGCACCATACTTTAGGAAGGTTGTGAAGGCATTGGATAGAGTGCAGAAAAGATTCACAAGAATGGTTCCAGAAATGAGGAATTTCGGTGATGTAAATATATTTGTGAAGCAGGGGCTTCTCTTTAGAGAAGAGTAAGATGAGAGGGGATTTGATAGAGGTGTTCAAAACCATAAGGCGACTGGATAGAATAAATGGAGAGAAATTGTTTCCGTTGGTGGCAGGGTCAAGTACCGGATGAAACTGATTTAAGGTAATTGGCAAAAGAACCCGAGGCGACAGGAGGAAAAAAATTATGTAGCGAGTTGTTAAGATCTGGAATACGCTGCCTGCGACTGTGTGGAAGCAGATTCAATCGTGGCTTTCAAAAATAAATTGGATAATTATATACGAACATACATACAAACATACGAATAAGAATCAGGAGTAGGTCACTCGGCCCTTCGAGCCTGTTTCGCCATTCAATAAGTTCATAGCTGAACTGATTGCTCCACATTTCCACCGATCCCAGATAACCTTCCACCCCCTTGCTTATCAAGTATCTATCTAATTCTGCCTTAAATATATTCAAAGACTCGGCTTCCACCGCCTTTTGAGGAACAGAATTACAAAGACTCACGACCCTATGAGAGAACAAAATCTCCTCATCTCTGTCTTAAATGGGCGACCCCTTATCTTTAAACAGTGAGCCTTAGTTCTAGGTTCTCCCACAAGGGAAAACAACCTTCCCATATCCACCCTGTCAGGACCCATCAGCATCTTATATGTTTCAAACACGTCGCCTCTTACTCTTCTAAATTCCAGTGGATACAAGCTTAGCCTGTCCAATCATTTCTCGTAAGACAGCCCGCCTATTCCAGGTATTAGTCTAGTAAATCTTCTCTGTGCTGCCTCCAACGCATTTACATTCTTCCTTAAATAAGGAGACCAGTACTGTACGCAGTATTCCAGATGTGGTTTCACCAATGCCCTGTATAACTGAAGCATAACCTGCCAACTTTTGTATTCAATTCCCCTCGCGATAAACAATAACATTCTATTGGCTTTCCTAATTACTTGCTGTACCTGCATACTAACCTTTTGCATTTCATGCACGAGGACACCCAGATCCCTCTGTATCTTAGAGCTCTGCAATCTCTCACCATTAAGATAATATGCTTCTTTCTTATTCTTCCTGCCAAAGTGGGCAATTTCACACTTTCCCACATTATACTCCATTTGCCAGGTCTTTGCCCACTCATTTAACCTATCTGTATCCCTTTGTAGCTCCTTTATGTCCTCCTCACTTTCCTATCTATCTTTGTGTCATCAGCACATTTAGCAATCATGCAAAAAGCTGAGGCCACAGCACAGATCCCTGTGACACACCACTCGTTACATCTTGCCAACCAGAAAATGACCCATTTATGCCTACACTCTGTTTCCTGTTAGCTATCCAATCTTCTATCCATGCCAATATGTTACCCCCACACCATGAACTTTTATTTTCTGCAATAACCTTTGACGTGGCACCTTATCAAGTTCCTTCTGGAAATCTAAGTACAATACATCCATCGGTTCCCCTTTATCCACAGCACATGTAACTCCCTCAAAGAACTCCAATAAATTGTTCAAACATGATTTCCCTTTCACAAAACCATGTTGGCTCTGCCTGATTACCTTGATTTTTTTCTAAATGCCCTGCTATAATGTCTTTAATAATAGCTTCTAACATTTTCCCTAAGACAGATGTTAAGCTAACTGGCCTGTAGTTTCCTCCTTTCTGTCTCCATCCCTTTTTGAATAAAGGAGATACATTCGCTATTTTCCAACCTAATGGAACCTTCCCTGAATCTAGGAACATATTCAAAATTGTGAGAACTTTTAATAGAGGAGCAAGTAGGGAGAAGCTGTTTCCTCTGCCAAGCAATTCAAAGGCCACAGATTTAACATAATAGGCAAACGAACTGGAGCGGAAATTAAATTAAAATTTTGATATTGAGGGATGTTAAGTTCGGGAACGCACCAGGTAACCGGATATATACGTGAAGGGGACTACTTTGCAGGGTTACGAGAAAAATGCTGGGGTTTAGGACTTAATCAGACAGCTCTATTAAAGCCCGCACAGGCACGACAGGCCGAATTACTTCCTACTGTGCGGTAAGATTCGATGATTCTACTCGACTCAATGAAATTAATTCTTCAAGATTTCCTTCTAGAAGGGAAGGAAATTATTCATAATTTTGAACATCTCTATCAAACTTGTTTTTATTGTTTGTTCTTAATGAAAGAAGATTTTAAAATCAAGGGATCTGAGGAATTTGAACAAATGTTAGATTCGCATCACTACAGAGCCCTAAAGAACGTTGTGAATGCAGACCCATTGTAGGTTGACTGTCTGTCTTTAAATGTTTCACAGAGATGTAGTTGTGACTTTGTGCCTTATGTTGTGACCCAGTCCAATAACAACTCACTCGAGATTGTCCCTGCATGTTACTATTTTTTTAAAATGAACAAAATAATGGTTTTAAACATAAGGTTCCCATGATGGTTATTGGAGCGGGAGACTACACATTCTCTATTTAAATTTTCAGAACTTAAATTGTCAAAATAACTACCAGTCTCCCATCAGATCAGAACTGGCGCTATTCTCTGGACCGTGACATTCACTTCCTGAAACTGTTTGTTCTGAAGTTGCGCTCAGTATCAGCCCACTCTGATTCAATAATTACCTGATATTCAAAAAGACTAAAGAATTAAAATGTGTGAAGATACGTTATCAGGAAGAATGTCAAAATCAATTAATGCCCCTTGTTTCATTTGGCCTGTGGAAAAGTTTATTTTTATGTATCTGCCTAGAGGACTCGCAGTTTATTGGTTAGATTCAGATTAATCTGCATTTTCTGCATTACCTGCCTGTCAAATCAGGTACATAAAGCACAGTAAAACTCCATTTACACGGCCCTGTGAGGCGCTGCGAGTCAGGTACAGCAAGAGTTGATACCGTTCGCACTGCCGGGTCAGACTCAACACGAGTTCAATGGAAAATATAGTTCCCTATGAACTGCCCAGTTAAATATTCACGGTTCACATACATCAAAAATTAGACATAGAGTAAAACTCCTTCTACACTGGCCGATCAAGGACTATGAGGCCAGGTTATACTCCGTTTAGATACAGAGTATCGATCGGATGAAAAACTAGCAGCTTGAGTACAACACAGGCTGGATACATTATAAACATCCCGATAAAATGCCCCCGCAGATTCTTCCAAGTTCGTTATACCACAATTATATACATAGTAACGTTTCCTCCACACTGACTCATCAAATTCCGCCAGCTCACCTACTGCACCAATTAGATACAGGATAAATGTATATAGAGCTTGTCCATCAAACTTACCGCTCTCGTGAAGAACAAATTACATACACAGTGAAAAATCTCCCGCTACACTATCACTTCCAACATTACTAGGGCAGGTACAACACGAATTATATACAGAGTCAAACATCGTCTACGCTGGTCAATCAAACACTCCTCGGTCATGCACACCATGGGTTAGACATACAGTTATGCTGCCTCCAGATGATACCATCAAGCATTCCAAGGGAAGGTGCAGCAGGGATTAGATACAGAGTAAATCTCCACCCAACTAAATCATCAAAATAACTTCTGGCTTCCATCATATCAGAGCAGGCAATGTTTTCTGCATTGTTACCGTTACTTTCTGAAGCTGCTTTGGAAGTGAGCTGAGGATCAGGTCAATCTCATTCAATAATCGTCTGATATTCAAAATGTTGAACCTTCATCAAAAATTGGGATTTTTTTTATAGAAAGAAGTTTAATCTCAATTTATGATTTGCTGTTTCATCAAAGCAATGGAACTATTTATATATAATCGGGCTCCAGACCTTGCACCTTATTAGTTGGATGAAGCTTAAGGTTCTTTAAACACTGCAGGATAAAAACACTCTCAGGTTAGATACAAGATAGATAAGTTAGAATAAAGCTCCCTCTGTACTGTCTTTTCATTGCGCTTTAACGTTAGATGTAACAAGAGGTGTAAACTCCGTCTACACTATATTATTCCTATATATTCCTTCGACAGTACTTTTCAAACCCGCGACCTCTACCATCTAGAAGGATAAGGGCAGCAGATGCATGGGAACACCACCACCTGCAAGTTCCATCCAAGCCACACAACATCCTGACTTGGAACGAAATCGCTATTCCTTCACTGTCACGGGGTCAAAATCCTGGAACTCGCTTCCTAACAGCAAGGACTGGAGCGGTTCAAGAAGGTAGCTCACCACCACCTTCTCAAGGGCAATTAGGGATGGGCAATGAATGCTGGCCTTGCCAGCAATGTGCACATCCCACGAAAGAATAAAAAAAACTTCACTTTACGCGGGCCCATCAAACGTCCCCTGGTCAGTTACAGCATGGGCACTGAATAGATTAACGATCCTTCGACACTCTGCCTGTACTGCTACTGAACTGTTCCTTCTAAATGCCACACACTGGGTTACCGGTGGCATTCCTGAGGTGCATCCTTAAACTTAAAGTCAAAGTTATACCTTTCTCACAAATACAAGCTTCTTAAATAAATGGGTCAAACTTCACTCCTTGAAATTCAGGAGAACGAACCAGAAGGTTTAAAACCAATCAGAAGGACTGCTGATTCTCACACAGAGAGCAGGCGCACACAAAGAGAACAGCCACAAACGATGCAACAATCGTGTTCACAGCAGATAGATCTTGTTCAGACTGTCAATTTCAATTAAACCAATGTTAATCGATCTCTAATCAATTTATGACCACGTCAACTCTGTACATGCTTCGAAATTAAACTATTAGTTTGAAAATCTCTCTTCGACTTCCAACAATTGCTCCCTCTCTGTCTACAATCTTCTGAACCCTGTAAGCTTTAGTTTTCCTGAAAACAACTATATCGAGATAATTTCCAGTCGAGGTTCATTTGCTGCTTGTGACATGGGTCTCAGTGACAGAATACGAATTCATCAAACCAGGAAAGACTTACATTGAAAGGGATTACCCACTGGTTTGGTATATTTCACAATTAAATGTAACCTATAAAATAATCGAGGCTATGCATGAGATAATAATTTAAAATCTGCGACTACACCTTATTGAGTTGAGCACAGCTGAGTAAGAAAATTTATTGTTTTCTCAATTAATTTTTGACACAATTAAATATTCTCTGCAATCTGAGATTTTGCACCAACTGTAATCCTGACCAATGCACAACGCAATGGTGGGAGGCCATTTATATTTAATGAATGAATACTGTATTATATTATAGTGTAAGTTAATATTGATGTTAGCTAATGTATACTCTATTATAATAAAATGAGTTAATAGTGCTTCGAGACTTGAATCTTACTAGTAGCTTGTGACATATTAGTGTTTCAACCATATTAATATGACACGTTATTAATACTAAATCAAAAACTTCATGTTAATAGATCAATACTTTCAAATATATTAATTTTACTTAACTTAAAAACATTTCAATGCTTTAAAAATCATTAGTGACTTCTAATAATGCGATGCTCTCTCTGGACACACATGTAAACTTTGTATGTTTCTGACTACTCTGATATAACACAAACTCTGTCTATTCTCAGAGTATATTTCACATGATGGATTTAGGAAAGGACGATGACAAACTGTTCCAAGTTTAGTCAGGAAGGCATCTGCGTTACGAACGCAGGACGGTAGCATTATGTGTTAACTAAAGCAGGATTCTTGATTTTAACGGTTGCCCTAAATTGTACAAATGGCCGGGCAGTTTGCGGTCAGTGGCAGAGCCTCCACTATTTAATGGTAGATAAAATATGTTGCAATTTATTCCAGTAATGTTTGAACTACAAGCGACAATACCTGTCAGTCTGATCCTGCAACCTGTTACCTGTTAAAGATCAGTTTACTGATAACTGTCCCACTATCTAACAACAAGCAACGTTGAAAGAACAATATGGTTTCGGCTGCACAATATTAATTTCATAACCCGACAGAAATATGAAATTTACAAAATGAAATTTACAACTCGGATTCAATTGATGATTAAATATAATCCGTCATTCTTCTGCATAGAACAGGGCGAAAACAATAAATTAAAAGCGCATCATTAAAATTAATACTGCAGCGAATCAGTATGTTTTAATTAAAATAATTTCAGGCATAATCAGAAATTATTGCCAGTCTCTAAATGTTTCCGTTCGCATTAATTGTGCCAGTGCACTGCAGAATTGTGGAAGGCCAATATTGTTTAATAAATTAATATTGATACTATTGCATATTTTATTAATATTGGGAGATATCACGGTATTCTAATCGTTTGAGCTATATTAGCCTAACTACCCATCAACCTGCAAACTCGATAAATATTTAATTTGTAATTACAGTAAAATTATACGTTTTAAATATAAGCATCCTTATCTATAGATTAATAGTTGTACCTACAAATATCACTAAAATAAAAATATTTTCTAAAGTCTCTTTAAACGATATTTGATGTTCAAAACCTGCCTGCTTTCTGCTTACAATCTTATTTTAGACAGTTTTAATCACTTATAATGTTTGCATTCGATCATAAAACCTGCAGCCGCTTGATCTCACTGAGATTAAATATCGTAGAAACTCTGAACATTTTCACAAACTTTAGATATTCAAAGTAAGCCAGGCACACACTCTCCTCGGCAGGCAAACACTAAATCGCATCAGTGAGTAGCTGAATCCCACAGCACAACGTTTTGTGGAACGGAATTTTAATTCTCTAAAGGCCTTCAGCAGAATCAAATATAACACTGAAAAAAAAACCTCAATACATATTCCATCGAAGCTGCCAGTCACTGAATGAACTATTTATTATGTAAGTATAAATTTAAAATAATGTGAGCAGAATTTAGCAGACAAAACATATTTAATAATTTAACGTTGAAACTATAGCATATTTAGTAATATTGGGTGATATTACTAAAGTATAATAAGTGAAATTATATTAATTTAAATCTGAGCAATGCTGAAAATGTGTTAATTATGCAGTTCTTAGTTACAGTAACAGTTCATGTATTATATATGAGCGTTCATAAGCATTAGATTAAAGATAACAATTTAATTATTACGAATAAAAATAGATTAAAGTATCGTAATGATATTTTGATGGCTAAAGCTTTCTGCCCACAATCCTATTTGAAACATATTTTAGCACTTAATGTTTGTATTCGTTCAGAAAAGCTGTGGCAACAAAATATCACCGAGATTCAACAATGTGGAAATGCCAAACTGCTTAACAACATTTCGGTATTTAAAGTAACACAGGCACACAGACTCATCAGCAGATAAACACCAAATCACATAAAACAGGCACTGAATCCCTCAGTAGCATCGTTTGTAGAGAAACAGCTGTATTCTCTAATCCCTTTGCACCACAATCAAATGAAACATTGCAAACAATTTCAATATAAAATCAACCGAACCCACGTTTCAGTTAATCAATGAATGGCTAAAATAAGAGAAATATAGAATAAAGACACAAATAAAACCTTTACTGAATGAGCTGTTTCTTACCTGCAGTCACCGTCACCATGGTCCCTTGTCCCCAGTAGTCCATGATGTCACAGTGTTACATTCCCTGGGCTGGGTCACACAATAACCGGCTTTGCACAGAATAGAGAGAAATCCAACATTAGTTTAAATGTTGCTAAATCAGAGGCAAAGTAAAGCCACGATGGATCTTCATTAAAATATAAGTGTGTTAATGGTATTTTTCAATGTTTATAAATGATCCTGACGTTTTATATTGCATCGGGTAATCCATGAACATGCTATCGAAATCAGCAATGGTGAATTAATAATTATCATAATTCATCCATATTAAACTGTGCTAGAAGCAAATGCTACTTTATTGCATATACAGCTGGATTGTAAAAGCGAGCAAGGACCCAGATTCAATCAATTAGTGCAGAGGGACTTTTTGTATTGACAGTAACTGCTGTGCCACCCAGTATAACACGGTACTGTACAGAGCGAGTTTCTTATACAAAAACCCCAGACAGCGGATGTGCTCAAACCTACGATCTCTACCACGGCAGGAACTTCGAAGGAAATGAGTCTTAAATTGAAGTAATTGCTAGAAGTATTAGAGATTTGTAAAAATGTATAAAATTCTTCTGGTTTGTAAGTGTTGACTGACATGCAAAATCTGGACAGATACTTTTAAGAGTATTTCAATCTCCTTTGCACATATAATGACCAGTGTGAACTGAAATGTCTCACTGATGCACACTTAGGGTAGTCGGAATCAGGTTTCTGAGAACTCTGTGGAATTTAATCTCTGTGTTTTACAGTTAATAGTCCACCTCAGTATTTGACACGGTGTGTCTCACTGTGATACCCACTGTAGTACCCACTGTGACACGAACCCGCACAAATACTCTTTCATTGCCATTGTCAGAATAAAATCGCTCAGTCAACAGAAGGTTTTGCAGATTTTGATTATCCATCTATGAGTTTTTCCTCAGAATGGCGGATTTGGACTAAAATTGGCCCCCATTGATAGAATATCAACGATTTCATTGACTCCCTTTTCGCCAATGCTGGGCACTGCAAGCAGTACCCGCGGGTCCTTATCCTTATTAGCTTGGTTAATGTGAATTTTATTTTAACCTATTTATTGCTGTATCAAATACATCCTTCTAGTCTAAGTTAAAAACATCTCAATGTATATCATACCATTACTGACCGTTAGCTTTGGACGGGATGTGCTGCAAATTTTATCACTCTGTTTCTGTACGAGCCCAGGATTTGCTTGGGTCGCAGTGGGTCTCTTGCACAGTAATACATGGCGGTGTCTTCGGATCTCAGACTTTTGATCTCAATATAGGTTGTGGAAGAGGCTCTGGAAGGAATGATTCGACCTTGGACTCCAGGCGCGTAATAGATGGTATCCGATGGTTTTCTGTAAGCAAGGAGCCACTCCAGCCCCTTCCCTGGAGCTTGCTTAACCCAGTGCACATAGTAGCTGTCCAGACTGAATCCGCTCACGGAGCAGGAAAGCTTGTGAGATTCTCCGGGCTTTTTCGTCACCGAAGCTGACTGGGTCAGCACAATATCGGACCGGACATCTGTCAGTTGAATGAAACAAATATCATCACATTAGATAACATTCAAATCAATAAATAGAAATAAAAACACAATATCTGAAGCAGACTTCTGTTGTGTGACTAAACCGGTCAGGAATACTCACAGGTGAAGCAAGCCAGCAGCACACAGAGGCACGGGGCAAGTCCCATAGTTCAGTCTCTCGGTATAACTGACTCAGGAACGTGTCTCGATGCCACAGCAACGCCTCCTGATTGTGAAGTTGGAGCTGAACCGTCCCGCTATTTGTACTGGCTGGAGCCCGATACGAAAAAGCCAACTGGGAACTGGGAGGCCCTCACGCCACCGTCCTCCCCACCCACACACCACCCCGCCCCCAGCAACAGGCTGACTCCTCCTCTGTTTTCCTGTATGAGTCCAGCGATGTAAATAATAATTAACCATTAATAATACGTGGTCTGTGTCTATTCCATAAAATTACCTTGGCTTTGCCGATTTATAGTTGGGGACTATATACAGTTTCGCCAAAATATATTTCGTTTAAAATTGAATCTCCATGTACCTTCCCAATAAACACCTCTCCTTAGCTCGGGGTCCAATTCCTCCCAGGTGGACGGAACATATCCCATGGAATCATTTCAAAGAAAAGCAGGGGAAATCTCCCCTGTGTCCTGGGGCCGATAATAATCCCTCTACCAACATCAGCGAAACGGATTATTTGATCATTTATCACAATGCAGTTTGATGATCTTTCTTTGCGCAAATTGGCGACCGTGTTTCCCTACACCACCGCAGTGATTATGCTTCCGATATTTTCATTCACTGTAAAGCTCTTTGAGATATCCTGACGCTCTGCAAGGTGCGATATAAATGCAAGTCTTTCTTTTATTCCCCCCCCCCCCCCCCCCCCCATTCGCAATTGCTTTTTTTGGGATGCAAGGTAAAAGGACACTGGAGTTGATGATCTTTGATCTGACTCTACAGGAGCGAAAGTGAACATTTGGGAATAACATCATTTATTGTTAGATATCATCGATCACAAGTGTGCATCTCCGCTTTAATGCAATGTTCCCTGAACCAATCGGTCAATGGATCTCAGCTCAACTGTGTAAAGATTGTTACTTTATTTCACACTAAACAATGGTAAATTGTAAAAGTTGAGATTTACACCAATCTGTGTAGGTGTGATGCGACAGCGCAGTTCGCCCGAAACTGCTTGAGAATTAAATCTCGCTGCCTGCCTTTCTAATCGTGGTTATGTTACTGTCCTATAGACCATGGGAATATCCGCAACACTGCAGATTAAACAGTATCATTCAGTATAAACCGACTGATGGAGAACTTTCTGGTAGATTTGGGAAATCATAAGTTTCAAGTTACATTTTTTTTAATTGCACAAGAAAAGGGAAATCATTAGATCAAATACTTTATTTGATTTTCACTATCGTGTGGTTTGATTCATTAACCCAGCTGTGGCTAGCTGTTCTCAAGCTGTACCAGAGCATGTTTCATTTTAAAATATAAAGGCTGCCAGTTAATAATTATACCAAAATCTTAGTGAGTAACTGGACTTCTCAGTCATGCCCCAGGCTTGTTCTGTAACTCAGCAGAATGCAGGAAATGGAGTCAAGCATAAAATTATAAATGGAACCAAAAGCTAGTATTATATCACTTATTGAGATCTTTATATCTGTCCCTCTCTGTGTCAGTCTGATGCCAGCATAGCATACCTCAGGCAGGACTGTGAAGAAGTACTGCATTATTCAGAGTAAATTTGGCTTTCATTAATTCATATTTCAAACGCTTTTCAAAGTTCCAATCGTATTTTATTTTGATCTGCACGTGACATACAGGAACATAATTTGCTTTAATGTCATACCATAAGAAGTATATTATCGATTGGCCGTGCCTAATGATTCATTAGTTGAGCAGGTAAATGCTAGCTTGTTCCCACACACACTCTCTGTCCATATCTCCCCCACTGAGCTTGTGATCAAAATCCATCAATTCAACAGCAGGGAGGAGCGAGAACTCACATTGTAATTTACAGGAAACATCTGTGGGTTCTGTGCAGCAAATTCTTTGAGCTGTTTCCAACTCATTGATCAGAGCTAGAAAGTCAACTGGAGCACCACCTATTATGAATGCCACCTTTTTATAGACAAATCTGCCCAGCAACAATATACTCATGCAGTCAAATCATATCCCGACTGGTTACATGGAGATCCATTTCGAATGACTTGACAATCCTGCGGATGATTCTGGCAGCCTGGGCTTTTCTGAATTACCAGGGACACAAGCCCTGGACATAATTCTCGGAGCGTGCAGCCTCTCGGAATTACCCGGGACCCAAACCCAGGGGGTAATTCCTGGATGCTGGGGAATATGTGAAACATTAGGAAGCACAAGCCCTGGGGATGATTTCCAGATGTTGAGCCTATCTGACACAGAAATACCAGGCAAAACTAACCGTGGGGATGATTCCCTGCCTGTAGTAGCAAATGCATATCGAAGTTTAAAGGGTAAAGACACTAAATATAGAGGGGTTGGTATTAACAGGCCGTGAAAGCGTGTGTCCATATATTTTGGAAGATGTTGGAGAGGAAACAGTGGAGCTAATAGTAAAAAGAATAGAAGACTGTGGAAACAAAAATAGCGAGAAATTCGTAGAATTGTGCTGTTGCCTCCAAATTCCTGCCCATCTTTCCAAGAATTCCATGTTTAAGTTCTTCTTATCAGGTTTCCGACCCTGCCACGCACTGAAAGGGTCTTTATCAAAGTCACAAATGACATCCTATCTGATTGTGACCGTGGAAAGCTATTCACTGTCATGTTTCTCGACTTGTCTGCAGAGTTTGACGTGGTTGAACACACCATTCTCCTCAAATACCTCTCTTCTGTCGTCCAGCTGTGTGGGACTGCAATCGCCTGGGTTTCAATCCTATCTATCCAATCGTGGCCAGAGAATCATCTGCAATGTCTTCTCTTCCTACTCCCAGGCCATTACTTCTACAGACACCCAGGGATCGACCCTTGGCCTCTGCCATTTGTCACCTACATGCTGACCCTCGGTGATACCAGCTGTAAACACATCAGGTTCCACGTGCACGCTGATGACACCCAGCTCTAACACACCACGGCCACCACCTCTCTCGACACCTCCATGGTGTCTAAACTGTCACTCTGCTTTCCAACTTCTAGTACTGGATGAGCAGAAATTTCCTTCAACTAAATGTTTGGAAAACGGAACCCCTTGTCTTTGGTCCCCACGATAAATTACTTTCCCTAGACACTGACTTTATTCCCTTCCCTGGACACTGTCTGAGGCTGAACCAGATCATTCGGAACTTTGGCCTCCCATCTGTGCCTGTACTGAGATTCTGACCTCAAATCCACTCCATTTCCAAGACAACCTGGTCCATCTTTGTAACATTGCCCGTCTCTGCACCTGTCTCAGCCTGACTGCTGCTGAAACCCTCATCCATTTCTTTATTACCTCCAATGCTTTCCTGCCAGCCTCTGATCTTCCACCTTCCATAAATATGAGTTTATCCCAAACTCTGCTGCTCCCTGTACTAACATGCACCAAATCCTGTTTACCCATCACCACTGTGTTCTCTGACCCACAATGGCTCCCTGTGCAATAATGCATCAAGAATAAAATTATCATCGTTCTTTTCAAATCTCTCCATGGCCTTGACCCACCTTACCCCTATAAACTCTTTCACTCCTAAAACCCACCGAGAACTCTGCCCTCCTCCAATTCTGGCCTCTTGCACATCCGCGATTTTTATCACTCCACCTTTGGTGGCCGTGCCTTGAGTTGCCTCGGCCCTAAGCTGGAGAATTCGGGAATTCCCTCCCTAAACATCTCTCCCTCTTTCACCTCCTTTGCAATTCTCACTGAAAGCTGCTTTACAGGTTCATGATCACCTGTCTTAACGTCTCCGTGTCAAATTCGGTGTTCGAACGCTCCTGTGAAGCTCCTTGGGTCGCTTTATTCCTTTCAAGGCGCTATATAAATGCAGATTACTATTGGATAGTGTTTCATTCATTTACAGGCGAAGGAACTAATAACTTAGGCAATTACAGATTTATTAACCTCAAATCAGGTACAGGTACATTTTCATTTTTACAGTGTCATGCAGAAATCATCACACACGCGTGGTGTCCACCAGGAGCTTCTCTGTGATGCTGAGGTGATCACTAGACAATGAAGCACTGAGACTGGTGGGTAGCTGCTCATTATTCCCAGCCTGATTACATTCCTTTTTGCAACTGAGTACTGGGAACAGACAGACCGGCCCAGGTAACGAAATGGTCAGAGTGACATCATTTTCTAATAAGAGCACGGAACAGAATGAATTAGCAATAAACGTCAACAGTATTCACGGATTTGCAATTAAATTGTGAATAAAGTAAAATAAAATATTGAGTCATAACTGGGAAATATATTCATGTATCTTTGCGGAATGTCCCAAAGGATTTAAAATGGAGCTAATTTGCAGACAGAAATATCAGCAAAAGTGCAAAGTGACTCAATTCCTGTTAATGTATTTTTATTGATCTTGGTTGAAGAGAGGAAGGGGGAGATAGGAATTTTAATTGTCCACCTCAACAGTAAAGGTGTGACGAGGAGAGTGTACTGGTTCATGACATCAACTGGGTCCTCTTTCAGTTATAAAGCGCTAGATCATGACTCTGTTTATATTACAGCCTCTGTTACTTCTGCATTAAATCATGTCTCTGGTTACATTACCCCAGAACCTGTATTAGGTGAAGAATGATGTTTTTATATATATATATATATACACACACACACACACACGCACATACACACAGTGCAGGTTGTGTGTGCTATTTTCAGTTGTTGCTCTTCAGTGGATGAGAGTTTATGCATTGGGGGGCATTGGGACCCTGCGGCAGCCCATATGACGGTTCCAAGCTCTGTTTAACACAGTGAGTCAGGGAAAGTTAAATCGAAAACCCTGCAGGAAAACCAATCCTTAACATTAAAAAACTGTGAGCAATGGGCACAGTACGACACAACGGTGCATTTATAAACTTTAACACAACGTGCAGTGCACTATTGCTCACCTTTTCTCTGTCCCTCAATCCCAGTTCATCTCTGGGAGATTGTTACAAGATTCACCTCTACCTTTCAACACAAATATTATCCACATAATACCAGAGCAATTAGAAATTACACTCAACTGATTATTAGTATTAACAAGATTAAAGGTCTGCCTCTATTAAAAAATGATTGTACCCTGCTCTACGGCAAACATATGTCTTTATTGATATTGATATCCATCTATGCATCTCATAGAGTAGTGCAGTAATCACTGAGGTAGGGGCTAGTTCAGTATAAAGTGAGGCACCGGCTGGTGCATTAATAACTGGGACAGAGCTTGTGTAAAATAAATAGAGGGCTTGTCTGAGACAGAGCCGAATGAAATATAAAAAGAGGGATGGCCTCGTACAATAGTAACTGAGACAGAATCCAATGTAATATAAACCGAAATCTTGTTTATTATATTATGACTGAGGCAGGTCCTCCGTGAAATATAAAGAAATACACGGTCTCGTGCAATTCTAACTCAGACAAGGCCTAATGTAATATAAAATGGGACATGGCCATACGCAGTATTTATTGAGACATGGCGTGGTGTAATATAAATAGGGACATTATCAAGTGTAGTAGGGCTGAGATGGGTCCCAGTTTAATATAAACAGAGGCATATTCTAGCGCAGTAATCCACGAGGCGTGGGCGAGGTTAATATAAACATAGACACAATCTAGTGTAAAACATAGCGGGCCATAGTCTGGTAAAGTTATGATTGAGGCAGGTTCTCGTATGGTGGAAAGAGAGGAATGGTCCAGTGCATTAATAGCTGAGACAGAACCTAAGGTAACATTAACATCGGTAATGTTTAGGGCAGTAACACCTAATACAGGTTTTGGAGTAATGTAACCAGAGGCATGAGGGAAGGTGGAGATGTGAGAGGGAAAATGGGATTAATGTTCTTTTGGGCCTCCTTATCTCGAGAGACAATGGATACGCGCCTGGAGGTGGTCAGTGGTTTGTGAAGCAGCGCCTGGAGTGGCTATAAAGGCCAATTCTGGAGTGACAGGCTCTTCCACAGGTGCTGCAGAGAAATTTGTTTGTTGGGGCTGTTGCACAGTTGGCTATCCCCTTGCGCCTCTGTCTTTTTTCCTGCCAACTACTAAGTCTCTTCGACTCGCCACAATTTAGCCCTGTCTTTATGGCTGCCCGCCAGCTCTGGCGAATGCTGGCAACTGACTCCCACGACTTGTGATCAATGTCACACGATTTCATGTCGCGTTTGCAGACGTCTTTATAACGGAGACATGGACGGCCGGTGGGTCTGATACCAGTGGCGAGCTCGCTGTACAATGTGTCTTTGGGGATCCTGCCATCTTCCATGCGGCTCACATGGCCAAGCCATCTCAAGCGCCGCTGACTCAGTAGTGTGTATAAGCTGGGGATGTTGGCCGCTTCAAGGACTTCTGTGTTGGAGATATAGTCCTGCCACCTGATGCCAAGTATTCTCCGAAGGCAGCGAAGATGGAATGAATTGAGACGTCGCTCTTGGCTGGCATACGTTGTCCAGGCCTCGCTGCCGTAGAGCAAGGTACTGAGGACACAGGCCTGATACACTCGGACTTTTGTGTTCCGTGTCAGTGCGCCATTTTCCCACACTCTCTTGGCCAGTCTGAACATAGCAGTGGAAGCCTTACCCATGCGCTTGTTGATTTCTGCATCTAGAGACAGGTTACTGGTGATAGTTGAGCCTAGGTAGGTGAACTCTTGAACCACTTCCAGAGCGTGGTCGCCAATATTGATGGATGGAGCATTTCTGACATCCTGCCCCATGATGTTCGTTTTCTTGAGGCTGATGGTTAGGCCAAATTCATTGCAGGCAGACGCAAACCTGTCGATGAGACTCTGCAGGCATTCTTCAGTGTGAGATGTTAAAGCAGCATCGTCAGCAAAGAGGAGTTCTCTGATGAGGACTTTCCGTACTTTGGACTTCGCTCTTAGACGGGCAAGGTTGAACAACCTGCCCCCTGATCTTGTGTGGAGGAAAATTCCTTCTTCAGAGGATTTGAACGCATGTGAAAGCAGCAGGGAGAAGAAAATCCCAAAAAGTGTGGGTGCGAGAACACAGCCCTGTTTCACACCACTCAGGATAGGAAAGGGCTCTGATGAGGAGCCACCATGTTGAATTGTGCCTTTCATATTGTCATGGAATGAGGTGATGATACTTAGTAGCTTTGGTGGACATCCGATCTTTTCTAGTAGTCTGAAGAGACCACGTCTGCTGACGAGGTCAAAGGCTTTGGTGAGATCAATGAAAGCAATGTAGAGGGGCATCTGTTGTTCACGGCATTTCTCCTGTATCTGACGAAGGGAGAACAGCATGTCAATAGTCGATCTCTCTGCACGAAAGCCACACTGTGCCTCAGGGTAGACGCGCTCGGCCAGCTTCTGGAGCCTGTTCAGAGCGACTCGAGCAAAGACTTTCCCCACTATGCTGAGCAGGGAGATTCCACGGTAGTTGTTGCAGTCACCGCGGTCACCTTTGTTTTTATAGAGGGTGATGATGTTGGCATCGCGCATGTCCTGGGGTACTGCTCCCTCGTCCCAGCACAGGCATAGCAGTTCATGTAGTGCTGAGAGTATAGCAGGCTTGGCACTCTTGATTATTTCAGGGGTAATGCTGTCCTTCCCAGGGGCTTTTCCGCTGGCTAGGGAATCAATGGCATCACTGAGTTCCGATTTGGTTGGCTGTATGTCCAGCTCATCCATGACTGGTAGAGGCTGGGCTGCATTGAGGGCAGTCTCAGTGACAGCATTCTCCCTGGAGTACAGTTCTAGGTAGTGCTCAACCCAGCGGTCCATCTGTTTGCGTTGGTCAGTGATTATGTCCCCCGATTTAGATTTGAGGGGGGTGATCTTCTTGATGGTTGGCCCAAGAGCTCTCTTCATGCCATCATACATTCCTCTGATGGATTTGTATAAATGGGTGGTTGATGGTCGGCATGGGCTCGTTGGGCCGAAGGGCCTGTTTCGGTGCTGTATCTCTCTATGACTCTATGATTTGATGCAGAAGTAACTGAGGCTGTGATATAAACAGAATCATGATTTAGTGCTTTATAACTGATAGAGGGCCCAGTTGATCTCATGAACCAGCACACTCTCCTCGTCACAGCTTTACTGATGAGGTGGACAATTAAAACTCCTATCTCTCCCACACGCTGTCCTTGTCAGCATTCCGCCCGTCAACCAAGATCAAAAAAATACATGAACAGGAATTGAGCCACTTTGCACTTTTGCTGATGTTTCTGTCCGCAAATCTGCAAATATTACATTTTAAATTCTGTGTGACATCCTGGCGAAGATAATGATCTGGAACACGAGTGAAAGCTGTTTCTTCATACATTAATTCTATCATTATCAGAAACAGTAACTGACATTGACATTTTCACGATTGGAGCAATGGCAAGCATTGGTCACCAGGGGGCAGTGAAATTCTGAATGTTTACATGACGAGAAACAGACACTGCCTCAATTATTACTGCATTACAGCATGCTTCTGTTCATATTACAGTAGGCCCTGTCTCAGTCATTTCTGCACTAGACCATGTCTCTGCTTATACTACAGTAGGTCCTGTCTCAGTGGCTACTGCACTAGGACAGGTCTCCTTTTGTAACGCGAGGCCCTGTCTCTGGTATTACTGCAGGAGAACATGTCTCTGTTCATAATACACTGGGCCCTGTCTCAGTTATTACTTTCTACTCATTCGCCGATGCGTATATTGCTGGCAAGGCGAATATTTGTTGCCCATACATAATTCCCCTTGAAAATGTGGTGGTGAGTTACCTTGAACAGCCTGCAATCCATATGGGTTAGGTACAATCACGGTGCTATTAGGGAGGTAGTTCCAGGATTTCCACCGATTAACAGTGAAGGAACGGTGATGTATTTCCAAGTTAGGATGGTGTGTGACTTTGAGGAGAACTTGGAGGTGGTGGTGTTCCCACGTATCTGCTGCCCTTGTTCTACTAGGTGGTGGTCGTGGGTTTGGAAGATGCTGTTGAAGGAGGCTTGGTGAGTTGCTGCTCTGCATCTTGCAGATGGCACAAACTGCAGCCACTGTGCACCTGTATTCAAGCGAGTAAATCTTTCAGTTAGTGGATGAGGTGCCAATCAAATGGATTGCTATGTCCTGCATGGTGTCGAGCTTCTTGAGTGTTGTTGGAGCCGCAGTCATCCAGGCAAGTGGAGAGTATTCCATCATACTCCTGACTTGTGCAGATGGTGGACAGTCTTTGGGGAGTCAGGAGGTGAGACACCCGCCACAGAATTTCAAGTCTCTGATCTGCTCTTGTAGCCACAGTATTTATGTTTCCGGTCCCGTTAAGCTTTTTGGTAATTGAGTGATGTTAATGCCGTCAGATGTCAATGTCAAGGGAAGTTGGTTAGACGCTCCATGGTTGAGATGGTCATTGCTAACATTAGTGTGGTGCGAATGTTACTGGCCACTTACCAGTCCAAGCCTGATTGTTCTCCAGGTCCTTCTGTATGCTGGCATGGACCGCTTCAATATTTGGGGAGTTGTAAATGGAATGGAACACTGCAATCGTCAGTGAAAATCTCCACTTCCGACCTTATGATGAAGGGATGGTCATTGATGAAACAGCTGAAAATGGTTAGGCCTAGGACACTACCCTGAAGAACTCCTGGAGAGATGTCCTGGAGCTGAGATGTTTGGCCTCCAGCAGATACAACGATTGTGCTAGGTGTGACTCCAACTAATGGAATGTTTTCCCCTTTTCTCATTGATTTCAATTTTGTTCGGGCTCCTTGATTTCACACTCGGTCAAATGCAGCCTTTATGCCAAGGGTTGTAATTCTCATTTCATCTCTTGCATTTAGCTCTTTTGTCCATGTTTGGACAAAGGGTGCAATGATGTCTGGAGCTAAGTGGTTCTGGCGGAATACAAACTGCACATTGGTGAGCAGATTATTGCTGAGTAAGTGCCACTTGATAGCATTGTCAACAACAGCTACCATCAGTTTGTCGATGATTGAGAGTAGACTGATGGAAGAGTAACTGGCCGGATTGGATTATCGTGCTTTTTGTGAAGAGGACATACCTAGGCAATTTTCCATGTGATCAGGTAATGACCATGTGGGAACTGTACTCAAACAGCTTGCCTAGGGGTGCAGCTAATTCAGTAATAATCCAGCACGTCATCCAGGATGTTGTCATGGCCCAAAGCATTTATTTTATTCAGCTCAGCCGTTTCTGGACATCACATGGAGTGAGTCGAAATAGATGAAGCCTAGTTTCTCTGATGATGGGAACATCAGGAGGAAGCCGAGTTGGATCCACTCGGCACTTCTGGCTGAACTTTGTTACAAATGCTTCAGCCTTGCCTTTAGCACTCAGCTGCTGGGTTCCACCATCATTGGGGATGGGAATATTCACGGAGCATCCTCCTTCCTTTAGTTATATAATTGTCTACCACTATTCATGACTGGATATGACAGGACTGCAGAGTTTTGATCCAAACAATTGTATGTGTGATCACTTAGTTTAGTCTATAGTATGCTGGTTCCACAGTTTAGCCTGCATGTCGTCCTGTGTTGTAGTTTCTCTAGGCTGGCCTCTCATCTTTAGGTCCACGTGATACTGTTTCTAGCATGCTGTCCGGCATCAACATTCCCAATTGAACTAGGTTTGGTCCCCTGGCTCGTTGGTAATGATAGAGTCAGGGATATTTGGGGCCATAAGGTGAGAGATTGTAATGGAATACAATTCTGCTGTTGCAGATGGCCCACGGTTCTTCATTGAAACACATTTTCTGGCTGCTAGATCTGTTCTGAATATATCACATTTAGTGGATACAGCACAATGGACGGTGTCCTCAGTGTGAAGACAGCACCTCATCTCCACAACTGCTCATCTACAGGCTGGCACGCGGTCACATCTTCTGTAAACACAACATCAGGCTCCACATGTACCATAATGACACTCAGCTCACCTGACCACGACCTTTCTCTACCACTGCCTTTGATCTGTCACGCTGATTGTCCCACTTCCAGTCCAGGAACTAAGTATTTGGAAGATTGAAGATATTGCCTTTGGTTTCCACAACAAGCTATATTCCCCAGCCCTTGACTCCATCCTACTCTTGGTTTTTCTCTGAGGCTGAACCAGACCAGTCACAACATTTAAATTCTACCTGACCCTGGGATGAACTTCTGACCCCTTAGTGACTCCATGACCAAGATCACCTCCTTCACCCTCCAGAACGCTGCCCGTCTCTATCAATGTCTCAGCACATCTGCTGCTGAAACTCTCATCAATATCTTTGATATCTCTTCACTTTGAGTATTTCAATTCTGTCCTGGTTGTCCTCCCATCTTCCAACCTCCATAAACATGAGCCCATCCAAAACTCTGGTGTGGGACTATGTTGTCAGTGGGCAACACGGTTTCAAGTCCCACCACAACAGCTGGTGCAATTTAAATCCAATTCATTAAAATCTGGAATTGAAAGCCACTCACTAGTAGTGCCATGAAAAAAAGAGCCATCTGGTTCACTAATGTCCTTTAGGGAAGGAAATCTGCTCTCCTTGTCTTATCTGGCATATATGTGACTCCAGACACACAGCAATGTGATTGATTCTAAGCTGCCTTCTGATATGGCCTAGCAAGCCATTCAGTCCAAGGGAAATTAAGGAAGGGCAACAATGGTTGGTCTGCCAGTGGTGCTCACATTCCATGAAAAAACAAAGCAAAACAAAAAAAAGCAACTGTGTCCTGTTTGACCATCACCCCTGTACTCACTGACCTTGTATGTTGTAATATCAATGGGGACATAGCCTAGTTTAATATAAATAGAGACAGTGTCTGGTTCAATTTAACTGAGTCAGAACACCGTGTAATTGAAATAGAGGCATTGTGTGATCCCATTTGAAGTGATACAGGGTCGAGTGTACTATACAAAGAGACAAGGCCTTGTTTAATATGAAGAGGGACATGGCCGAATGCACTAGAAATTCGACAGGGCCGTGATGATATCATGAACTATTAATCCCTCCTCCACCTCTTTTCTGCTGATGTGGATATTAAAGCTTCCATGGCCCCCACATTGTGTCCTGGGCAGCATTCTTCCCTTCAAGAACGATCGACAAAATTACATGAACAGGAATTGAGCCACTTTGCTCCATTACTGATGTTTCTGTGCAAACATTGGCCACGTTCATCTGGAATTATTTGCACTTTAAATCCTTTGGGACCGCCCACAGAAGGTGATGAGCTGGTACAATTTGTTTCTTGATACATTAATATCAGAAATAGTAACTGACATCAACATTTTCACAGTAGCTGCAATGGCACTCTTTGTACAGCAGATGGCAGTAAAACATTTTTTTTTGTACATAACAGGCTTTGCCTCAATTATTATTACACTAGACCATGTCATTGGTTATGTTAACTTACGCACTGTCTCAGTTATTATTGCACTCGATCATGTCACCGCTTATATTACACGAGGCACCGTCTCAGATACTACTGCACGAGATCATGTCGCTGTTTATATTACACTAGACCCAGTCTCACATATTATTGCACGGCACAGTGGTTCAGTGGTTAGCACCGCAGCCTCACAACTCCAGCGACCCGGGTTCAATTCTGGGTGCTCCCTGTGTGGAGTTTGCAAGTTCTCCCTGTGTCTGCGTGGGTTTCCTCCGGGTGCTCTGGTTTCTTCCCACATGCCAAAGACTTGTAGGTTAATTGGCCATTATAAATTGCCCCTAGTATAGGTAGGGATATGGGATTAGTGTTGGAGTAGTATAAATGGGTAGTTGATGGTCGGCACAGACTCGGTGGGCCGAAGGGCCTGTTTCAGTGCTGTATCTCTAAACTAAACTAGACCATGTCGTTACTTATATTACACTGGGCCCTGCCTCAGTTATGACTGCATTTTACCCAGTATCTGTTTATGTTACACTAGGCACTGTCTCAGATATTACTGAACTAGACCCTTTCTCTTCTTATATTACACTAGGCACTGCCTCACTTATTACTGCACTGGACGTTGTCACTGTATATATTACACTAGATCCAGTCTCAGTTATTAGGTTTCTCCATTCCCGTGATTTGACCATCATTGACAAGATAAATATCTATTGAGAAGGTGGTGGTGAGCCACCTTCTTGAACGGCTGCATTCCCTGTGGTGTAGGCACGCCCACAGTGCCGTTAGGGAGGGAGTTCCAGGATTTTCACCCAGCAAGATTGAAGGAACAGTGATATAGTTACAAGTCAGAAAGATGTGTGACTTGGAGTGGAAATTGTAGGTGGTGGCGTTTGTGGATTTGGAAGGGTATTATTGAAACAGCCTTGACGCGATGCTGCAGTGCATCTTTTAGATGGAACACAAAGCTGCCACTATGGTGGAGGGAGTGAATGTTTAAGATGAGGTGCCAGTCAAGAGGGCTGCTTTGTCTTGAATGGTGCGAGCTTCTTGAGTGTTGTTGGAGCTGCATTCTTCCAGGCAAGTGAAGATTATTCCATCACACTCCTGAATTATGCCTTGTACATGGTGGGCAGGCTTTGGGGAATCAGGAGGTGAGTTACTCGCCACAGAACTGCTAGCCTATGACCTGCTGTTGTAGCCACAGCTGGTCCAGTTCAGTTTCTGGTCAATGGTAACCCTCAGGATGTTGATGGTGGGGGATTCGGTGATGGTAATCTGGTTGAATGTGAAAAGAAATGGTTAGATTCTCTCTTGTTGGCGATGGCTATTGGCTGACACTTGTGTTTCATGTATGTTAATTGCCATTTATCACCCCAAGCCTGAATGTTGTCCAGATCTTACTGCATGCAGGCACGGACTGCTTCAGTATCTGAGGGGTTAGGATTGGAACTGAACACTGTGGAATTATTTGTGAACATCCCCACTTCTGACCTTGTGATGGAGGGACTACCATTGATAAAGCAGCTCCAGAACGTGTCTCACTCCTAGCCAAGCTGTTCCAGTACAGCTACAACACTGGCATTTGCCCAGCAACGTGGAAAATTGCCCAGGTATGACCTGTACACAAAAAGCAGGACAGGTTCAATCCGGCCCATTACCACCCCATCAGTTGATTCTCAATCATCAGTAAAGGGAAGGAAGGTGTCGTTGACAGTGCTATCAAGTGACATTTGCTTACCAATAACCTGCTCAGTGACGCTCAGTTTGGGTTCCGCCAGGGCTACTCAGCTCCTGATCTCATTACAGCCTTGGTTCAAACATGCACATAAGAGATACACTCAAGAAGTGAGATGAGATTGACCACCCTTGACATCAAGGCAGCATTTGACAGAGTATAGCATCAAGGAGCCCTAGCAAAACTGAAGTCAATGGGAATCATGGGGGAAATTGTCAGCTGGTTGCAGTCGCATCTAGAACAAAGGAAGAGGTTGTGGTTTTTGGAGGTCAATCATCTCAGCTCCAGGACATCACTGCAGGAGTTCCTCAGGGTAGTGTCCTAGGCCCAACCATCTTCAGCTGCTTCATCAATAACCTTTCCTCCACCATAAGGCAAGAACTGGGGATGTTTGCTGATGATTGCATAATGTTCAGCACCATCGTGACCCCTCATATACTGAAGCAGTCTGTGTAGAAATGCAACAAGACCTGGAGAATATCCAGGCTTGGGCTGATAAGTAACATTCGCACCACACAAGTTGCAGGCAACGACCATCTCCAACAGGAGAAAATCTAACCATCTCTCCTTGACATTCCATGGCATTACCATCGCTGAATCCCCCACTATCAACATCCTGAAGGTTACCATTGACCAGAAACTGAACTAGAGTAGCCAGATAAATACCATGGCTACAGAGCTAGGAATCCTGCGGCGGGTAACTCACCTCCTGACTCCCCAAAGCTTGTCCACCATCTACAAGGCACAAGTCAGGAGTATGATGGAATACTCTCCACTTGCCTGGATGGGTGCAGCTCCAACAACACTCAAGAAGCTCAATCCCATCCAGGACAAAGCGGCCCATTTGATTCTCACCTCATCCACAAACATTCACTCTCTCCACCACCGACACACAGTGGCAATAGTGTGTACCATCTACAGAATGCACTGCAGCAATGCACCAAGGCTCCTTAGACTGCACCTTCCAGACCCATGACCTCTACCACCTAGAAGGACAAGGGCAGCAGATTCATGGGAACACTGCCACCTGCTGATTCCCCTCCAAGTCACACACCATCCTGACTTGGAACTATATCGCCGTTCCTTCACTGTCGCTGGGTCAAAATCCTCGAACTCCCTTCCTAACAGCATAGTGGAAGGGGCTGCAGCTGTTCAAGAAGATAGCTCAGCATTACCTTCTCATAGGCAATTAGGGATGGGAAACAAATACTCGCCTAGGCAACGACTCCCGCATCCCATGAATGAATAAGAAAAGTGGAAATGGTTGGGCCTAGGGCACAACCCTGAGGAACTCCTGCAACCTTGTCCTGGTGCTGAATTGATAGGCCTCCAACAACCACAACCATCTTCCTTTGTACGCGGTATGACTCCAACCAGTGGAGAATTTTATCTTTGGTACGCATTGACTTCAATTTTCCTCGGGCTGTTTGATGCCACACAAGGTCAGATGCTGCCATGATGTCATGTGCCGACACTCTCATCTCACCTTTGGGATTCAGCACTTTTGTCTGTGTTTGGACCAAGCCTGTAATGAGATTTGAAGCCGAGTTCCCCTGGCAAAATCCAAACTAAGCATCGGTCAGTAGGTTCTTTCTGAGTAAGTGCTACTTCATAGCACTGTCAAACGATGCCTTCCATCACATTGCTAATGATTGAGAATAGACTAATTGAACGTCAATGCGACCGACTGGATTTGTTCTGCACACTGCACTGTGCTTTAGCCTCAACAGGTTGGCTGCTCATTTTTAGCTATGCCTATTGCTGCTTCTGACCTTCTCTTCTACATTCTTTATTGATGCAGGGTTGGTCGCCTAGCTTGATGGGAATAGTAGTGAGGGATATGCCGGGCCATGAGGTTACAGATTGTGGTTGAACACAATTCTGCAGCTGTTCATGACCCACAGCACCTCATGGATGCTGTTTTGAGCTGCTAGATCTGTTCTGAATCTATCCAATTTAATATGGTGGCCATGCCACCCAACACAATGAAGGGTGCTCTCAGTGTGAAGATGGGACTTCGTCTTCACAAGGATTGCCCGGTGTTCACGGACAGATGCAGCTGCGGCAGGTAGTGCGATGAGGACCGGATCACACAGGTTTTTCCCTGGTTTTGACTCTCCTACCACCTGCCGTGGCCCACCTGGTAGCTATATCCATCAGGACTCTACAAATTCAGTCAGTATGCTTCTACCGAGCCATTCTTAGTGATGAATTTTGAAGCCCCCACCCAGAGTACATTCTGTGCCCTTGCTACCCTCTGTGCATCTTCCGAGTGGCGTTCAACATGGAGGAGCACTAATTCATCAGCTGAGACAGCCAGGAAGTGGTAATCAGCAGGAGGTTTCACCGCCCTTGTCTGAGCTGTTGCTGTGAGACTTCACGGCTTCTGGAGGTAATGGTGCCATTCCATCCAGATCACTATGCCAACACCTCTGGTGGGTCGATCAGGAGTCCGTTCATTAGATGTAAGGTATGATTGGGTGAGTATGACTATGTCAGGCTGGTTCTTGACTAGCCTGTGGGACAGCTCTTCCAATTGTAGCAGAAGTCCTCAGATGTCACTGAGGAGGAACTTGCAGGATTAACTGGGCTGTATGTGCCGCTGTATGTACCTAGGCTGATGTAAATGTCTGGTGCACTTATATTCACATTATTAATTTTTGTGGCGGTTTGATACAATGGAGCAGCATGGTGGAGCTTTTCAGAGGGCAGTTCCATGTCAACCATCTTGCCGTTTATCTTGAGTCACATACAAGTCAAACTGGGTAAGGACGTAAGATTGCCTTCCCTAACGTACATTTATAAACCAAATTTTGTATACCATTCTAGTAGATTCATGCTCACCATTACCAATTTTTTATCGCAGATTTATCTAATTAACGGAATTTAAAGTCTCCAGATGCGATGGTGGGAATTGAACTCGTAAAATTCCACTAAATTTGTATGTTTTCATTACACTCGAGCGTGTCTCTGTTTTCATTACACTCGGTCCTGTCTCTGTATTTTCTGCAATCGACCATCTCTCAGTTTCTATCACACATGGCCCTCTCTCAGTTATTACTGCGCTAGACCATGTCTCTGTTGATATTGTATTAAGCCCTGTCTCAGTTTTTACTGTACTTGACCCTGTCCCAGTATGTCTTTTCTTATATATTATACTAGAACATCTCTTGCTTTATTGCACGAGACCCTGTCTCAGTTATTCGTGTACTAAACTATTTATATTACTCTAAACTTTGTCCCTGTTCATAATACACTAGGCCCTTTCTCTGTTACTACTACAGTGGGAAATGAGTTTGTTTATACCAGTTTACACCCAGTCTCAGTTATTTCTGCACTATCTTTGGCTTTGTTCGATAGGTAGATAGATAACTAGAGGTAGAGATATGAATTTGTGTATGTGGAAGGATGCAACTTTTGTTTTATACTTTTCATGGGATGTGAGCATTTCTGGTCTTGTTCAGGGACTAATATAATATAAACAGAGACATGGACTAGTCTAGTAATAACTGAGACAGGGTCTAATGTATTAACAGAGACATAGCCTATTGCAGTAACAATCCAGTGTAATATAATCAGAGACATGGTTTTATGTAATAAAAACAGAGACATGGCCCAGTGCAGGATCCAGTGTAATATAATCAGAGACATGGTTATATGTAATAAAAACAGAGACATGGCCCAGTGCAGTAATACCTCAGAGAGGATCTGGTGTAGCATAAACAGAAACATGGTCTATGCAGTGATAATTGAGACAGGGCCCCGTGTAATATAAACAGATATATGATCGATGCAGTCATAACTGACACAGGGCATAGTGCAATATAAACAGAGATAGAGTCTGGTGCAGTCATAACTGAGACAAGGACCAGTCTAATATGAACAGAGGTAGGGTCTGGTGCAGTCATAACTGAGACAGGACCTACTGTAACATAAACAGAGGCATGGACTAGTGCAGTAATAACAGAGACAGGGCCGATTTATCTGTTTGCTGCCTGCCTTCACCAACGCCAGCCACCACCCCCACCCACGCGCCCCCCACCCCACCAACACCCCCCCCCCCCCGCCTCCCCACACCACCACCCCCCCCCGCCCCCTTAAATAGAGTGGTTATATTTGCTACTTTCCAGTGTGCTTGAACATTTCCAGAAACTAGTGAATTAAAAAAAATAGCACCAACGCATCTACTACCTCATTAGCCACCTATTTTAAGACCCTAGGATGAAGTCCATCAGGACCCGGAGATTTGTCATCCGGCAGTTCCATCAGTTTACTCCGTACCGCTTCCCTGATGATTGTAATTTCACCAAGTTTCTCTCTTCCTTCCACCTCATGATTTACAGCTATTACTTGAATGTTTTTGTATCCCCTAGAGCGAAGGCACAAGCAAAATATTTATTCATTTCATCTGCCATTTCCTTATTATCTATTATTAACTCCCCATTCTCACTCTCTAGAGGACCAACACACACTTTACTTACTATTTTCCTTTTTAAATACCTGTAAAACCCTTGCTGTCAGTTTTCTACTAGGAATAGACATAGGAGTGTTTTGAAATATTCTCTTAGATTTCTGAAACTGCTTCTCTATTTACCTATCTCCTAGCCTAGTAACCCAGTTCACTTCAGCTAGCTCAGCTTTCATGCCCACATAGTTACCCTTATTTCAGGTTAAAATACTAGACTTGGGCCCACTTTTCTCTCTTTCAAACTGGATGGAAAATTCAATCATATTGTGGTCACTGCTATCTAGAGGTGCCGTTACTCTGAGGTCATTAATTTAACTCTGTTACATTACACAATGTCAACTCTAATACAAACCTGCTGTCTGGTTGGTTCCAGAATGTGCTGCTCGAAGAAACTGTCTCGAAAGCATTCTATGAACTCATCATCCAGACTACTATTGCCAATCTGATTTTTTCAGTTTATGTGTAGATTAAAATCACCCTTGCTTATTGCCGTTCCTTTCTCACAAGCACCCAATATTTTTTCTCGAATCATCTTCTTCATCCCTGGTAACATCCTGATAAACTTCCTCTGTAGCCTTTTAGAGGCCTTTGCATCTTTCATAGAATCACAGAATCATAGATATTTATGGCACAGGAAGAGGTAATTCTGCCCATCGCGTCTGTGCCGGCCAAATACAAGCTAAACTGACGTCCCATTTCTTGGTCCGTAGCCTATAAGTTACGGCATTTCAAGTGCATATCCATGTATTTTCTTTCCAAAAATACGATGAGGGTTTCTGCCTCTACCATCCTTTCACATAGGGAGTTCCAGACAGATTTGGGTGAAATGAATTCTCCTCAACTCCCCTGTAATCTTCTGTAAATTGCTTCAAATCTATGGACCCGGTTGTTGACCTCACTGCTGGGGAAACAGGTCTTTCTTGTCCACTTTATCTAGGCCGCTCATAATTTTATACACCTCAATTAAATCTCCCCTCAACCTCTTCTGTTCCCAAGAAAACAACTCTTAGAGAGAGAGATACAGCACTGAAACAGGCCCTTCGACCCACCGAGTCTGTGCTGACCATCAACCACTAACCACCCATTTATACCAACCCTACATTCCCTACCACATCCCCACCTTCCCTCAAAATTCTCCTACCACCTACGCATACTAGGAGCAATTTACAATGGCCAATTTACCTAACAACCTGCAAGTCTTTGGCTGTGGGAGGAAACCGGAGCACCCGGTGGAAACCCACACAGTGACAGGAGAACTTGCAAACTCCGTACAGGCAGTACTCAGAAATGAACCCGGGTCGTTGGAGCTATGAGGCTGCGGTGCTCGCCACCGTGCCACCCAACTCCTCCACTTAAATTTTCCAGTCCTGGAAACATCCTTTGCAAATCACATTTATCCCTTCTCTAGTGTGACCAGAACTGTATGCAGTACTGTAGCTGTGGTTTAACTAGTGTATTATACAGTTCACACAAAACCTCCCTTCTCTTATACCCTGTACCTTGCCAATAAACGAAAGTATCCCATATGCCTTCTTAACCATGTTATCTATTTAGCTTGCTATCTTCAGCGATTTGTGGACAATGCAATGTGTCTCTGTTCCTCTACACTTCTCAGTATCCTATCACTTATTGCACATTCCCTTGCCTTGTTAGCATTCGCCAAGTACATTGGCTCAGAATTCCGCAGATTGAATTCCATTCGCCACTGTTACACCCACCTGACCAATCTAGGGCAGCATTTGACCGAGTGTGGAGTCCGAGTCAAACTGAAGTCAATGGGAATTAAGAGGAAAGGTCTCCACTGGTTGGAGTCATACCATGCACAAAGGAAGATATTTGTGTTTGTTGGAGGCCAATTACCTCAGCCCCGGGACATCACTGCAGGAGTTCTGAAGATCAAAAGTAGGGATGTTGCTAATGATTGTAAGATGTCCTGTGCCATTTGCAACTCCTCAGATACTGAAGCAGTCCGTTTCCAAATGCAGCAAGACCTGGACAACATTCAGGCTCGGGCTGATAGGTACAAGTAACATCAGTGCCACGCAAGTGTCAGACAATGATGATCTCCAATAAGAAAGAATCTAACCATCTCCCCTTGACATGATGGCATTACCATCACTGAAATCTGCTACTATCAATATCCTGGAGGTTACCATTGACCAGAACATGAATTGCAACATATATGCTGTGGTTACAAGAGAAGGTCAGAGACTGGGAATCCTGTGGTGAGTAACGCACCTCTTGACTCCCCGATGCCTGTCCACCATCTACAGGGCATAAGTCAGGACAGAGATGGAATTCTTTCCACTTGCCTGGATGGGTGCAGCTCCAACAACATTCAGGAAGCTTGACAACATCCAGGACAATGCGGCCCGCTTGATCGGCACCCCATCCACCACCTGAAACATTCACTCCTCCACCACCAATGCACAGCGACAGCAGTGTGTACCATCTACAGATGCACTGCAGCCTCCTTCGACAGCACCTTCCAAACCCTCGACCACTACCACCTAGAAGGAGAAGGGCAGCAGATGCATGGGGACACCACCACCTGCAAGTTACCCTCCAAGCCATATGCCATCCTGAACTTGAACTATATCATTGTTCGTTCACTGTCGCTGGGTCAAAATTCCGGAATCCTCTGCTTCACAGCACTGTGGGCGTACCCGCACCAGATGGACTGCAGCGGTTCAAGAAGACAGCTCACAACCACCTTCTCAAGGGCAATTAGGAATGGGCAAGAAATGTTGGCCTTCCCAGCGACACTCACATCGATAAAAGATTAAAAAGAAAAATCAAAGGCAGGTACAGTACATGTTGGATACAGAGTAAAGCTCCCTCTGCACTGTCCCATCAAACACTCCCAGAGCAGGTACAGTACAGGTTAAATACAGAGTAAAAGCCCATCTATGCTGTCCCATCAAACACTCCCAGGGCCAGTACAGCACAGGCCTTCCGTGACCGGTGGGCACTGCAGGGACTGGAGTACATCATGGACACCGAGGATGGCATTTTTTTTTGAGCTTTGTTTTATTGATTCAATTTTAATAAAGTTATTTTATGAAATGTATATAAGGGGGAGGGGGAGCTGAGGAATAAAGGCCACCTTTAAACAAAACGAGCTAGATCCATAGAAGCTATTCTTCAACACTGTCCCATTAAACACTCCCAGAGCTGGTACAGCAAGTGTTAAATACAGAGTAATGGTCCCCTCCACGCTGTCCCATTAAATATTCACAGGGCAGGTGCAGCAAGTGTTAGATACAGAGTAAACCTCCATTTACACTGTCCCATCAAACGTCCCAGGCTATTGAATGAAAAAAACACAATTTAGGGTAAAGCTCCTTCTGTGGATTCCCAACGATTTGGTTAGAGGCTGATGAATAGGGCTGAGAGAGAACGTTGTTAAGATGTTGACTTCATATTGTGAGGTAATCACAATGACCCGTTCTTGAGAAGCAAGTCATAGGTCACGAAAGGAGAGAGAGGGGCAGCTCGAGAGAAGGTACAGGAAACGTCCACAAAAACACTGCTTTTATCTCCAGCGATTAAAGATAATCTTTACCAATTCTGAACTTAGGTATCATCTTTGTTTTATTCTCATATAATTACCAGAAATGTTCCAAAAATCAATTGTTACTCGAATCCGTTGAGACATTTGCATTTTTCTCTCTCTTTAATTCTGTGGTCTGTAGGTGGGGAAATATTTGTTGTGCTTCTGCTGCTCAAGACTCTAATCTGGGAATTCTATTTCTGTGTTTATTTACATGAAGGGCTCATTGGTTTCATCTTCGTGTTCATAGCAGCAAAGCCAGATCCACGGTTTCTTCAACTCAAAACAAAGGTTTATTTTCAGAATATTGACCGTTGGTACAAAATGAATAGAAACAATTCAAACAGAGAAAAAAAATGAAGAATTCATTTCTGAAAGTTCTGCTGACAAAATTAATGGAACATCTCTAAACAGACTGTTATTTCACTGAATGTTCATTTAATGGAATGTTTATCCTGTTTGAACTAAACAAGTTAAAACAGTGACCACAGGAGTGGTCTAACAATCACATTAATCTCAGATCTTTCAACATAACGCAGCTTGTATTTATAAATGCTCACATCTGGAATAAAAACACATTTATGCAGAGCCTTTCAGAACCTCAGGATGTTCCAAAGCACTTTACATTCATTGAGGTATTTGTGTTGAAGTGTAGTCACTGCTATAATTTTGGAAAGACAGGGGGCAATTTCCGCACAGCAAGCTCCCACGAATAGAGATGTGATGGAAGGACAGATCACTTGGTTATCAATGATGCTTGATGTGGGGTAAATATTGGCCTAAGACACTGGCGAATGCTCACTGTTCTTTAAGAAAGTGCCAGAGATATGTCACATTCGGCTGAGATGCCAATACCATCGCCTCATTTGAAAGATGGCACCGCTGATCATGCAATACTCCATCAGCACTGGGTTACAGTCTTGGCTCATGTGCTCAAGACGATGGGATGAGGATTGAACCTATGACCTTTTAACTCACAGTCAAGAGTGATGTCACTGAGAAAAGACCTGTAACCTCTCGCAGTTTGCTATTTATTTCAGTTCATCTAAACTTCCGGATATGAGACCAGTCTTGCTGGTCTGTTTAATTGTCTGGAGCTAGTTCTCTTATTAGCCCAGGATGTTATTCTAGCACTGCTGTAACGGTGCACGGGATTTCCACTGGGTCCATGTAAAAGTGTCACTTTTTCTGAAAGGAGCATCTGGAAGCACCTGAGGCTAAAGGACTCGAGTTTTACACTGCGTGAGATGCACTATCAGAGCAGCTGGGATTAAACATAAAAAATGCTGGAAATACTCAGGATGTCAGGCAGCGCCTATGGAGTGTAAAACAGAGTTCACTCTGGAATACCCTCCCTACACCTCTCCAACTTGCTTTTATTCTTTAAGACACTCTTTATAACCTACATCTTTGACTAAGCATTTGCTCATCTGACCTAATATCTCCTTTAGTGACTCAGTGCCATACTTTGTTTCATAATGCTGCTGTGAAGCACCTTGGGATGTTATATCACGTTAAAGGTGCTCTATAATTGTAAGCTGTTCTAGGCACTGCCTCAGTTTATATTAATCTATTCCTTGTCACCGTAATCACTGCACTAGGCCCTGTCTCCATTTACATTAATCTAGACCCTGCATCAGTAATCACAGCACTTGACCCTGTCTCAGTTTATATCAATCTAGGCCCTGCATCAGTAATCACTGCACTAGACCCTGTCTCGCTTTATTTTAATCTAGGCCCTGTATCAGTAATCACTATACTAGACCCTGTCTCCGTTTATATTCATCTAGACCCTGCATCAGTAATCACTGCACTAGGCCCTGGCTTAGTTTATATTATTCTAGGCTGCGTATCAGTGATTACTGCACGAGGTTCTGTCTTAGTTAACATGAATCTAGGCCATGTATCAGCAATTCCTGCACTAGGCCCAGTATCAGTTTATATTAATCAAGGACCTGTATCAGTAATTCCAGCAGAGCACCCTGCCTCAGTTTATTTTATTCCAGGTGTTGCAGCTCTATTAGCTTCACTCCGCCCATTATTATTGCACCAGCGAGAGCGTGTGTTTATTATAAAATTGACCATTTCTGTTTATATTACTGTAGACCATGTCTCTGTTTACAATACACTTGGCCCTTGCTCACTTCATATTCATATGACCATGTCTGTCTTTACATTGCACTAGGCCAGGCCCGGTCCTACTTTATATTATGCCAGAACAGGTTTAGGTTATTACTGGATTAGACCAAGTTTCTTTGTATTTTACACTCAACGTTGTCCCATTTATTACTGCAATAGGCCCGGTACCAATGTATATTGCACTAGGCCCCATCTTCCCGAGGTTTTTTTTAATATTAGTTCCTGGGATGTGGGCGTCTCTGGCTCGGCCAGCAGTTATTGCCCTTCCCTAATTGCTATCAAAAAGATGGTGGTGAGCTGCCTTCTTGAACCGCTGCAGTCCAAGTGGCGCAGGTAAACCTTTAGTGCTGTTCGGAAAGGAGTTCCAATATTTTGACCCAGCGACAGTGAAGGAATGGTGATATAGTTCCAAGTCAGGATGGTGTGTGGCTTGGAGCAGCACTTTCAGGTGGTGGTGTTTCCATGCATCTGCTGTCTTTGTCTTTCTAGGTGGAAGACGTTGTGGGTTTGGAAGGTGCTATATAAGAAGCCTTGGTGCATTGCTGCAGTGCATCTTGTACATAATACACCTGCCACTGTGCATCGGTGGTGGAGGGAGCGAATGTTTGTGGATGTAGTACCAATCAAGCGGGCTGCTATGTCCTGGATGGTGTCGAGCTGTACCCATCCAGGCAAGTGGAGAGTATTCCATCGCACTCCTAACTTGTGCCTTGTAGATAGTGGACAGGCTATGGGGAGTCAGGAGGTGAGTTACTCGCCACAGTATTCCTAGCCGATGACCTGCTCTTGTAACCATGGTACTTATATGGCTACTTTAGTTCAGTTTCTGGTCAATGGACCATGATAGTGGAGGATTTAGCGATCGTAATGCAATTTTATGTCAAGGGTAGATGGTTAGATTTTCTCCTGTTGGAGATGGTCATTGCCTGCAACTTGTGTGGTGCAAATGTTACTTGCCACTTATCAGCCCAAGCCTGGATAATGTCCAGGCCTTGCTGTATTTCTACACAGACTGCTTCAGTATTTGAGGAGTCATGAATGGTGCTGAACATTATGCAATCATCAGCGAGCATCCCCACTTCTGACCTTGTGATTGAAGGAAGGTCATTGATGAAGCAGCTGAAGCTGGTTGGGCCTAGGACACTACCCTGAGGAACTCCTGCAGTGATGTCCTGGAGCTGAGATGATTGACCTCGAAAAACCGCAACTATCTTCCTTTCTGCTCGGTATGACTGCAACCAGTGGAGAGTTTTCCCCTGATTCCCATTGACTCCAGTTTTGCTAGGGCTCCTTGATGTCATAATCCGTCAAATGCTGCCTTGATCTCAAGGTTAGTCACTGTCACCTCACCTCTTGAGTCCATGTTTGAACCAATGCTGTAGCGAGGTCTGGAGCTGAGTGGCCCTGGCGGAACCCAAACTGTGCATCACCGAGGAGGCTCTTGCAAAGCAAATGCCATTTGGTAGTGCTGTCGACGACATCTTCTATCCCTTTACTGATAATCGAGAGTAAACTGGTGGGGCGGTAATTGGCTGGCTGGACTTGTCCTGCCTTTTGTGAACAGGACATACCTGGTCAATTTTCCACATTGCCAAGTAGATGCCAGTGTTGTAACTGTACTGGAACAGCTTGGCTCGGGCACGTCAAGTTCTGGAGCACAGGTCTTCAGTACTCTTGCCGGAATATTGTCAGGGCCCAGAGCCTTTGCAGTATCCAATACCTTCAGTCATTTCTTGATATCACACGGAGTGAATCGAATTGGCTAAAGACTGGCATCTGTGATGCTGGGGACTTCAGGAGGAGGCCGAGATGTTTCATCCACTCGGCACCTCTAGCAGAAGGTTGTTGCAAATGCTTCAGCCTTATCTTTTGCACTGATGTGCTGGGCTCCCCCATCATTGAGGATGGAGATATTTATGGATCCTGCTCCTCCAGTTAGTTGTCTAATTGACCACCACCATTCACGACTGGATGTGGCAGGACTGCATAACTTAGATCTGATCCGTTGGTTTTGGGATTGCATAGCTCTGTCTATCACATGCTGATTACACTGATTGGCACTTACATAGTCCTGGGTTGCAGCTTCACCAGGTTGGCATTTCATTTTGAGGTATGCCTGATGCTGCACTCTTCACTGAACCAGTGTTGGTTCCCAGGCTTGATGGTAATGGTAGAGTGGGGGATATGCTGATACATGGGGTTACAGATTGTGGTTGAGTACAATTCTGCTACTATTGATGGCCCACAGCGCCTCATGGATGCCTAGTTTAGCATTGCTAGATCTGTTTGAAATCTATCCCATTTATAACGGTGGTAGTGCAACACAACATGTTGCAGGGTATCCTCAATGAGAAGATGGGACATTGTCTCCACAAGGACTGTGCGGTGGTCATGACTACCAATACTGTCATGCACAGATGCATCTGCAGCAGACAGATTGGTGAGGATGAGTTCGAGTATATTTTCCTCCTCTTGTTGGTTCCCTCATCATCTGTTGCTGGTGTCTGGCTCGTTGTCTGTAAGGTATGATTCGCTGAGTATGACTATGTCAGGCTGTTGCTTGACTAGCCGGTGAGACAGCTCTCCCAACTTTGGCACAAGCCCCCAGATGTTAGTAAGGAGGACTTTGCAGGGTCGACAGGGCTGGGTTTATCATTGTCGTTTCTGGTGCCTCGGTCAATGCCGAGTGGGCCATCTGGTTTCATTCCTTATTGACATTGCAGTGATTAGATACAATTGAGTCGCTTTCTAAGCCATTTCAGAGGGCATGTAAGAGTCAACCACATTGCTGTGGGTCTGGAGTCACATGGAGACCAGACCAGGTAAGTTCAGCAGATTTCCCTCCCGAAAGTACATTAGTAAACCAGACAGGTTGTTTTTACAACAATCGACAATGGTTTCATGGCACATAACAACATCTCATCGAGATAATAGATGTAGGTATATATTTATAGACAGACAGACAGACGGCTAGAGTGATATTATGCATATATCTAAAAGGCAGCGTGATATATTCAATCATTTTAGGTAAAAAGCAAACTTTTAGACTTGCAAATAGCTATCAGTTGCTATGTGCAAATTATAAATGTTCTGGTATATGTGGGTAATATTTGTGTTGAAAGGATGGAATAATTCTTGTAACAATCTCCCAGAGATGATCTGGGATTAAGGGACAGGACGAAAGGTGAGCAATAGTGCAGTGCACTTTACACTCCCTGGTGACAAACTCTGCTGTGTTAAAGTTTATTAATTCACTATTGTGTTGCTCTGTGCCCATTGTTCACAGCTTTTTAATGTTAAAAATATTTTTTTTCCTGCAGAATTTTATCTTTAGCTTTCACCTGACCCACTCATCATGTCATGCAGATTCTGGAACCATACCTTAATTGAATTGGTGCCTCAGGGTCATAATCCCCATTCGGTTAGAAGTCTATCATTGGTTAAGAGGTGTAACTGTGAACAGCTCACACACAAATGTTTTCCAGAAGATCAGATCATAAGATCATAACCCTTGACTCCCTTGTCAGAAATCAAACACAGCTTTGAATATATTCAATGGCCCAACCTCTACAGCTCTCTGGGGGAGGGAATTCCACAGATTAACCACCCTTTGAGAGAAGAAATTCCTCCTTACATCTGTCTTAAATGGGAGACCCTTTATTCTGAAACTGTGCCCACTAGTTTGAGATTTCCCCAGAGGGGAAACATCCTCTCAGCATCTGCTCTGTCAAGTACACTCAGAATCGTAAGTGTTTCAATAAGACCACCTCTCATTCTTCTAAACTCCAAGGAGTATAGGCCCAAAATGCTCAACATTTTTTCATGAGACAACTCCTTCATCCTCGGAATCAGCTTAGTGAACCTTCTCTGAACTGCCGCCAATGCAAGAATATCCCTCAAGTAAGGAGACCAAATTGTACACAGATACTCGAGCACGGGTCACCAATATCCTGTACAGTTGTAGTCAGCCTTCCTTACTTTTATACTCAACGCCCTTGCTATAAACACCAACATTCCATTTGCCTTCCTAGTTATTTGCTGTCCCTGAATGCTACTTTTTTGTGTTTCAAGTACAAGGACAGCCAGACCCCTCTGGACCACAGCATACTGCAGTCTTGCTCCATTTAAATAATATTCTTCTCTTCTATTCTTCCCACTAAAGTGGACACCCTCACATTTTCTCACATCATACTATATGTGAGGGTATGTAGATATGTGTGTGTGTGTGTGTGTGTGTATGGTTGTGTCTGCGTGAATGTTTGTGTGTGTGCTTAGAAAGGTTGAAGTGCATTGCACCAAAATAAGTGATTACCTCCACTAAGTATTTTTCAGTATTTAATTTTCATGTATTCAAAATGTAATAACATTGTAAATCATTTAATAACAATAACAATTATTCACAACACATTCTGTTGTGTGTTCTTGTTTGGAAAGAGATCTCACACTGGCCATTCCATTACCAAGGCAAGCACGTCTGTCACCGAACTCACTGAACCCCTCTCATTTCCCCTCTCTTAGACTTAACTCACTGAACCTCTCTCCTCTCTCTCAAACTGAACTCACTGAACCCCTCTCCTCTCCCCTCTCTTAGACTTAACTCACTGAACCTCTCTCCTCTCTCTCAAACTGAACTCACTGAACCTCTCTCCTCTCTCTCAAACTGAACTCACTGAACCCCTCTCCTCTCCCCTCTCTTAGACTTAACTCACTGAACCTCTCTCCTCTCTCTCAAACTGAACTCACTGAACCTCTCTCCTCTCTCTCAAACTGAACTCACTGAACCCCTCTCCTCTCCCCTCTCTTAGACTTAACTCACTGAACCCCTCTCATTTCCCCTCTCTTAGACTTAACTCACTGAACCTCTCTCCTCTCTCTCAAACTGAACTCACTGAACCCCTCTCATTTCCCCTCTCTTAGACTTAACTCACTGAACCTCTCTCCTCTCTCTCAAACTGAACTCACTGAACCCCTCTCCTCTCCCCTCTCTTAGACTTAACTCACTGAACCTCTCTCCTCTCTCTCATACTGAACTCACTGAACCTCTCTCCTCTCTCTCAGACTGAACTCACTGAACCCCTCTCCTCTCCCTTCGATTCCATCGAACTCAGTGAGCCTCTTTACTCTCGCTCTCTCTCTCAGACGAGCCCTGACTCACTTAAAATTTCATATTTTCTGAACATCCTCTTTGAAGAAACTGCATTTTTTTAAATTTTCCCTTACTTCTCCCAGTGATAATCCTCAGTCCATCTTCCCCTTCCGTGAATGTGCTAAAATTAAAATTAACTAATAGGCTTTATTCTTTAAAATGAGAATGGAGGTGAATGCAATGTTGAGACCAGAAGCAATCTGTGTGCTGGTTCTTGGTGCTGTCAGAGTGAATCCACCCTCACAGGCAGGAAGACTGTTCATGGTGATAACATGAAACAGACAGCTGCTGTTTCATTCTCAGGCAATACAACTTCCTGTTTCTCTGCTGCCGCTTCAAAACCGCACATCTCACTTCTGAGCAGAAAATAAATCCAGGGGCCATAATCTGGTGGAAACATCTGCCAAGGTGGTCTTTATCTGGCCACAGAGTCGGTGCAGAGTCACACAGGTCACATTGTGGTGACATTTATGAATGAACCTGTTGTTTCTGTTTTGAGTCTCCATTCCCGGACATAACTGTCAGTGTCTGTGGATCAGTCACTGAGCTCCCTCTGCTCTGTGAAATCTGGAGCTGGTAGTTTTCTCCCTTCCATTTTATAGCATTCTCAATGCGTGGTCTTTGTTTCCTCGATTTCTCAGCTTTTACCACTCACCACCTCGTGTTTCTGCCCTTTTAAAGGCTCTCTCAATTTTTTCTCCCCGTCTTACTGTCTCTCTTTCTCTCAGTATCTCTCACCATCTCTACGTTTATTCCGATTTAGAAGATGTGTTCAAAATCATGAGGGGATTTTGATGGATAATTTGAGGAAAAGCAGGTGTTGGCCTCTTTAAAGCAGAGAAGGTTAAGGGTAGATTTAATAGAGGTGTGCGAAATCAAGAAGGATTTTTGCTAGAGTAGACAGGGAGAAACTGTTACCAGTAGCAGGAGGGGTTGCAACCAGAGGGCACAAATTTTTTCTAGATATTTTACAACAGAGCCAAAGGGGAAGATGAGGGGAATTATTTTTTTACACAGCGATTTTTTTCTGATCTGGAATGCAAAGCCTGAAAGGGTTCTGGAAGCAGATTAAATACTAACTTTCAAAGGGAATTGAATAAATACCTGAAGGCGAACAAATTGGCATCGTTATGGAGAATGGAACTAATTGTCTAGCTCACTCATTTTTGTGGCAATCTGAATTTTGCTCTGGGGAGGTTTCGAATTTTGATCTTTTCAGCCGTAATTTGCCTCAAACAGAAGATTTTAAACATTGGTTTCTATAAGCTGTCAGATCTTGCCCCTGTGTGGCTGTGTAACTCGAGAACTGCAGGCAAGGATCAGAAGGAACAGTTTCTTATTGGTTCTTCTGACAGATGTACCATTGCTACCTCAGATATCAGAAATCTCTGGAGTCCCACATGTCCTCATGGTTACCCCCTTGGGTATAACAGCTCTTCGTCAGGTGGAGTCAGTCACACGTGCCTCCGTCATAAGGTCTCCATTCCTATTTTATCACACAACTCCTGCATCACTCACCATAACACAGAAGTATGCACTAGGCCCAAAACGTCGCTGCTTCTCTGCACCTTGTCTATGATTCACAATTAGATGTTTATTATGAGATGATGACGTAGTGGTAATATCACTGGACTAATCCTGCAGGCTAGGCAAGTACCCTGTCGATACGGGGTGCAAATCCTAACTCGGCAACTGGTGGAATTTAAATTCAATTAATAAATTGAATTAATTAATAAAAAGAAGCTAGTCTCGGTAATGGTACCATGATGCTATCATCGATTGTTGTAAAAACCCATCTGGTTCACTAATGTCCTTTAGGGAAGGAACTTTGCCATCTTTTTGATGAAGGGTCACTGACCTGAAACGTTAACTCTGCTTCTCTCTCCACAGATGCTGTCACACCTGCTGAGTATTTCCAGCATTTCTTGTTTTTATATCTAGTGTAACATGAAGTGAGTCCAGTGCAGTAATAATTGAGACAGAGCCTTGTGTAATCTGAACAGGGACAGGTATAGTGTAGGGATAAGCGAGACAGGATCCAGTATAAGAAAACTCAGACAAGGTCCAGTGCAGTTTTAGCTGATAGAGGACATTGTGTAATATATACTGAGCCAGTACTGAGTGCAGTACTGACTGATACAGGGCCTCAATTTCTATGAGCTGAGACGTGGGCAAGCGCACCATTAGGTGAGATAGGCTTCCGTGTAGTAGTAACAGGGATATGGTTTAGCACAGTAATAACAGACGGGATTGTGTGATATAAACAGAAATATGGTCTATTGCAGTAATAACTGAGACAGGGCCAAGTGTAATATAAACAGCACATAGTCTAGTGCTGTAATACCGATGCAGCGCCTAGTTTAATACAAACAAACACATGGTCTAGTATGGTAATAACCGAGACAGGGCATTGTGTGATATAAGCAGAAGCATGGTCCAGTATAATATCACCTGAGATTGGGCTAATGCAGAAATAATTGGGGCATGGACTGCTTTAACATGATCAGAGACAATGTTTGTTGCAATGCAAATAGGAAAATGACCGTGTGTAATATAAACAGAGACAAGGTCTAGGGCAGTAATAACTGAGACAAGGCCTCGCCTAGTGTACTATAAACAGAGACCGACTCAAGAGCAGTAATAACTGAGGCAGCGCCTTTTCATGTAATGTAAACAATCGTGCTTTCACTGACACCTGATGGCTATGTTTGCCATTGCTCCTATTCTTAAAATATCGAAGTCAGTTACTTTTTATTAATTCATTCATGGGGATGTGGGCGTCGCAGGCTAGGCCAGCATTTATTGCCCATCCCTAATTGCCCTTGAGAAGGTGGTGGTGAGCTGCCTTCTTGAACCTCTGCAGTCCATTTTGGGTAGCTACACCCACACTGCTGTTAGGAAGGGAGTTCCAGGATTTTGACCCAGCGACAGTGAAGGAACGGCGATATAGTTCCAAATTAGGATGTCTGTGGCTTGTTGCTGTTCCTGATTTTAATGTATCTAAATACAACTTGCATTGATGTACCAGCTTATCATCTTTTCCGGGAGGTTCAAAAATTTGAGGTGCAACTAATTCCAGATGATCGTGGCCGATTTGTGCACAGAGACATCAGTAATAGAGCAAAGTGACTGAACTCCTGTTAATGTATTTTTGTTGATCTTGTTTGAAGGGGGTTGCAGCACTTGTGGTAGAACCTGCCTCTCAAGGATTGGTCCTTACACCCGACAGTAATGCTGCACCAAGAGAAGGCACCCCACCTAAATATCCCCATCCTTAACAATGTGGGAGCCCAGCACATCAGACAATGCTGATGCATTTTCATCCATCTTCAGCCAGAAGTTCCAAGTGGATGATCCATCTCGGCCTCCTCCTGACCTTCCCATAATCACAGATGCCAGTCTTCAACCAATCCAATCCATTCCACGTGATATCAAGAAACAGCTGAAGGCACTGGATTCTGTGAATTATGGGCCCTGACAACATTCCAGAAGACTTCTGCTCCAGAGATATCCACACCCCTAGCCAAGCTATTCCAACACAGCTATAATACCGGCATCTATCCGGCAATGTGCAAAATAGCCCAGGTATGTCCTGTCAATAAACAGGAGGACAAATCCTATCCAGTCAATTACCGCCCTATCAGTCTATTCTCGATCATCAGTAAAGTGATGGAAGGGATCATCGACAGTGCTATCAAGTGGTACTTGCTCAGCAATTAACTGCTCAGTGACGCTCAGTTTGGGTTCCGCCAGGGCCACTCGGCTCCTGACCTCATTACAGCCTGGTCCAAACATGGACAAAAGAGCTGAATTCAAGAGGTGAAGTGAGAGTGACAGCCCTTGACATCAAAGCAGCTTTTGACCGAGTATGGGATCAAGGATCCCGTGCAAAACTGGAGTCAATGGGAATCAGGCGGAAAACTCTCCGTTGGTTGGATTCATACCTAGCAAAAAAGAAAATGGTTGTGGTTTTTGGAGGTCAATCATCTCCGTCCCACGACTTTACTACAGGAGTTCCTCAGGGTAGTGTCCGAGGCCCAACCATCTTCAGCTGCTTCATCAATGACCTTCCCTCCATTATAAAGTCAGAAGTGGGGATGATCGCTGATGATTGCACAATGTTCAGCACCATTCACAACTCCACAGATACTGAGGTAGATCGTGTCCAGATGCAGAATGACCTGAACAACATGCAGGCTTGGGCTGATAATTGGCATGTAGCATTCCCGCCACACTAGTGCCAGAGACCGACGATCTCAGACAAGAGAGAATCTAACCATCTTCCCTTTATGTTCAATGGCATAACCATCGCTGAATCTACTGCTATCAACATCCTGCGAGTTACTATTGACCAGAAGCTGAACTGTACCAGCCACATAAGCGCTGTGACTGCAGGAGCAGGTCAGAGGCTAGGAATTCTGCGGCAAGTAACTCACCTCTTGTGGCCCCAAAGCCTGTCCAACATCTACAAGGCACAGGTTAGAAGTGTGATGGAATACTCTCCATGAGCCTGGATGGATGTATCTCCAACAACGCTCAAGAAGCTCGACAACATCCAAGACAAAGCAGCCCGCTTGATTGTCACCCCATCCACCACCTTAAACATTCACTTCCTTCATCACAGGCACACAGTGGTAGCAGTGTGTAACATCTGCAAGATGCACTGCAACAACTTACCAAGGCTCCTTCGACAGCCCCTTGCCAACCTTACAACCGTTACCATCTAGACAAATAAGGGCAGCAGATGCATGGGAACACCACTGGCACGTTCCCCTCCAAGCCAAACATCATCCTGACTTGGAACTATATCGCCGTTCCTTCACTGTCGCTGGGTCAAATTCCTGGAACTCACTTCCTACCAGCACTGTTGGTTTACAAACATCACATGGACTGCAGCGGTTCAAGAAGAAAGCTCATCACCACCTTATCAAGGGCAATTCGGGATGGGCTACAAATGCTGTCCTTGGCAGCGACGTCCACATCCCATGAACGAATAAATGGATTGCTTTCTGCATGTCCATCATCTTTCATAGATTGCAGAATGCCAAACCATGGTTGAAAGGTTGAATGTTGACCAGGTCACAGTGTGGGGACCGTGGGAGCTTCAATGTCTTCCTCAACAAACAAGGGAAGGGGAAAGATTATTGGTTCATGATTTCACCTGAAAGACAATGGGGAGATTTTCCCCAATACTTTAAATGCTAAGGAGCCTCCAGTGGAGCCAAGGTGGGAACTTAAGCTGAAGCATTGGTTTAGCTCACATTTAACGGAAGACGCTATATTGGTAAACGAGTTGATGCTTGGGGGAGGAACGGTCACCTGGAGAATCATTCAGCAGCTGATTGTCACTGAAATCGCCTGTTAGCGCTCATTCAAGATGCTGTACTAGATTTTGGTAACTCGTATTTGACTCCCTCTAAACAGCAACCAGGTTATTGGGGTAAACAAATTGTTGCAGATGTTTGCTACGCTACTTAAAGGTACATCACCTTTTACTGCCCACTTGTTGCTGGTGGTTTGAAGAGGACTTTTGAAATCAATTGGGAGAATTTCTGGGACACCTTTTCAACTTCGCCAACACCCTATCAACAGTTATTCTTAGAATTCTCTGATGGAATCACCCAAAAAGTGTAAGAGCGGTGCGACTGGCATTTTAGGAGTCACTAGGAGAAAGGCAGTGATTGGCCATTGGTATCTTGCTGACTGAACGAATGGGAGAAGACATGAGGCCATGCGGAACAGCACCAGCTACAGGAGCGTGAGACAGGTGGATGAGGTGGTGTCCTTTCCCATTACAGGTACAGAGTATCCCTCCTCCCCTGGATCTTCTCCAGCAGGTCCTATAATGCTGTGTCTGAGAATCTGTGCACCCATTCAAATGGTTCCTGAGCCATCCTGAAACGTGTCACTCTGTGTCAACCAGGCCAGCCCACACTTATAATAGAAGTGGGTACATGGGGCCCACATATACTGCTTCAAGAAAATGGCAGGTAGTCAGTACTTGCGTGTTAAACCTGAAGGTCTCTGCTTCAACATCTCCAGGCAAATTCAGTTCTGGTAATCAGCAATTCGGATCAGTGGTGTGTGCTAAACCCAGACATTCAAACAGGGGTGTTTCATTAGCACAGGGCCCATTTAGCCCCTGGTTTCACTCTTTCAGCAATATAGCCCCCAAAGTGTTTGGTGTATATGTGTGTGTGTATCTGGGTACAAAATACATCATATTGTTTACAATTCCACAAATATAAATAATTATATTCACCTTTTTTTAGCATTTATTTAATTCAAAATGTAATTGCAGACCGAGGGTAATGAGCAGCTACTCGCCAGTCTCTGTACTTTGTTGTTAAGTGATCACTTTCCTAGTACACAGAGGAGGTGGTTGCGCAGTGGTAATGTCACTAGCCTTGTAATGCAGAGACCCAGGCAAATTCTCTGAGGACATGGGCTTGAATCCCTCCATGGCAGAAGGACATGGTTTAGTGGAATAAATAGAGCTATGGCGTAGTGCAGCAATAACTAAGACACGGCCTAGCCGGATATAAAAAGCAACCTGGTTTAGAGTAATATCAGTGGGACATGATCTAGTGCAGTAATGAGCAAAGTGTAACGTATTATAAACAGGCAAATCGTCTCCTGCACTAACAACTGTACATGGTCCAATGTAGTAAGCTAAGGCAGGGTCTAGTGTAATAGAAACAGAGATATGGTCCAGTGCAGTAATAAGTGAGACAGGGCCTAGTGTAATCTGAGCAGAAGCATGGCCAAATGCTGTAATAACCAAGAATGGGTCATGTGCAATCTTGACAAAGAGATGGTTTAATGCAGTGCCAACTGAGACAATGTCTACTGTAACCTAAACAGAGGCAGCCTCTCGTGAAATATCAGCAGAGACTTGATCTTGCCGAGTACCAATTGAGACATAACTGATGGAGGAGGTAGTACTATATAAACAGAGAGAGAGAAAGAGAGATGGTCTAGTGCAGTAATAACTGAGAAGGAATCTTGTATAATATACTGAGAGGCACAATTTTCTGCATTTAAAGCTGAGGCATGACCAGAAATAGGGTCGAGTGTAATGTAACAGGCTCGAGTATAACGTAATGTAATGTAATGTATACTACAGGGCCATGTATATGTTCATATTACATTAAACATTGTCTCAGTTCTCATTGCAATAGGCCATAGACTACTCGAGTAGAAAAATAATGATTAGGCTGAACCTTTACAAAACAGCGGTAGGCCTCAGCTGAAGTAATGCAACAATCTCCCAGAGATGAACTGGGATTGAGGGATAAAACTAAAGGTGAGCAATAGTACACTGCACATTATACAACTTAGGGACAAACTCTGTTATGTTAAAGTTTACTAATTCAGTCTTGTGTTGTACTGTGATAATTGCTAACATTTTTTTTGTTACAGGATGTTCTATTTGGCTTTCGTCTGACCCACTGACTCTATCAGACAAGAGTCTGGAATCGTGATCACATAGCATCGCCAGATGGGCTCCTGCAGGGTCCTAAAATCCACCTAATAACATAACTCTCAGCTGCTGGATCGGAGCAACTTTGCTCATTCACTGAATTTTCTTTTACACAGAGGGTGGTGAGTGCCCGGAACTTGCTGCCAGGGGAGGTGGTGGAAGCAGATACGATAGCGACGTTTAAGAGACATCTTGACAAATATATGAATAGGAAGGGAATAGAGGGATCTGGGCCCCGGAAGTGAAGAAGGTGTTAGTTTCGGCAGGCATCAAGATCGGCGCAGGCTTGGAGGGCCGAATGGCCTGTTCCTGTGCTGTACTGTTCTTTGTTCTTTGTACATATGAATAACAACAATAAAAGAAAGAAAATTACCCTATCACAAAAAGACTTACTTGATTAAATATTTTTTTTAACTAATTCCAACATATTAAAATAATCAGTCAATGAGTCCCATCATGAGTGCATATCCTCACCAGTTCATCAAGCTCCTGTTAAAATGTTATTTTCGAGAAAGGCACGAACGAGTACAAGAACCGATTTGTCCCTGCATTTAAGGGTTTCTAGCCTTTTCCCTGAACGCAATGAACAGTAATATTGAGACAAGGGGTCATCCTCACGGTCCATAACTCTTTCATCAAAATTCTTTGATAGCAGATTTCATCAAGAAGAAATTGTTCATTACTATCCTTCCTGTTTGTCTCAGCAATCTCTCTACCCTTAAAGAATCTCCACTCCTAAGGTAACAGTACCAGGAGAGACATTCAGATAAGACAGCACTCTCAACAACAGCCAATTAGAAGAGTTTCATGACTGTGGAATCTACTCAAAAGGATCTTAACTTTGTGATGTAGTATATTGGTGTATGTCCCTTGGCCACCACATCTCTACACTGTTACCCCCAATTCAAATTATCATCTGTAAAGTGAAAGTGAATTGAATTGAATATCACATTAGATCATAACTCTGTTTAATTACATTGGACCATGTTTTTGTTCACATTCTACGAGGCCATATCTCAGCTATTTTGCAGCATCAGACCATTTCACTGTTATTTGATAGATGGATATGAATATAAATGAAAATATACGTCTCTGTGTTGATGCAATCATTGCTGGTTAAAAGAATACGTTTTATCTTGTTAATAGCTATTAGCAGTTGCGTGCAAATTCTAACAGCTCTAGTATTAGGGGATAATATTTGTGTTGAAAGGATGTAACAATCTCCCAAGATGAACTGGGATTGAGGGACAGCACGAAAGGTGCAATACACTTTGCAATACGAAGTGACAAACTGTTATGTTAAAGTTTACTAATTCATACTTGCGTTGTACTGTGATAATTGCTCACAATTTCTTTTTATTGCTAAGGATTGTTTTCCTTGCAAGGTTTTCTATTTAGCTTTCATTTGACCCACTGACCGTGCCAGAGAGGGTCTGAAACCGTGACCACACAACACAGCCATGTGGGCTGCTGCAGGTTCCTGAAATCCACCAAACGCCATAATCTCAGTCGCTAGATTTGAACAAGCTAAACTAACCGAGCGCAAGTGTACAATGTAAGTGTATATGAATGTGTATGTGTACATATACACATAACTGTGTGCAAATATAATGTGTGTTTCTATGTTTGGATGTGTAGAAAGCATTTCATAATTAATATTTACAAGTGGATTCGGCAAAGATAGATGATTATCTTCACAAATTATGTTTTAGCATTTTATCTCCTTTAATTCAAAACATAATTGCAGATCATTTAATACTTTTGACCAAGGCTGTAAATTTATTGTACAGGACGATTTCGCTGTTTCTATTATACTATGCCATGCCTCTGTCTATATTACACTAGATATTGTCTGATCTATTAGTGCATTGTACAATGTGTGAATTTATATTGCACTAGACCCTGTCTCAGTTATTACTACACCGCGCCATATATCTGTTGATATTACATTAGCCCTTGTCTCAGTTCTCATTGCACTGGGCCATAGACTACTCGTGTAGAAAAGTAATGATTTTGATAAACATTTACAAAACACCAGTAGGCCTCAGCTGCAGTATAGTGTCCAGTTCTGGATACCACATTTTCAGAATGACATCGAGGCCTTCGAGAGGGTCCAGAAAAGATTTTTTTCCAAAAAGGCACCAGTGATGAAAGATTTCAGTTACGTGGAGAGACTGGAGAAGCTGAGGTGTTCTGCTGAGAGCAAAGAAGGTTAAAAGGAAACTTCATAGAGGAGTTCAAAATCAAGAAGTGTTTGACAGAAGAAATAAGCTGAAACTATTTCCAGTGGCAGAAAGGTCTGTAACCAGAGGCACAGATTCAAACTAAACAACAGAGGCTACATATAAATGACTTGGACATTGGAAAACATGGAGGTGTGGTAAACAGTGAGGATGATATCAACAGCCTGCAACAGGACATAGATAAGCGAGTGGAGTCGGCATACAAGTGGCAGATGGATTAATATGATCATAAATTTGTAAGATTTAAGGTATATATGGGAAAGGACAAAGATGGACCAGAAATAAAGGTACTGAATTGGGGGAAGGCCGATTTCAATATGATAAAATAGGATCCGGCCAAAGTGTACTGGGAGCAGCTACTTGTCGGAAAGTCTACATCAGACCAGTTGGAGTCATTCAAAAAGGAAATACCGAGAGATTAGGGCCAACATGTTCCCGTAAAGGTGAAGGCAAGACCAACAAGTCCAGGGAACTCTGGATGTCAAGGGATATCGAGGATTGGATAAGGAAAAAACGGAGGCTCGAGGAGAATATAAAGTGTAGGGGGGGAATATTTAAAAAGTAATTAGGAGAGCAAAGAGGGGGCATGAAAAAACGCTGGCGGACAAGATAAAGTAAAATCCCAAGGCGTTTTATAAGTATATTAAGGGCAAGAGGATAACCAGGGAAAGAGTAGGGCTCATTAGGGACCAAAGTGGCAATCTGTGTGTGCAGTCGGATGATGTAGGTAAGGCTTTGAATGATTACTTTCCATTTGTGTGCATTATGGAGAAAGACGATGTAGGTATAGAGATCAGGGAGGGGGATTGTGATATACCTGAACAAATTAGCATCGAAAGGGAGGAGGTATTAGCGGTTTTAGCTCAAAAGTGGATACATCACCAGGCCCAGATGAGATGTATCCTAGGCTGCTTTATGAGGCAAGGGAGGAGATTTCACCCAAGAGAATGAGGATGTAGATATGGAACTTAGAGAGAGAGACTGTGAGGTTCTTGAGCAAATTGTCATAGGGAGTGACAAGGTATTGGAGGTTTTGGAAGGCTTAAAAGTGGACAAATATCCAGGTCTGGACGATTTGTGTCCCAGGATGCTGTGGGAGGCGAGGGTGGAGATTGCAGGGGCTCTGACCCTAATTTTTAATTCCTCTCTGGCCACAGGGGAGGTGCCAGAGGACTGGAGAACAGCTAATGTGGTCCCACTATTTAAGAAAGGTTGTAGAGATAAGCCAGGGAACTACAGACCAGTGAGTCTCACGTCAGTGGTAGGGAAACTATTGGAGAAAATTCTGAAGGAGAGAATCTATCTCCACTTGGAGAGGCAAAATTTGATTAGGAATCGTCAGCATGGCTTTGTCAGAGGGAGGTCATGCCTAACAAATTTGATTGAATTTTTTGAGCATGTGACCAGCTGTGTAGATGAGGGTGGTGCAGTTGATGTAGTTTATATGGATTTCAGCAAAGCCTTTGACAATGTCCCACATGGGAGACTTATCAAGAAAGCAAATGCACATGGGATACAAGGTAACTTGATAAGGTGGATTCAAAATTGGCTTAGCTGTAGGAGACAGAGAGTGATGACAGACGGCTGTTTTCATGACCAGAAGCCAGTGTCCAGTGGCGTACCACAAGGATCTGTGCTGGGTCACCTATTGTTTGTCATTTATATAAACGACATAGATGACTATGTGGGGGGTAGGATCAGTAAGTTCGCGGATGACACAAATATTGGCCGAGTGGTTATCAGTGAGGTGGAGTGTCTTAGGTTACAGGAAGATATAGACGGGATGGTCAAATGGGCAGAAATGTGGCAGATGGAATTTAACTTTGAAAAGTGTGAGGTGATACACTTTGGAAGGAGTAATGTGACACGAAAGTATTCAATGAATGGCCTGACACTGGGAAGTTCTGAGGAACAAAGGGACCTTGGCATGATTGTCCAGAGATCTCTGAAGGCAAAAGGACAGGTTAATAGGGTGGTGAAAAAGGCATATGGGACACTTGCCTTTATCAATCGCCGCATAAATTACAAAAGCAGGGAGGTCATGTTGGAGTTGTATAGAACTTTGGTAAGGCCACAGCTGGAGTACTGTGTGCAATTCTGGTCGCCACATTATAAGAAGGATGTGATTGCATTGGAGGGGGTGCAGAGGCGATTCACCAGGATGTTGCCTGGGATGGAACATTTAAGCTCTGAAGAGAGGTTGGATAGGCTTGGGTTGTTTTCACTGGAGCAGAGAAGATTGAGGGGTGACCTGATCGAGGTGTACAAGATTATGAGGGGCATGGACAGGGTGGATAGGGAACAACTGTTCCCCTTAGTTGAAGGGTAAGTTACGTGAAGTCACAAGTTTAAGGTGAGGGGCGGGAGGTTTAAGGGGGACTTGAGGAAGAACTTTTTTACCCAGAGGGTGGTGACGGTCTGGAATGCCCTGCCTGGGAGGGTGGTAGATGCAAGTTGCCTCACATCCTTTAAAAAGTACCTGGATGAGCACTTGGCACGTCATAACATTCAAGGCTATGGGCCAAGTGCTGGCAAATGGGATTAGGTAGACAGGTCAGGTGTTTTTAATGCATCGGTGCAGACTCGATGGGCCGAAGGGCCTCTTCTGCACTGTATTATTCTGTAATTCTGTGATTCTGTGATTTCAGGGGCTCTGACACAAATTTTCAAATCCTCTCTGGCCACAGGAGAGGTGCCAGAGGATTGGAGGACAGCGAATGTGGTACCATTATTCAAGAAGGGTAGTAGGGATCAACCAGGTAATTACAGGCCAGTGAATCTAACATCAGTGGCAGGGAAACTATTGGAAAAATTCTGAGGGACAGGATTAATCTCCACTTGGAGAGGCAGGGATTAATCAAGGATAGTCAGCATGGCTTTGTCAGGGGAGACCGTGTCTAAAAAATATGATTGAATTTTTCGAGGAGGTGACTAGGTGTGTAGATTAAGGGAAAGCAGTTGATGTAGTCTACATGGACCTCAGTACGGCTTTTAATAAGGTCCCGCATGGGAGATTGGACAAGAAGGTAAGAGTCCATGGGATCCAGGGGAATTTGGCAAATTGGATCCAAAATTGGCTTCGTGGCAGGAGGTCGAGGGTTGGTTTTGCAATTGGAAGCCTGTGACCAGTGGTGTACCACAGGGATCGGTGCTGGGACCCTTGCTGTTTGTAGTGTACATTAATGATTTAGACATGAATATAGGAGGTATGATTAGTAAGTTTGTAGATGACATGAAAATTGGTGGTGTCGTAAGTAATGAAGAGGAAAGCCTTAGATTACAGGACGATATAGATGGGCTGGTAAGTTGGGCAGAGCAGTGGCAAATGGAATTTAATCCTGAGAAGTGCGAGGTGATGCATTTTGGGTGAACTAACAAGGCAAGGGAATATACAATAGATGGTAGTCTTAGTCTTTAAGTAGAATCCGCTGAATAAAATTCTCAAAGCACAGTCTCCTCTTGTATATTTTCTTTGTCGCTATTGGAGATGAATCAGTACAAAGCAATAAAAACACAATTTGACATTTTAAAAATACTCTCACATGTTCGGTGAATTGAATCTGTGTCTCCCCTGTGACTGGAAGGGATATTATCCACGATACGGTTGAGAAGATGAAACACGAACAGCCCTAAAACATTAACTATGGTTCCCTCTCCATAGATGCTTCTTGACCTGCTGACTGTTTCCAGTATGTTGTTTGGAGCCCAACTTTCCAGCATCGGTCACCCAGGAAGTGGCCATTCTAATTCTGTGACTCTGAGCACTTGTGTTGGGACAGGGGTTTGACTGGCAATTCACACTTATTAAGTGTCAACTTTTATTGTACATGAAGCAATAGACAGAGCTAAGTGATCCCATAACCAAATGATCAGATCTAAGCTCTGCAGTCCTGCCACATCCAGCTGTGAATGGTGGTGGACAATGATGGGGGAGCCCAGCACATCAATGCAAAAGATTAGGCAGAAGCATTTGCAACAATCTTCAGCCAGAAGTGCCGAGTTGATGATCCATCTCGGCCTCCTCCTGAAGTCCCCAGCATCACAGATGCCAGATTTCAGCCAATTCAGTTCACTCCGCGTGATATCAAGAAACGGCTGAAGGAACTGGATACTGCAAAGACTATAAGCCCTGACAATATTCCGGCAATAGTACTGAAGATTTGTGCGCCAGAACTTGCTGCGCCCTTAGCCAAGCTGTTCCAGTACAGCTACAACACTGGCATCTACCCCGGCAATGTGGAAAATTGCCCAAGTATGGCCTGTACACAAAAAGCAGGACAAGTCCAACCCGGCCAATGATCGCCCCATCAGTCTACTCTCAATCATCAGTAAAGTGGTGGAAGGTGTCATCAATAGTGCCATCAAGCAGCATTTGCTTGGCAATAACCTGATCAGTGACCCTCAGTTTGGGTTCCGCCAGGGCCACTCAGCTCCTGCCCTCATTACAGCCTTGGTTCAAACATGAACAAAAGAGCTGAACTGAAGAGGTGAGGTGGGAGTGACTGCCCTTGACATCAAGGCAGCAATTGAACGAGTATGGCATCAAGGAGCCCCAGCAAAACTGAGGTCAATGGGAATCAGGGGGAGTTATACATAATGCAAAGGAAGATGGTTGTGGTTGTTGCAGGTCAATTATCTGAGCTCCAGGACATCATTGCAGGAGTCCTCAGGGTAGTGCCCTCGGCCCAACCATCTTCAACTGCTTCATCAATGACCTTCAATCAATCATAAGGTAAGAGGTGGGGATGTTCGCTGAAGATTGCACAATGATCAGCACCATTCACGACTCCTCAGATACTGAAGAAGCCCGTGCAGAAATGCAGCAAGACCAGGACGATATCCAGGCTTGGGCTGATAAGTGGCAAGTAAAATTCGCACCACACAAGTGCCAGGCAATGACCATCTCCAACAAGACAGAATCTAACCATCTCCCCTTGACATTCAACGGCATTACCATCGCTGAATCCCCCACTATCAACATCCTAGGGGCTACCATTGACCAGAAACTGAACTGGAGTAGCCATATAAATACCATGGTACAAGAGCAGGTCAGACGCTAGGAATCCTGCCGTGAGTAACTCATCTCCTGACTCCCCAAAGCCTGTCCACCATCTACAAGGCCCAAGTCAGGACTGTGATGGAATACTCTCCACTTGCCTGGATGGGTGCAGCTCCAACAACACTCAAGAAGCTTGACGCCATTCAGAACAAAGCAGCCCGCTCGATTAGCACCCCATCCAGAAACATTAACTCCCTCTACCACTGACACACAGGGGCAGCAGTGTGTACCAAAAAATGTAGCTTAAAGGGGACTGGAATAGCTGAGGAGGCCAGAGATACCGTTGATTCCTGGGACATTGGGGCCGGCTCTGGGGGAGATAGGACCTGTACAGTCTGGAAAGGGCAACACCTGAACGGAGCCGGGACTGAGTTCCTTGTGGGCCATTTTGCTGGTGCTGTTGGGAAGGGTTTAAACTAGTCTGGCAGGGGGATGGGGATCTGAGGGGAGACTCAGTTGGGAGAAATGAAAATGGAAGGCAAAAAAATAATGGATCAGTCTGGAAGACGGAGGAAACAAAGGTTATTAATTTAAAAAAAAGACTTTGGCAGGGCTCAAGGGTATCTATTTCAATGTAAGGAGTATAGCAAATAAAGCAGATGAGTTGAGGGCACAGATTCGAGAAACGTTATGGCCTAATCCTACTGTTTTCATAATGTTCTTATTCAGCGCTCATGTCACCCAAATCAATGATTGTGAACAAAAATGGCAAGTCAGCCGTAGTGTGCAGGCATGACCAAACTGCTGTTGTGTGTAGTCATGGCCGAGTGGTTAAGGCGATGGATTTGAAATCCATTGGGGTTCCCCTGCGCAGGTTCGAATCCTGCTGGCTACGCAGTTCATTATTTCAGAATTTAACCTTGTCCCTGCAAAGCAAATCATCTGTTGTGTTACATAACATTCCAAACACCGCTTCATTTTTCTCATTTCCGATATGCTACAAGCAGTCTTAAAACTTGCAGTCGAGAATGGAACAAAAATAACTCAAGGTGCAAACGCTTTTGCTTTCTGTCAGTCTGTCTCTCTGAGCTCTCCATCACTCAGTGAATGTGACGATGTTTCGCTCAATGTGTCTCCGTGTGGTTCAATTCCCCGAGGAGGTGAATACATTTAAGTGACTTCGTGCCCATATGCTACAAAGTGGAAGATGATCGAGGAGAGGGAAAGGGGAAGAAAAAAAGGCAGGCAGATAGACAGAGAGAGACACATACAGAGAAATAGGGAATGACAGATAGACAGAAAGTGGAGTAGACGCTGAAAGGAGCAGATATATTTCACAATTCCATATCTTTCTTCATTGAGATTGACAGACAGAAAGGAAGAAAGATTTACATTTAAACAAGACCTTTCAAGATGTCAAGACATCACAAAGCATTTTACAGCCAATGAAGTACATTTGAAGCGTAGTCACTGCTGTAATCTAATGACAAAGAGAGAAAGAGAGAGAGAGGGGTCGACAAAACGCTGATTCAGCAGATGCCAAAATCTGATCTTTAGAATGACATCTCAATGTGGAATCGATAAATATCTCATGATGTGTTTGATGCAGATTCAACAGCTGTAAACCTGAAGCTGAGTGAATAAATTTCACGTCGATTCCCTGATGAACCAGGGACAAAGCTTCCCAAATTCGATCAGGTCATTTCTTAGTCTTCTCTTTCTCGAGAGAAGAAGCTCAGTGTGATCAGACTTCCCTTGTTATTGAAGAAAATCTCATTTCAGGATAAGGGCACAATGTAGGTAATTATAAAATCCCGGAACAAATCCTGAGTAAAATGAGTGGCAATGTTTGGAAGGAGGTGCAGCTAAGAAATGGAAGATGTGAATGATGTTATTGATGATTGAGTGGAATGCATCGCAGCCTCAGCCTTTTGTCAGTCAATTTCCTTCTACACCTTGGAATCTAGAGCAAACTGAGACACCAGGTGGAAACCAACAATTGTCTCTCTGTGATATAAGATATGGAGCAGCCCAGGTTATACGCCTGGCTAGCTCAGTCAGCAGCAGGTGAGAGTCCTACTCTCTGGGTCGTGTGTTCGAGTCGCGTGCTTAAGCTTTGCTATTCTACAGTTGAATCAATTTCTTTGGTGCTTTGCCTGTGCTGAAGCAGAATCTTTCCCCTGCAGGCTTCTGTTAATATGACAGTTGCTTGTTTACCAGTGAGAATCTGGTTTGTCGGTGCATTCTTTTATTTTATTCATTCATGGGATGTGGGCGTCGCTGGCCAGGACAGCATTTATTGCCCATCCCTAATTGCCCTTGAGAAGGTGGTGGTGAGCTGCCTTCCTGAACCGCTGCAGTCCATGTGGGGTAAGTACACTCACAGTGTTGTTAGGAAGGGATTTTGACCCAGCACCAGTGAAAGAATGACGATATAGTTCCAAGTCAGGATGGTGTGCGACTTGAAGAGGAACTTGCAGGTGGTGGTGTTCCCATGCATTTTCTGCCCTTGTCCTTCTAGGTGGTAGAGGTCGCGGGTTTGGAAGGTGCTGTCTAAGGAGACTTGGTGCGTTGCTGCAGTGCATCTTGACATTTTCTTTCACAACAATGGCGTCCGGTATCACCCAGAATGCACCGCGCATGGATTGGACCCGATCAATGCAGCAGGGATCTGTCGCGCAGGTGTAAGAACAGTTCTCGAGGCGGCAATAGATTCTGGAGCGGGGAGCAGGTAGCAGGGAGGAGGTGGCGGCGCGCAACAGAGCTTCCAATGGCGGCGTAGTTACCCAGAATTCTCCGCGGAGCAGAACGTATAGCATTCTCACTACAGGAGCCCCCCACCCCCCACTTAGGCGATACGGTCTGTCAGAGGAGTATGCACAGTGCGGGTGCTAGATGTGTCGTGGTTGAGAAACTGCTGAGTGTAGGAGACGAATGGAGCAGGCGGGGAGGCTTCATTAGTACTCGGTGGAGGCCTCAAATCCCTAATAAGCAGCTACCGGTCCCGCGTTTGCACCGTGCAGGACAAAAGCTGTGAGACTTCTCTCAGTGACAGGGCCGAGTCATCGGACGCAATGTGCAGTAGGGCGCATGCACCGCTATTTTTTTTTGCAAGAACAATGAGTGGGCGGGGCTTTAGGTCCCTGTTCCCAACTGCTCCCGGTTAATGACCACAAAGTTAAGTCGGAATGTGAGCTGTGAGGAGGACACAAAGAAGCTGCAAGGCGATATGAACAGTTTGGGTCTCCCTATATAAGGGTGGGTCTACTAGCCTAGGAGAAGGTATAGAGGAATTTCACTAGATTGATTCCTGGGATGAGAGACTTGTCCTATGATGAGAGGCTCAGTAAGTTGGGCCTATGCTGTCTGGAGTTTAGAAGAATGAGAGATGATACAAGATTCTGAAGGAGCTTGACAGGGTAGACACAGAGAGATTGTTTTGCCTGCTTGAGGAATCTAGAACATGGCATCACAATCTCAGTCTAAGGGGTTGATCCTTCGGACTGAGATAAGGAGAAATTTCTTCACTAAAAGGGTGGTGAAACTTTGGAATTCTCTACCCCAGAGCATTGTGGGTGCTCCATTGTTGAGTATATTTAAGACTGACATAGACAGATTTCTGATGTCACAGACTGACCGAGTTGTTAAAGCACGGTGGGAGGCCAGTCGCTCCATTGTGTTTGCACCAGCTCACTGAATCAGCAATTCACTGAGTGCCATTCCCCCGCCTTCTCCCTAAGTCTGGACATCCTTCCTTTTCAGTCTGATTCCCTTTTGAATGCCTCAATTGAACCTGCCTCCACCATACTCTCAGGCAGTGCATTCCAGACCTTAACCACTTCCAGCATGAAGAAGTCTTCCTCTGTCACCATTGCTTCTTTTGCCAATTACCTTAAACCTGTGCCCTCTCGTTCTTGATCCTTTCACGAGTGGGAACAGTTTCTCCCTATCTACTCTGTCCAGACCCATCATTATTGTAAATATCTCTAACAAATCCCTCTCAGCCTTCACTTCAAGGAAAACCATTGCAACTTCTCCAATCTGTAAATTAAGTTCCTCATCTCTGGAACCATTCTCGTGAATCTTTTCTGCACTCTTTCCAATGCCTTTACCTTGTTCCTAAAGTGCAGCACCCAGAACTGGATGCAGTACTCAAGTTGAGGCCAAGCCTGTTTAACAAAATCTCCTTGCTCTTGTATGCTATGCCCTTATTAATAAAGCCCAGGATACTGTATGCTTTATTAACTGCTATTCAACCTGTCCTGCCATCTTCAATGACTTATGCACATATGCGACCGTGTCCCTCAGCTCCTGTACCCACTATAGAATTGTACCCTTTATTTTATATTGTCTTTCCTTGTTCTTCCTACCAAATGAATCACTTCACATTTCTCTGCATTGAACTTCATCTGCCACTTGTCCACCCATTCCACCAACTAGTCTCTGTCCTTCTGAAGTTTACACTATCCTCCTCACTGTTCACAATGCTTCCAAGTTTCATATTATGAACAAATTTTGAAATTGCACCCTGTACACCAAGGTCTACGTCATTAATCTCTATCAGAGCAAGGGTCTACGTCATTAATCTCTATCAGAGCAAGGTGTCCAACACTGTCTTCTGTGGAACTCCACAATAAACCTTCCTCCAGTCTGAGAAACATCCATTAACTACTAATCCGTTTCCTATCACTCAGCAAATTTCATATCCATGTTGCTAATGATTTTTCAAGAAATCAAGGGATATAGGGATTGGGGGGGGAAAGTTGAGGTGAGGCAGAAGATCAGCTATGTTGATTGGTGGAGCACATTCCTATTTCATTGAACATTGAGTTCAATAATTTCAGAGCATGACGGGCCCCCTTTTTTATGTTTAGTTATTTTTTTCTTTTATTCTATTTCCTTTTTTATTTGGTTATTTTATTTTAGTTTGTTCCTATTGTGTCTACCCACTGTTCTGTTTTTTAAATGTTTTTGCTTGGCGTGCTTTGTGCTTTGCAGTCAATTCACACCCTCTCTCTACTAACGCTTTGTCTTTCAGCACATCATTAACATACCTTTTGCCTTTGTTCCATGACCTGCTGGTCAGTTATTCACTGTGACCCTGTCCTATCAACATCTTCTCCTTTGTTATCTCTTGCCCCACACCCGCTTTACTCGCTTAAAACCTTTTACATTTCTAATATTTGTCAGTTCTGATGAAGGGTCACTGACCTGAAACGTTAACTCTGTTTCTCTCTCCACAGGTGCTGCCAGGGCTGCTGAGTATTTCCAGCATTTCTTGTTTTTATCTCCTTTTTCTTATGCTGTCCTGGGGTCTTGGCGTTCCCAGTGTGGCCCTGGAGAGGGAATATGTGGTGTCCACTAGTACGCTTGATACCTTCCACAACTGCTGGGCACCTCAGGGTACAGAGTTTCTCATAGACACTGGTGACAATATTCTCGTTTAGTTGAGAAGGGTCATTTTGCTTTTGTTGGGACTTTGTTGAGGCAATTTTGGCTTCTGTTAGTTTTATTGGCTTACTTGTTTGGGGAAACAAGGAGGCAAAGAATGGTCCATAGAAACTAGATTTTTTGTTCTCAATTTCTGTCCTGCACTGACAACGAATATTTATGTAAACTCCTTTTACAGGGTTTAGAAGGGTAGGATATGTAGCCAAGAATCTGAAATCAAGCATCTCCTCAAGATCTGACAGTCCCTTGATTCATCAGGACTTGAATATCATCATCCTTTGAACGTGGAAGGAGAAATGTTTGTCTGTTAGAAATGATTTTAAACATCTGTGTGACTGTAAAAGCACAGGGACATACAAACCCAAGTGAGAGTGTTCCAGTGCACTGACTGTGGAAAGGGCTTTAACAAGTTACACAGCCTAAGAAAACACCACACCATTACAGCGGGGAGAAACCATACAAGTTCTGTATATAAAAAAGGCTTCAACTAATTATCCAATCTGGAGAGACACAAAGATACCCACACCACAGAGAAACCATGGAAATGTGGGGACTGTGGGAATGGATTCAATTATCCGTCTGAACTGTAAATTCAATGATGCACTCACACCGGGGAGAGGCCGTTCATCTGCTCTGTATGTGGGAAGGGATTCATTCACTCTTAACATGTTGCGACACATCAACGTGTTGACTCTAATAACAAACCTTTTAATTGTTCTGACTGCGAGAAGAGCTTCAAAAGCAAAAAATATCTGTGAACGCACCAACATATACACACTGGGGAGATCCGTTCACCTGCTCCATGTGTGGAAAAGGATTCACACGTTCATCCACCCTGGTGAAACACCAAAGAATTCACACTGGGGAGAGACTGTTCACCTGCTCTGTGTGTGGGAAGGGATTCAGTAATTCATTCAATCGTCTGACACACCAGCAGATTCACACTGGGGACAGGCCATTCACTTGCTTTGTGCGTGGGGACATAGTCACCCATTCATCCCACCAGCTGACATATCAGCGAATTCACTCTGGGGAGAGGCCATTTACCTGTTCTGACTGTGGGAAGGGATTCACTCAGTTATCCAACTTGCTGACACACTAGCGTGGCGCATTGGGCGGCAGTGGTGTGTTGGTTAGCACCACAGCCTCACAGCTCCAGTGACCTGGGTTTGGTTCTGGGCACTGCCTTTGCAGAGTTTGCAAGTTCTCCCTGTGACTGCGTGGGTTTCCACTGGGTGCTCCGGTTACCTCCCACAGCCAAAGACATGCAGGTTTGTAGGTAAATTGGCCATTGTAAATTGCCCCTAGTGTAGGTAGGAGAATAGTGGGGATGTGGTAGGGAATATGGGGTGAATGTAAAATTAGTATAAATGGGTGGTTGATGGTCGGCACAGCCTCAGTGGGCCGAAGGGCCTATTTCAGTGCTGCATCTCCCTATGACTCGACAAGTAACTGCAGGGTTTGGGTTCTTCTGTTATTATTGTTGTTCATCACAGGCGACACTGAACAATGTTCGTCCTGAGAGGTGGTGTTTGTTTCTGATAATAACACTTATAACTGGGCTGGAGTTCAGAAAGGACAATCTGGGGGAGGATCGGGTGGTAGGAACAGAGCTTCAGCCTGGACCCAGTCTTTCAGGGTTATACTGAGAGGGACAAATGGCAGTTTGGTCTTTCTCATCTCTCTTCACAAACAGTAAAGTTCCCGTGTGGCTTCACCCTGACTTGTGTAAGGAATGTGTCCCAGCTGCGCTTTTCAGGAAGAGTCAGGAAGAACAACGGTGAATGCTGGAAATGTACTGTCAAATCAGAGATTGGTGTAAACCTGTGGTCTGTCCCTGACTGAAACTGAAAGGGCAGGTTTAAGCTTCAAGTCTAAAAACGACTGTGGTAATTATTCTACAAAGATTTCATGTGTTACTGTGACAGCCCTGAGCCTACCTTTTTAAGGAAGGTTTAAACTGTTTCAGGTAACCCTATTTAAATAGTTGAAAGTCTGTATTAAAATAGCAGGTGGAGGAGTTCACAGGAGCCTGAAATCTGCTGATCACATAATACAACAGATATTTGATCTCCAGGTAATGAAGTGTGTTTCCAAGAATTCTTTATTTTATTGATGTATGCTTCCCACACAATAACCCATTCAATCCCTTGAAAGAGGGAGCCTGACCAAAACTGGAGTCAATTGGAATCAGGGGGGGAATTCTCCATTTTTTGGAGTCATACCTAGCACTAAGGAGGATAGTCGTGGTTGTTGGAGATCAATCATCTCAGCTCTAGGACATCACAGCAGGAGTTCCTCAGGGTAGTGTACTCAGCCCATCTTCAATTGCTTCATCAATGACCTTCCTTCAATCATAAGGATAGAGTGGTGATGTCGCTGATGATTGCACAATGTTCAGTACCATTCGTTACTCCTCAGTTACTGAAGCAGTCCGTGTAGAAATGCAGCAGGAGCTGGACAATATCCAGACTTGGGCTGATAAGTGGCAAGTAACATCCGTGCACACAAGTGCCAGGCAATGACCATCTCCAACACAAGAGAATCTAACCATCTTCCCTTGACAGTCAACAACATTATGATCGCTGAATCCCCCACTATCAACATCCTGGGGGTTACCATTGACCAGAAACTGATCCGGAGTAGCGATGTAAATACCATGGCCACAAGAGCAGGTCGGAGGCTAGAAATCCTGTGGCGAGTAACTCACCTCATGATTTACCTTCAGGAGCGGAGAGCAGTCAGACCTCTTCAAGCGCATCGGAGTTTTGAAAAATAATCGCAACAGTGACCTCACAGGAAAGCTGCAAGGTGATTGGTTGGTGAGTCACTGCTGTTAGGGAATAGCTCTAAATAGGGGGTAAGTATCTAAGACAAGAAAGGTTTACAGCTTATTTCATATATAGTAAGTAGTTTTTTTTTTAGGGAGTTCTGTAGTAACGAGGACCAGGGAAGAAGGGCCCTAGAGTAACTGATATGATTTGACATTAAGATCTTCCAAAAGGTTAATTTAAAGGGTTAAGTCATGGCAGGAGAGCTCAACGCCGTGGTGTGCTCCTCGTGCTCCATGTCAGAAGCCAGGAACATTTCCAATGCCCAGGACCGGCACGTGTGCAGCAAGTGCCTCCATCTGCAGCTCCTGGAATCCCGGGTTTCTGAGCTGGAGCGGCAGCTGGGGACACTGTGGAGCATCCACGAGGTGGAGTATCATGGATAGCACGTAGAGAGAGGTGGTCACATTGCAGGCTCAGACTCCACAGGCAGGAAGGGAATGGGTGACCACCAAGCAGAGCAAGAGGACTAGACAGGCAGTGCAGGAATCTCCTGTGGCTATTCCCCTGCAAAATAGATAAACTGCTTTGGATACTGTTGGGGGGAATGGCCTCTCAGTGGGAAACAGCAACAGCCCAATTCGTTGCACCATGGTTGGCTCTGCTGCACAGGAGAGAAGTAAAAAGTGTGGGAATGCAATAGTTATAGGGGATTCAATTGTAAGGGGAATAGATAGGCGTTTCTGTGGCCGCAAAAGAGAATCCAGGATGGTATGTTGCCTCCCTGGTGCAAGGGTCAAGGATGTCTCAGAGCGGTTACAGGACATTCTGAAGGGGGAAGGTGAATAGCCAATGGTCATGGTACACATTGGTACAAACGACAGTTCAAAAAAGGATGAGGTCCTAAAAGCAAAATATAGTGAGCTAGGAAGTAAGTTGAAAAGTAGGACCTCAAAGATAGTGATGTCAGGATTACTACCAGTGCTACGTGCTGGTCAGAGCAGGATATATTGGATGAATACATGGCTGAAGAGATGGTGTGAGGTGGAGGGTTTTAGATTTCTGGGACATTGGGACCGGTTCTGGGGGACTAGTACAAACTGGAGGTGTTAAACCTTGGCGTGACCAGGAGTGATTCAGTGTTTGTGTGGTGGGGGGGTGGGGGGGTTAAACTAAAATGGCAGGGGGATGGGAACCTTTGCAAGGAGTCAGAGGAGGGTGGAATCAAAGGCAAGAACAAAAGACAGTAAGGGGAATAAGAAAAGTGATAGGTAGAGAAAACATGGGCCAGAATCAAACAGGGAAAGATAGTGGGAAGGGGACTAGTAATGTTAAAAAGACAAGCCTTAAGGCTTTGTGCTTTAATGCATGGAGCATTCACAATAAAGTGGATGAATTAATCATGCAACCAGATGTAAATGGGTATGATGTGGTCGGGATTACGAAGACATGACTGAAATGAACATCCAGGGGTATTCACTATTTAGGAAGGACAGACAAAAAGCAAAATGTGGTGGAGTTGCATTGCTGGTTAAAGAGGAAATTAACGCAATAGTGAGGAAGGATATTAGCTCTGACGATGTGGAATCTGTATGGGGAGAGCTGAGAAACACTAAGGGGCAAAAAATGTTAGTGGGAGTTGTATATAGACCCACAAACTGTAGTGGTGATGTTGGGAATGCCATTAAACAGGAAATTAGATACGCATGTGATAAAGGAACATCTGTAATTTTGTGTGACCTTAATCTGCATATAGATTGGGCAAATCATATTAGTCACAATACTGTAAAGAAGGAATTCATGGAGTGTATACGGGATGGTTTTCTGGACCAATACATTGAGGAACCAACTATAGAACAGGCCATCCTAGACTGGGTATTGTGTAATGAGAGAGGAATAATTGACAATCTAGTGGTGTGAGACCCCTTGGGGATGAGCGACCATAATATGAAAGAATTCTTCATCAAGATGGAGAGTGACGTAGTTGATTCTGAGACTAGGGTCCTGCACCTTAGTAAAGGAAACTATGAAGGTATGAGGCGTGAGTTGACTATGACGGATTGGGAAATGTTACTTAAAGGGATAACGGTGGATAGGCAATGGCAAACATTTAAAGAGCACATGGATGAACTGCAACAATTGTTTATCCCTGTCTGGCACAAAAGTAAAATGGGAAAGGTAGCCAAACTATGGCTTACAAGGGAAATTAAAGATAGCTCTAGAAGAGGCATATAAATTTTCCAGAAAAAACACAGACCTGAGGATTGGGAGCAGTTTAGAATTCAGCAAAGGAGGACCAAGGGATTGATTAAGAAGGGGAAAATAAGAGTATGAGAGCAAGCTTGCGGGGAACATAAAAACTGACTGTAAAAGTTTCTGTAGGTATGTGAAGAGAAAGATTGGTGAAAACAAATGTAGGTCCTTTACAGTCAGAAACAGGGTAATTTATTATGAGGCGAAAAGAAATGGCTGACCAAGTAAAGGCATACTTTGGTTCTGTCTTCACAAAGGAGGACGCAAATATCATACCAGAAATGTTGGGGAACACAGGGCTTAGTGAGAGAGAGGAACTGAAGGAAATCAGTATTAGTCGAGAAATGGTGTTGGGGAAATTGACGGGATTGAAGGCTGATAAACCCCCAGGGCCTGATGGTATCCATCCCAGAGTACTTAAAGAAGTGGCCCTAGAAATAATGGATACATTGGTGGTCATCTTCCAAGATTCAACAGACTCTGGAACAGTTCCTTCAGATTGGAGAGTAGCTAATGTAACCCCATTATTTAAAAAGGGAGGTAGAGAGAAAGCAGGGAATTATGGACCAGTCAGCCTGATGTCGGTAGTGGGGAAAATTCTAGGGACCATTACAAAAGATTTTACAGCAGAACACTTAGAGAACACAGGTAGAATCAGACAGAGTCAGCATGGATTTATGAAAGGGAAATCTATTAGAATTCTTTGAGGATTAAACTAGTAGAGTTGATGAGGGGGAGCCAGTGGGTGTGCTTTATTTGGACTTTCAGAAGGCTTTTGATGAAGTCCCACATAAGAGATTAGAGTGTAAAATTAAAGCGCATGGGATTGGGGGTAGTATATTGCGATGGATAGAAAATTGGTTAGCAGACAGGAAACAAAGAGTAGGGATTAATGGGTCTTTTTCTGAATGGCAGGCAGTGACCAGTGGGGTACTGCAGGAACTGGTGTTAGGACCCCAGCTATTCACAATATATATTAATGATTTAGATGAGGGAACTAAATGTAATATCTCCAAATTTGCAGCTGACACAAAACTGCGTGGGATGGTGAGATGTGAGGAGGTTGCAGAGAGGCTTCAGGGTGATTTGGACAAGTTTAGTGAGTGTGAAAATGCATGGCAGATGCAGTATAATGTAGATAAATGTGAGGTTATCCACTTTGGTAGCAAAAACAGGAAGGCAGATTATCTGAACGGCTACAGACAGAGAGGGGAATATGAAGTGAGAGCTGGGTGTTCTCATACACCAGTCGCTGAAGATAAGCATGCAGGTCCAATAGGTGGTAAAAAAAGGCAAATGGTATGTTGGCCTTCATAGTGAGAGGATTCGACGACAGAAGCAAGGATGTCTTGCTGCAATTATACAGGGCCTTGGCGAGGCCACACCTGGAATATTGTGTGCAGTTTTGGTCTCCTTATCTGAGGAAGGATGTTCTTGCTATAGAGGGAGTACAGCGAAGGTTTACCAAACTGATTCCTGGGATGGTGGGACTGAAGTATGAGGAGAGATTGAGTCAGTTAGGATTATATTTGCTGGAGTTCAGAAGAGTGAGGGGGGAATCTCATAGAAACCTATAAAATTCTAACCGGACTCGACAGGGTAGATGCAGGAAGGATGTTCCCGATGGTGGGGGAGTCCAGAACCAGGGGTCATAGTCTAAGGATACAGGGTAAACCTTTCAGGACTGAGATGAGGAGACATTTCTTCACCCAGAGAGTGGTGAGCCTGTGGAATTCACTATTACAGAAAGCAGTTGAGGACAAAACACTATGTTTTCAAGAAGGAGTTAGATATAGCTTTTGGGTCTAAAGGGATCAAAGGTTATGGGGTGAAAGTGGGCACAGGTTACTGAGTTGGATGATCAGCCATGATCATAATAAATGGTGGAGCAGTCTCGAAAGGCCTACTCCTGTTCCTATTTTCTGTGTTTCTATGACCTCCCAAAGCCTGTCCACCATCTACAAGGCACAAATCAGGAGTGATATGGAATACTCTCCACTTGCCGGGATGGGTGCAGCTCCAAGAACACTCAAGAAGCTCGACACTATCCAGGACAAAGCAGCCCGCTCAATTGGCTCCTCATCCACATACATTCACTCCCTCCACCACCAACGCACAGTGGAAGCAATGTGTACCATCTACAAGATGCACTGCAGCAAAACACCATGGTTCCTTTGACAGCACCTTCCAAACCAGCGACCTCTACCACCTAGAAGGACAAGAGCAGCAGATGCATGGGAACACCACCACCTGCAAATTTCCCTCCAAGCACACACCATCCTGACTTGGAACTATATCACCATACCTTCCCTGTCACTGGGTCAAAATCCTGGAACACCTTAACAGCACTCTGGGTGTACCTATCCCAACTGGACTGCTGCAGGTCAAGAAGGCAGCTCACCACCACCTTCTCAAGGGCAATTAGGGATGAGCAATAAATGCTGTCCTAGCCAGCGATGCCCACATCCCATGAATGAATTTAAAAAAATGTTGCAGTTGGAAATATTGCATTGTACTCCATAATCTCCCCACACCATCCTTCAGCTTATTGCAAGAGTACAGTCTAAGATTTGGCACTGGAATTTCCTTGCATTAGCACAATCTCAGTTCTACACGATATTTTGAGCTCTGTTAATTGTTTGTACCCAGACTGCCCCCCTCTCTGTGAAAATGCCAAGGAATCTCCGGGCCTGGATGTGGTGTACAGGGCAGTTCAGCTACTGCTGGATACAACTGCAAAATTATTTTCTTTAAAACAACCACATCCTGTGCAACTGAGGCCATTGATCTGTGTCTAATTATTTCTGTCAAATTCCAGTTATACACCTAATGACATCCAGAATGCTGAAACCAACACTGAGAAAAAAACACAAAGATAAAATGACTGCAGGCTCAGTTGAGTATCAGAAACATTTTCAGTATTTAATTTTGATGATTTTCAGTGTTTATTTTGACCATTTTGGGGTTTATTCAAATGTATCAGTTTTTCTTTTCTTAAAAAAAACACGGGACACTTGGTGAAAAGCAGAAAACCCCAAGTATCATCTCAACATTGTCATTTCCTTAATCACAGTCAAGGCCATCTCCGTTCACTTCCTTGTATCCCTCACCACTCACATTCCCCTTCCTTCTGTGTCAACCCTGGAAAAACTCTCCTCAAGTCACTTACAACTGCTCTTTCAAACTCTCAACTGTCTCGCCATTGGCTGTTCATTTGTCACAATACTTCTGTAACTGGCGATCTGCTCAATCACTCCCTCAACCTCTGATGCCTTTACCCTCAGTAAAACCCTGACTCTCTCCCACCTTTGTCACTCCTCCATCTTCACTTCCTCAAATCCAAGGAACACAGATTTGAACACATCTGGTGCACCACATCAAGCTCTGACCCTTTACTCCTCTGCCAAAACTGCTCACTATTACAGATTCATTTTTGAAAGCAAAGATAACCCTAGCTTCATTTCTCCACTACCATCTCCTTAAACCTTTCACACCTGACCTCAAAAAAGTGCAAGGAGCTCATGGATTTCATTGGCACGAACACTGAGACCACCCATTCAGCTGCATCCTCCTCTTCTCCATCAAGCCAAATATCCCCCGAGGTTCCCTCTTCCCTCGTCCTGAACTGGTGTCGCTTTCTAGTTTCTCTCCCACCATGTCCTCTACAAGCTCCTCTTATCCATGAGACCCACCACCTCTTTCACCCCCATTCCCAATAAATTGATCAACCAACTTCCCTTCCTGGCCCTCATGCTAACTGACATTGTAAACAGTTCCCTTTCCTCAAGTATTTCCTACTCCCTTTTTAAAACTGTAATTATCACCCACCTCCTCAAAACCTCCATCCTTGTAAAATACCACCTCATCTTCAACCTCTCATTCCTCTCCAAAGTCACTGAATGTCTTCATGCTTCCCAAATCTGTACCTACCTTTCCTCTAACTCCATGTTTCAACCTTCCCAATTAAGTTTCCATCCCTGTTACAGCACTGAAACAGCTCGAGTCCCTGCCATAAAGGACATCCTCTATGACTGTGGGACACTATCCCTCCTCATACTTCCTGACCTCCCAGTCGACCACACCATCCTCCAACGCCTCTCCCCTACTATCCAGCTGAGTGAGACTGACCTCACTTGGCTCCACTCAGACCTATCCATTCATAATCAAAAAAATCACCAGCAATGGCTTCTCTTCCCACCCCATCACCTTTGGAGTCTCCCAAGGATTTATTGATGGCCCATTCTATCCCTCATCTATCTGCTATGCCATCATCTGAAGATGCGACATCAGGTTCCACAGGTACACAAATGACATCCATCTCTACCTCACCACCACCTCTCTTGACCCCTCCAGTGCTTCTGTGTTGTCAGCCTGCTTGTCTATTCTAATGTTCGCTGACTGACATCCACCCTGCTTAAACTTGAGCTCATCCAAGCTCTGATGCCTTTCACCCCAACCATCACAAAGTCCCACTCATCCATCACTACTGTGCTCACTGACCTACAATGGCTCCAGGTCCACCAATGCCTCCAGTTTAAAATTCTCATCTCTGGTTCAAATCCCTTCAAGGCCTCACCCCTGCTGATATCTGTAACCTCCTCCAGGCGTACAACCCTCAGAGAACTCTGCATTCCTCCAACACATCCCTCACCCTGTCCCATTGGCTGTGCCTTCAGTCATCGGCCCTAAGCTCTGGAATTCCCTCCCTATATGTTTCCGCCAGTCCTGATCTCTTCTCCTTTAAGACCCACCTAAAAAACTACATCTTTGATCAAGCTTTCAGTCAGCCCTCTTACCAACCCCTTCTTTAGCTCAGTGTCAAGCTGGATTCTCCCCAGTGTGAACACTCTGGTGTGTCAGCAGATTGAATGAGCGACTAAATCCCTTCCCACATACAGAGCAGGTGAATGGTCTCTCCCCAGTGTGAATTTGCTGGTGTGTCAGCAGGGTGGATGACTGACTGAAACCCTTCCCACATACAGAGCAGGTGAATGGTCTCTCCCCAGTGTGAACTCGCTGGTGTGTCAGCAGATTGAATAATCGATTAAATCTCTTCCCACAAACAGAGCAGGTAAACGGTCTCTCCCCAGTGTGAAGTCGCTGGTGTGTCTGCAGGTTGGATGCATGAGTGAAACCCTTCCCACAAACAGAGCACGTGAATGGTCTCTCCCCAGTGTGAATTCGCTGGTGTGTCAGCAGGGTAGATGACTGAGTGAATCCCTTTCCACACACAGAGCAGGTGAACGGTCTCTCCCCAGTGTGAATTCGTTGGTGCGTCAGAAGGTTGGATGAACGATTAAATCTCTTCTCACACACTGAGCAGGTGAACGGCTTCTCCCCAGTGTGAACTCGCTGGTGTCTCACAAGTTGGGATGAATTAGTAAATTCCTTCGCACACTGCTGGCAGGTGAACAACCTCTCCCCAGTGTGAACTCGCTGGTGTCTCACAAGGTGGGATGAAATAGTGAATCCCTTCTTACACCAGTAGCAGGTGAACGGCCTCTCCCCGGTGTGACTGCGCCGATGAGTTTCCAGTTCTGATGGGCAACTGAATCCCTTCCCACAGTCCCCACATTTCCACGGTTTCTTCATGGTGTGGGTGTCGTTGTGTCTCTCCAGGTTGAATGATCAGTTGAAGCCTGAGCCACACACAGAACACATGTTGTTTCTCCCTGCTGTGAATGGTACAATGTTTATTTCAATCTGTGTAACTGATTAAAGATCTTTCCAAAGTCATTGCACTGGAACAGTCTTGCTCGGGTGTATGTGTTTCAATAATTTTCCAGTCATACTGATGTTTTAAAGCTTTTCCCACAAATAAACATTTTCCTTCAAAGGCCGATAATATTCAGGTCCTGATGAATCGAGTGATTGTCAGATCTCGATGTGACGTTTGGTTTGAGTTTCCCATCTGAAAATCTTTCCTTTCTAATACCCTATAAAAAGGACTTTACAAAGTCAGCACAGTCAGTACTGGACAGAAATTAAGAACAGACAATTCTAGTTTCCTTTCCCCTCGTGTTCCCCAAAAGCTGTAAATCTCTTTTGCACACATTCTCCCTCCTCCCTGTGCTGAATACAAAACCCATCTCTTTAGTCAACTCCCAGTTTTTTCCCTCCCTCAGTTCACCAGCCCCTATGTGGATAGAGAGAAAGAGCAAATGAGAAAGAGGTGCAGAGGTGCAACACAGAAATAAATTTATGAGAATAGAATTAGGGAGAGACAAGAACTGAGAAAGAAGAGACACAACAATAAAGAGACAGATACACACATAGGGTGTAGGTGACTGTTTTAATCTTTTAAACCAAAAACAAATTTATTTGGTTATGATCATATTGCTGTTTGTTGGATCTTGCTGTGCACAATTTGGCTGTTGCATTCCCTACGTTATAACAGTGACCACACTTAAAAATTAATCCGTTGACTGTAAAGCACTCCTCAGGGCTTGACATTAAAATTGTTAACTTGAACCCGTTATAATTCCCAACTAATGCTTGTGCTTTAGGCAGTGCAATGGTGAATTTTTCTCTCTCTCTCTGTGCCTTCCCATCCTTCTGAATGAGAAAAATGGGAGAAAGAGAGAGAGAAAGGAGTCAGAGGGAGAGAAAGGAGGGAGCGAGGGAAACAGAGACAGCAAAACAGAGGGGCAGGGAGATGAAGAGACACGGAAATGCATTACGATGGATAAATCCCCAGGGCCTGACCAGGTGTATCCTAGGATGCTATGGGAAGCAAGGGAAGAGATTTCTGGGGCACTGGCAGAGATTTTTGTATCATCATTAGCCACGGGTGAGGTACTGGAAGACTGGAGGATAGCTAATGTGCCTTTAATTAAGAAGGGCAGCAGGGATAAGCCAGGGAACTACAGGCCAGTGAGCCTTACATCAGTGGTGGGAAAGTTATTGGAAGGGATTCTGAGAGACAGGATTTATATGCATTTGGAAAGGCAAGGTCTGATTAGGGATAGTCAGCATGACTTTGGATGTTGTTTAGATTAGCAAGGCCTTTGACAATGTTAACTGATATTATACCCTTGACCCACCGTCCTTGCAAACTGCCATCTTATCTCCAATCTCCCTTTCTGCTCCAAAGTCCTTAAATGTGCTGTCACCTTCCAAATCTGTATCCATCTTTTCCAGGACTCTATGTTTGTATCCCTCCAAACAGATTTCTGCCACGACCACAATATTGAGACGGTACTTATCAAAGTCACAAATGGCATCCTATGTGACTGTGACAAAGGTAAACTATCCTTTCTCATCCTTTTCGACTTGCCTGCAGCCTTTGACATGGTTGACCACACCATCCTCCTCCAGAACTGCTCCATTGTCATCCAATTGGGTGGGACATGGTTCCATTCTTATCTATCTAATTGTAGGCAGAGAATCACCTGCAATGGTTTCTCTTCCCATTCATACTGTTACCTCTCGTGTTCCCCAAGGATTTATCCTTGGCCACTCCCATTTCTCATCTACACCCTGCCCCTCAGTGGTATCACGTGAAAACACAGCGTCAAGTTTTTCACATTATGCTGACCATAACCCAGCTCTACCTCATTCTCTCCTCCACCTTTGCTAATCATCAGACTGCTTAACCAACATCCAGTACTGGATGAGCAGAAATTTCCTACAACTAAATATTGGGAAGACCCAAGCCACTGTTTTCATTTCCTGCTCCAAACTCTGCTCACTTAACACCAACTCCCTGACAACTCACTGCAGCTGAACAAGACCTTGATGTCATATTTGACCCGATAAAAGCTTCTGACCAATATGCACATTATCACTAAGATCACCTACTTCCACCTCTGTAACATCACCTGACTCTGTCCATTTTAATTCATCTGCTGCTGAAATGCCCATTCATGCCTTCAATACTTCAAGACCTGAATATTTAACACACTGCTGGGATGACCTCCCCCTTTGACAAGGTCCCGCATGGTAGGCTGGTCCAGAAGGTTCCAACACATGGGATCCAGGGTGAGCTAGCCAATTGGATACAAAAATGGATTGGTGATAGGAGGCAGAGGGTGGTAGAGAAGGGTTGTTTTTCAAATTGGAGGCTGGTGACCAGTGGTGTGTCGCAGGGATCGGTGCTGAGCCCTCTGTTGTTTGTTATATATATTAATGACTTGGATGTGAATGTAGGGGGCATGCTTAGTCAGTTTGCAGATGACACCAAAATTGGTGGTATAGTGGGCAGTGAAGGTTGTCTAAGGTTACAACAGGATATAGATAAACTGGGAAAGTGGGCAAGGGATTGGAAAATGGAATTTAATGCAGACAAGTAGGAAGTGATGCATTTTGGGAATTTAAACCAGGGCAGGGCATATACAGTGAATGGCAGGGCCCTGGGGAGTGTTGTTGAGCAGAGACCTTGGGGTGCAAGTGCATAGTTCCCTGAAAGTGGCAACACAGGTAGACAGGGTGGTGAAGGAAGCATGCATGCCTCCATTGGCTGAGGCATTGAGTACAAGAGTTGGGATGTCATGTCACAGTTGTACATAATGTTGGTTAGGCCGCACTTGGAGTACTGTGTGCAGTTCTGGTCGCCGCACTACAGGAAAGATGTGATTAAGCTAGAGACGGTGCAGAAAGGATTCACCAGGATGTGCCTGGTTTGGAGGGCTTGAGTTATAAAGAGAGATAGGCTGGGTCTGTTTTCCCTGGAGCGAATGAGGCTGAGAGGGGACATGATAGAGGTATATAAAATTATGAGAGGCATAGATAGGGTAGGTAGCCAGAGTCTATTTCCCATGGTAAGGGTGACTAAAACTAGAGGGCATACATTTCAGGTGAGAGGAAGATTTAAAAGGGGATCAAAGGGGTAAATTTTTCACACAAAGAATAGTGGGTATCTAGAATGAGCAGTTAAGAGGCATCTGGACAGGTACTTGAATGAGCAAGGCATAAAGGGATATGGAATTAATGCAGGCAGGTGGGATTAGTATAGATAGGCATTATGGTTGGCATGGAGCCTGTTTCTATGCTGTACGACTATCTGGGGTCTCTAGTGTGAGCTCCCAACATCTAGAGAAAAGCTCCTCAGTCCCACCCTTACAGAAGGTCTGATTTGAAAAAATAAATGCTGGGACCGTGATTTTAAAGGATCTCCTGAAGAAATCAGCAGCTTCTTCCCACTGTAACACTGAATGTACAAAACACCGCTCCGGGGCTGAGTGGGTACAGGAGCAGTGAACAGGAGAGGGACGGGGGATGACCAGAGTTTGCGTTGTCACAATGAGGCATAAACAAACGGTGAGGCAGAGAGAAATAACGGGAGAGAAACTGATTGTAATGAGAGGTTGAACACAGAGGGAGAGAGACAGGCTCCGGGCGTCTCCAGTATTTCGTGACTGCCCAGCTCCCAATCTGTGTAGACTTCTCACAGCCTTACCAACGGTCTGATTTGTAAAGTAAATCCTGGGACAATGATAAGGAATTAGCACCTTAGTGGCAGTTTTAAAGAATTTAACAGCTGCTGGACAGACTGGGGCCTGTCCTCCTGTTGGTTCACTGTCCTCCAGTTAATTAGCTGAAAAATGCAGCAAATGTTCTCAACAATGGCCTTGGAGAGATAAGTTCACAGATCATCAGAAAGCAGCTCCCTGGAATGTTTCTGGTCAAAGCAGCCATGGTAGCTGGATTAACATGACAATGGGTAAGATATCAGCACCTAATAGCCCCTCTCGCCTTTTAAATCTGCTCCCTCTTTATAGTGGGGGGATGTGTAAATGCTATTGGTGAGATTCTCCATATTAGTGAGTTCTTTCTTCTTTTGGGCCTCCTTATCTCGAGAGACAATGGATACGCGCCTGGAGGTGGTCAGTGGTTTGTGAAGCAGCGCCTGGAGTGGCTATAAAGGCCAATTCTGGAGGGACAGGCTCTTCCACAGGTGCTGCAGAGAAATTTGTTTGTTGGGGCTGTTGCACAGTTGGCTCTCCCCTTGCGCCTCTGTCTTTTTTCCTGCCAACTACTAAGTCTCTTCGACTCGCCACAATTTAGCCCTGTCTTTATGGCTGCCCGCCAGCTCTGGCGAATGCTGGCAACTGACTCCCACGACTTGTGATCAATGTCACACGATTTCATGTCGCGTTTGCAGACGTCTTTATAACGGAGACATGGACGGCCGGTGGGTCTGATACCAGTGGCGAGCTCGCTGTACAATGTGTCTTTGGGGATCCTGCCATCTTCCATGCGGCTCACATGGCCAAGCCATCTCAAGCGCCGCTGACTCAGTAGTGTGTATAAGCTGGGGGTGTTGGCCGCTTCAAGGACTTCTGTGTTGGAGATATAGTCCTGCCACCTGATGCCAAGTATTCTCCGAAGGCAGCGAAGATGGAATGAATTGAGACGTCGCTCTTGGCTGGCATACGTTGTCCAGGCCTCGCTGCCGTAGAGCAAGGTACTGAGGACACAGGCCTGATACACTCGGACTTTTGTGTTCCGTGTCAGTGCGCCATTTTCCCACACTCTCTTGGCCAGTCTGGACATAGCAGTGGAAGCCTTACCCATGCGCTTGTTGATTTCTGCATCTAGAGACAGGTTACTGGTGATAGTTGAGCCTAGGTAGGTGAACTCTTGAACCACTTCCAGAGCGTGGTCGCCAATATTGATGGATGGAGCATTTCTGACATCCTGCCCCATGATGTTCGTTTTCTTGAGGCTGATGGTTAGGCCAAATTCATTGCAGGCAGACGCAAACCTGTCGATGAGACTCTGCAGGCATTCTTCAGTGTGAGATGTTAAAGCAGCATCGTCAGCAAAGAGGAGTTCTCTGATGAGGACTTTCCGTACTTTGGACTTCGCTCTTAGACGGGCAAGGTTGAACAACCTGCCTCCTGATCTTGTGTGGAGGAAAATTCCTTCTTCAGAGGATTTGAACGCATGTGAAAGCAGCAGGGAGAAGAAAATCCCAAAAAGTGTGGGTGCGAGAACACAGCCCTGTTTCACACCACTCAGGATAGGAAAGGGCTCTGATGAGGAGCCACCATGAGGAGTGACAGACAAAAAAGGAGTCTTGGGATCTTGCTGCGACTTTTCTTTATAAAGTTTTCGCTTTGTTTTCATCAAGGTCTCATTTCTGTCTCTCCAGGAGATTTTTTTTAGAAGCTGCAACATGACGATGCAGAGAGTGGTTGTTTGTTTTGGCAAGAGTAATCCTTGGATAAGAGGTTCCTCCAGAGGGAAGTAATAAAGATATCTGTTTCTCTGTGTCACACATTCCTACCTACAGAAAAAAAGTATTGTGTTTTAGGCGGTTTGAGCTATTCTTACAACAAGGCGGAGGGGGGAGGAGGTCTCTCAGAAACAAAAAGGTTGAGAATCGCTGCTCCAGAGCATCTGATCTAACCTGTATATTTCACCCTCTCCATCGCTTCCTACAACTTTATCCACGTGAGCCGCATGGAAGATGGCAGGATCCCCAAAGACACATTGTACAGCGAGCTCGCCATTGGTATCAGACCCACCGGCCGTCCATGTCTCCGTTATAAAGACGTCTGCAAACGCGACATGAAATCCTGGGACATTGATCACAAGTCGTGGGAGTCAGTTGCCAGCGTTCGCCAGAGCTGGCGGGCAGCCATAAAGACAGGGCTAAATTGTGGCGAGTCGAAGAGACTTAGTAGTTGGCAGGAAAAAAGACAGAGGCGCAAGGGGAGAGCCAACTGTGCAACAGCCCCGACAAACAAATTTCTTTGCAGCACCTGTGGAAGAGCCTGTCACTCTAGAATTGGCCTTTATAGCCACTCCATGCGCTGCTTCACAAACCACTGACCACCTCCAGGCGCTTATCCATTGTCTCTCGAGATAAGGAGGCCCAAAAGAATCTCTGCGCCTCCCTAGCTGTTCATATCTTAATCTCTCCACGTCTTTCTTCATATCTCTGCATCTCGTCATTTTTACAAGTTCTTAATCTTTTTTCTCTCTCCCTCTCTTCCAGCCCTTCCCTCTCTCTGTCAATGTCTCGGTGTCTCTGCCCTCTGCTCTCAGTTCCTACCTCTCTGTTTATTTCTCTCACTCAGGATCTCTGGTTTCTGTGTCTCAGTGCCTCTCACTGGGGGAAATCCGAACTGGATACCAAGGTATTGTACAGGTGATAATGGACAGGTGTACAGGGATCCTGCTTTCCATCTCTGTCGAGTTTTACGGTTCAGAGATACACACACAAACCCACAACACGTTTCAGAGACATACACACAAACTCACACAGTCCCACAACACATTTAAAATACCTGTTGAGAGAAAGTTTGAAACCAGAGACCTTCACCAACCTGACGGCATATGTCCATTCCAGGAGCAAAAGAAGGAGTAATGACTCTGAACAATCCTGATATAGCATGAGGCCTGCTAGTCAAACCACGCTCCACCCAGCCCAGAGTGAGTCACCGACCAGGTATGGGAGAGTCCATCAAACGTGCTCCTGCATGCCTGGTCGGTCTCTGCGCATGCGCCTTACGCGTAACGCCATCAGGTATCCAGCACCCCCATCCCCCAACTCGGCTGCTTTGGTCTTCACGCATGCGTCAACCTTCGGCGCGAGTTTCTGAAAGTGGAAGGCGGAGAGGTTTCGTTGCTGTCGCAGTCGTTGTTTTTTTAGGTATTTTATAGGAAAGGGGAGCGTTCTCTTGCGATTTCATTGGAAAAAGGAGAGTTCCCTTGCATTTTATTGGAAAGAGGAGCATTTTCTTGCAGCCATAGTCGTTTTGGTGGTTTCCGTTTTCTTCATTTTTATTAGAAAGGGGAGATTGCTTGAAGGTGAGTTGATCTGCTGCTGTTTGCTCTGAGATGCATCCCATTTCCAGTGCTGTGTGGCGGCTCCAGTCCAGTGCACTGCACTAAAATCCCTTTCCAATGTCTGGGGCTGTGTGCAGGTAGTACATGTACTCCAGACCAGTGTACTGCACTAAAATCCCTTTCCATTCTCTGGGGTTGTGTGCAGGTAGTACATGTACTCCAGTCCAGTGCACTGCACTAAAATCCCTTTCCATTGTCTGGGGCTGTGTGCAGGTAGTACATGTACTCCAGTCCAGTGTACTGCACTAAAATCCCTTTCCATTGTCTGGGGCTGTGTGCAGGTAGTACATGTACTCCAGTCCAGTGCACTGCACTAAAATCCCTTTCCAATGTCTGGGGCTGTGTGCAGGTAGTACATGTACTCCAGACCAGTGTACTGCACTAAAATCCCTTTCCATTCTCTGGGGTTGTGTGCAGGTAGTACATGTACTCCAGACCAGTGTACTGCACTAAAATCCCTTTCCATTGTCTGGGGCTGTGTGCAGGTAGTACATGTACTCCAGTCCAGTGTACTGCACTAAAATCCCTTTCCATTGTCTGGGGTTGTGTGCAGGTAGTACATGTACTCCAGACCAATGCACTGCACTAAAATCCCTTTCCATTGTCTGGGGTTGTGTGCAGGTAGTACATGTACTCCAGACCAATGCACTGCACTAAAATCCCTTTCCATTGTCTGGGGTTGTGTGCAGGTAGTACATGTACTCCAGACCAATGCACTGCACTAAAATCCCTTTCCATTGTCTGGGGTTGTGTTCAGGTAGTACATGTACTCCAGACCAATGCACTGCACTAAAATCCCTTTCCATTGTCTGGGGCTGTGTGCAGGTAGTACATGTGCTCCAGTCCAGTGTACTGCACTAAAATCCCTTTCCATTGTCTGGGGTTGTGTGCAGGTAGTACATGTGCTCCAGTCCAGTGTACTGCACTAAAATCCCTATCCATTGTCTGGGGTTGTGTGCAGGTAGTACATGTGCTCCAGTCCAGTGTACTGCACTAAAATCCCTTTCCATTGTCTGGGGTTGTGTGCAGGCAGTACATGTGCTCCAGACCAATGCACTGCACTAAAATCCCTTTCCATTGTCTGGGGCTGTGTGCAGGTAGTACATGTGCTCCAGTCCAGTGTACTGCACTAAAATCCCTTTCCATTGTCTGGGGTTGTGTGCAGGTAGTACATGTGCTCCAGACCAGCGCACTGCACTAAAATCCCTTTCCATTGTCTGGGGTTGTGTGCAGGCAGTACATGTGCTCCAGACCAGCGCACTGCACTAAAATCCATTCACTACTAGGAACAGCCCTCCAGCTTTCACTTTCATTTCTGTAAAGTTTATACGGAGTGCCTTCTGTATTTCTCACCTCATGTTTCACGTGTGGTCCCTTAATAGCCTTCCTGAACTGCAAACATCGATGATGGCTACCTCAGTAGATTCCACAGAGCAGTTCCTTACCACCTTCACAACCCAGGAGTTCGACAGTTATGACGATTTCAGCAGTAAACTGGAGATGTTTCAACAGGTAGTATGGTCTGCAGGCACATGCTGTAATGTGCCTTGTTATGTTTTACTGTGTTAACAATACTGTTTAACTTCACTTTGCTGTTGTGCTTACAGACAACGGGGAGTCTATTTAAAAAAGTAAGCACCCATACACTTGAGAGGGAGAACATGAGACGGCGAAACAGAATTCCCAGCCGCTTTAGGTATGCCTCGGTGAGGCTGTGCTGCGTACACTACGGGCAGCCACGTATCCGTTCTACTGGGGTGAGACCGAATCAGAGGTAGGTGCTGCAGCCGGTACATTTCCAGTATCCACACTGTATTGTGTCAGTCCCGTAACGCTGTTCCTTGATGCGCATCAAACCAAAATTAGATTTGCAGCATCAATACATCTTGTCAGTGAGATGCTGTGTCCACAAAGCCACGTGTATGCTGCCCCCTCCAAGAGTGAATTTCCCTTGTGTCTACGGAGTGCCTTCTTTGTTACCTCCTGGATGGAGCAATGGATGGTGAACCACCTCTGCACTGCGAAGTAGGCATGCACCAGCTTGTGGAACCTTGTCATGGTGTGCGTGAAAACTGCTGCCATCAACACACCTGGGGATGGCTGAGTTTTTGCTGCAGGCTCGAGGAACTTGGGCATGCTCATTGAATGTCTGTGTAACCTTTCAGGTATCTCGCCCTGGGCTGTGAGGCCTTCATCAGTGTGAAATTCGATACGATCAAGATCAAACTGTGTGTCAGCTCCTACCACCTTGTACATACCGGTCATGTTCTGGATCCAGAATGTTTACGCTTCTATGCAAGGAGACGGCAACTGAACCAGGATGAAAGGCAGAAGGTAGAAGAGTTGGTGAAACTGCAGGCTGGGAACAAACAGCTGAAGGATTACATTGAGCGTTCATTCAACAAGACCGTGACCCTTAGTGACATCAGAAATGTAAAGTCCCGGCTCAAAAGAGGGGGTGACAAAGTGGATGCACTGTGTGAAACGGTTACAGAGGAACTGCCAAGGACCCTCAGCTACAATGAAAAATGCCACTTGCTTTCAGACCAATTTTATCAGCTACAACAGGCCGTTCTGCACAGTGGAACAGCATCTTTCATGCGAAGACTGGACTGGCTGCAGCGACAGACTCTCTGCTGGCAACAAGGACTGGATTATGATATGGAGCATCTTGTTGAAGGCGCAGAGCCAAATAATTTGCCCAACAATTGCCCGGAGGCACCTTCGGATGGACGTGGTCCCGAGGTGGACATCAGCTGCATGCCACAATCCATGGATGCTGAACGTCCCATCCCCCGGCCTAATGAGCTGATGGACCATACTTACAACTGCCTGTTCACAGCTGCACTTCCCCCACCTCCGGGAGCCTTTCCTTGCTGTCCAGTCACATCGGTACAGTCAATCACCTTACCGATGGACACTCACATACAGTCACCTGTTTCTGCACTTATCACAGCAGTGCACATGGACACACCGTCATCTGTTTCCCCATCCACCCTTGAAACAACAAGGCAGAGCCTTGTGAGACTCCCCGATTGCCAGCTGCTGCCTATCAAACAGAGAGGGTGCCCAAAGGGTTCAAGCGCTTGGGGAACATCCAGCAAGCAGAGACTGAGCACTAAAAGAAACAATCATGCAGTGCCCAGTGGTAGCATGCATGTTTAGTTTAGTTTAGAGATACAGCACTGAAACAGGCCCTTCGACCCACCGAGTCTGTGCCGACCATCAACCACCCATTTATATTCTAATCCTACACTAATTCCATATTCCTACCACATCCCCACCTGTCCTTATATTCCCCTACCACCTACCTATACTAGGGACAATTTATAATGGCCAGTTTACCTATCAACCCGCAAGTCTTTGGCATGTGGGAGGAAACCGGAGCACCCGGAGGAAACCCACGCAGACACAAGGAGAACTTGCAAACTCCACACAGGCAGTGCCCAGAATTGAACCCGGGCCACTGGAGCTGTGAGGCTGCGGTGCTAACCACTGTGCCGCCCGTTGCGTACACAGCTGCTGAAGTGGGAGTGCAGCCCCATCATTCCCCCTCCCCAATGTTGGCTAGATGGCTTTAAGGCAAAGGTAGATGAGAGTGAAAGAAATAGAAGGCGATGCTGATGGTGGTAGGCAGCATTAGGTGAGAGCAGATGGGAAGGTGCATGAGAAGCATTACCACTAGCATGAAACAGCTGGGCTAAATGGCCTGCTTTATGTTCAGTCAAAAAGAAATGTGCTTCCTTTTCCAGCATACTTAAATCATTCATGTTGGCCCTGAGAGCAGCATTGAACCACCATGGGATAGGGACAGTAACATCATACTGACTCTTACAGCTGAGGTGGGTACTAAGTGTGTCATTAGCGATGTTATCAGTACAGGCCTTTGCTGCAGAACTTAAAAAGCGTGCTTAACAGTAATTTCATTGGTGGGAGGGAAACTCTGACACTGTTCTTTCTTTCTTTTCATGTAAAACATGCCCTCGAGAATACAGTTGGTGGCACAGTGGTGCAGTGGTTAGCACCGCAGCCTCACAACTCCAGCGACCCAGGTCCAATTCTGGGTACTGCCTGTATGGAGTTTGTAAGTTCTCCCTGTGTCTGCGTGGGTTTCCTCCGGGTGCTCCCATTTCCTCCCACAGCCGAAGACTTGCAGGTTGATAGGTAAATTGGCCATTATAAATTGCCCCTATTATAGGTAGGAGAATATAGGGAAGGTGGGGATGTGGTCGGAATATGGGATTAGTGTAGGATTAGTATAAATGGGTGGTTGATGGTCGGCACAGACTCGGTGGGCCGAAGGGCCTGTTTCAGTGCTGTATCTCTAAATAAATAAATCCTTGAGGCTTAAGGATGGCATTCAAGCCACAGGGGAGGACACAAGGATGGGCCACGCAACCGTTTCATGCTGGGAGCTTGTCACAATGTGGAAAGGAACCTTGCATTTATGGATGAAGTGGACATTGGGATGCATCAGCAGCAGACTCTGGTGACTTTGCTTTCTTCACATGGACAATACAATAGTGGAATAAAGAGCCAAACGTTCATTCACCACAAGGCTGTCCAGGAAAACTCTCTTCAGCACTGCATAGCAGAGACTCAGCCTGTCTGTTTCACAGGAATGCTGGCAACACAAAACTCCTGTATCTATGCACAACAGTGCCTCTAATGCCTCATGTACTTAATAAAATTGCTCAATAATTGAAAACGGAATTGTTGCAGCTACTTTGTTGATATTGTTCCCTACTTTGCAACTCTGGTCCTGGTGGGGGTGGGGGGGGAGTTAAAATCAGAACTGCCTGAAGAGGGCTATGCAAGAGAAAGGGACCAGACACCTGGAAGACCTGACATACAGTTGAGAAGTAGGGGATCGAGTGGCTGGATGGGGGACTCGTGGGCCTGGAGGGAGAGAGTGGCCGGAGAGCAGTGTGGGGGCTGGAAACAGGGAGCGAGCAGCCAAAGACCTTCGTGGCAGGAGGTGCAGGGAGCAGCAGGAGAGTGGTATGTCTTGCAGTGCCAGAACTAACTGGCGCATGCACAGGAAAACACTCTCCTCACCCCTGCTATTGTACTGCTGGTATTAGGGAAAACAATTCTGAACACGGTGGACCATTTTAACATACATTAAATAACTTCACCTCTGTTGATGTAAACTCAGAGTCCCTGACTGTATTTGTTCCACTCCTGCTGCTAACAGGTGATGAAAGCAGCTGTGGAATTGTCACTGAGTGGTGAATTTTCTTTAGCTTCAGAATCATAGAAAGTTTAAGGCACAGAAAGAGGTCACTTGGCCCAAATTCAAATTCTGCACACTGAGTCCCAGAATCATCACTCAGAAAGACCACTATGAAAGTAGGAAACTGCTCCAAATACACAACAGGATGGGCAGCTTGTGAAAAACTATTGAACTTCTGGTGTGTAGAATTTTTCCAGATCTTCAAACAGGACCATGTGACAATATTAACAGTGAGTCATAGAGAGATACAGCACTGAAACAGGCCCTTCGGCCCACCGTGTCTGTGCCGACCATCAACAACCCATTTATACTAATCCTACAATAATCCCATATTCCCCACCACATCCCCACCTTCCCTCAATTCTCCTACCTACCGACAATGAGTGTGTGTATGTGGCTATCATGTTTCTATATATAAACTGTGAGTCATGGAATGATAGAAAGTTTAAGGCACAGAAGGAGGCCACTTGGCCCATCGTGCCTGTGACGGCCAAATACAATCCACCTATTCTAATCCCACCTTCCAACATTTGGTCCATAGCCCTGCAGCTTACAGCACTTCAGTTACATATCCAGACTCCTTTTGAATGAGTTGAGGTTCTCTGCCTCAAATACCCTTTCCTACAGTGAGTTCCAGACCACCACCACCCCTCTGGGTAAAGAACTTTTTTCCTCATCCCCGCTCTAACTTTTCTACCAATCACTATAAATCTATGCCCCCTCGTCACTGACCTCTCTGCTAAGGTGAATCGACCCTTCACCTCCACTCTATCCAGACCCCTCAAAATGTTGTACATTTCAATCTGATCTCCCCTCAGCCTTCTCTGCTTTTTATGCAGCACCTGTGGAAGTCTGTCACTCTAGAATTGGCCTTTATAGCTACTCCATGCACTGCTCCACAAACCACTGACCACCTCCAGGTGCTTACCCATTGTCTCTCGAGACAAGGAGGCCAAAGAAGAATATTCGGAAGAATATTATTGCCTTACAGGGATTGCAATGAAGATTCACCAAACTTGTTCCCTGGATGTCGGAACGTCCTATGAAGAGAGATTGAGGAAGTTGTCGAACGAGGGAGCCGTGGTTTACGAAAGAAGTTGAAGCGCTTGTCAAGAGGAAGAAGAAGGCTTATGTTCGGATGAGACGTGAAGGCTCAGTTAGGGTGCTTGAGAGTTACAAGCTAGCCAGGAAGGATCTAAAGGGCGAGCTAAGGAGAGGACACGAGAAGTCATTGGCGGATAGGATCAGGGAAAACCCTAAGGCTTTCTATAGGTATATCAGGAATAAAAGAATGACTAGAGTTAGATTAGGGCCAATCAAGGATAGTAGTGGGAAGTTGTGTGTGGAATCAGAGGAGATAGAGGAAGCGTTAAATGAATATTTTGCGTCAGTATTTACAGTAAAGAAAGAAAATGTTGTTGAGGAGAATACTGAGATTCAGGCTACTAGGCTAGATGGGATTGAGGTTCACAAGGAGGAGGTGTTATCAATTTTGGAAAGTGTGAAAATAGATAAGTCCCCTGGGCCAGATGGGATTTATCCTAGGATTCTCTGGGAAGCCAGGGAGGAGATTGCAGAGCCTTTGTCCTTGATATTTATGTCGTCATTGTCAACAGGAATAGTGCCGGAAGACTGGAGGATAGCAAATGTTGTTCCCTTGTTCAAGAAGGGGAGTAGAGACAGCCCTGGTAATTATAGACCTGTGAGCCTTACTTCGGTTGTGGGTAAAATGTTGGAAAAGGTTATAAGAGACAGGATTTATAATCATCTTGAAAAGAATAAGTTCACTAGCGATAGTCAGCACGGTTTTGTGACGGGTAGGTCGTGCCTCACAAACCTTATTGAGTTTTTCGAGAAGGTGACCAAACAGGTGGATGAGGGTAAAGCAGTGGATGTGGTGTATATGGATTTCAGTAAGGCGTTTGATAAGGTTCCCCACGGTAGGCTATTGCAGAAAATACGCAAGTATGGGGTTGAAGGTGATTTAGAGCTTTGGATCAGAAATTGGCTAGCTGAAAGAAGACAGAGGGTGGTGGTTGATGGCAAATGTTCATCCTGGAGTTTAGTTACTAGTGGTGTACCGCAAGGATCTGTTTTGGGGCCACTGCTGTTTGTCATTTTTAGAAATGACCTGGAAGAGGGTGTAGAAGGGTGGGTTAGTAAATTTGCGGATGACACGAAGGTCGGTGGAGTTGTGGATAGCGCCGAAGGATGTTGTAGGGTACAGAGGGACATAGATAGGCTGCAGAGCTGGGCTGAGAGATGGCAAATGGAGTTTAATGCAGAAAAGTGCGAGGTGATTCACTTTGGAAGGAGTAACAGGAATGCAGAGTACTGGGCTAATGGGAAGATTCTTGGTAGTGTAGATGAACAGAGAGATCTTGGTGTCCAGGTACATAAATCCCTGAAGGTTGCTACCCAGGTTAATAGGGCTGTTAAGAAGGCATATGGTGTGTTAGCTTTTATTAGTAGGGGGATCGGGTTTCGGAGCCACGAGGTCATGCTGCAGCTGTACAAAACTCTGGTGAGGCCGCACCTGGAGTATTGCGTGCAGTTCTGGTCACCGCATTATAGGAAGGGTGTGGAAGCTTTGGAAAGGGTGCAGAGGAGATTTACTAGGATGTTGCCTGGTATGGAGGGAAGGTCTTACGAGGAAAGGCTGAGGGACTTGAGGTTGTTTTCGTTGGAGAGAAGGAGGAGGAGAGGTGACTTAATAGAGACATATAAGATAATTAGAGGGTTAGATAGGGTGGATAGTGAGAGTCTTTTTCCTCAGATGGTGATGGCAAACACGAGGGGACATAGCTTTAAGTTGAGGGGTGATAGATATAGGACAGATGTCAGAGCTAGTTTCTTTACTCAGAGAGTAGTAGGGGCGTGGAACGCCCTGCCTGCAGCAGTAGTAGACTCGCCAACTTTAAGGGCATTTAAGTGGTCATTGGATTGACATATGGATGAAAATGGAATAGTGTAGGTCAGATGGTTTCACAGGTCGGCGCAACATCGAGGGCCGAAGGGCCTGTACTGCGCTGTAATGTTTTAATTCTAATTCTAAAACTGAGCCTGTATTCTCTAGAGTTTTGAAGAATGAGAGATGATCTCATTGAAACCTACAAAATACTTAAAAGGATAGACAGGGTAGATAGATGCAGGTAAGATGTTTCCTCTGGATGGGGAGTCTAGAACCAGGGGACACAATTTCAAAATAAGGGAGAAGCCACTTAGGACAGAGATGAGGAGAAGTTTCTTTACTCAGGATTATGAATCTTTGGAATTCTCTACCCCAGAGGGCTGTGGAAGCTCAGTCATTGAGTATATTTAAAGCAGAGATTGACAGATTGCTAAATACAAATGACATAAGGGGGTATGAGGATAGTGTGGGAAAAAGGGATTGAAGTGAAAGATCAGCCATGATCATATTGAATGGCAGGGCAGGCTCGATGGGCTGAATGACCTACTCCTTCTCATATGTTCTGATGTTTGCAGGCATGATACATGATTCACACATGGAAGATTAGAGAGATGCTGTGAGACACATGTCAAGTCCAGTAGCTGAAAATGAATTACAGACTGGAATTTGTGTTTAGTGACCCCAGGCGTGTTAGTGGTACCTTCCCTGGATCCCAAGGCTAGGAGAGGCCCTCTGGAAGGTATGGGGAGCTGGGACTTGTCCATGAGAGGAACCAAAGGTATGAGAACTGAAATAATTTAGAGTTGGAAAGGAGAAAAGACCCAAAAATAGAGAAGTCAGTAACAGGACATCAATTAGTCTACTGTTATCTTGGAGAAATTAAGGACCCAATGAAGTGTGTGTTTGAAACAACATTAATTCATTTGAGAATTATCAGAATATTAAACTCCAGCCAAGTTATAGGGGTGATTAACATCAGCAGAAACAAATCCCAACTGTCAGCATGAACATCTTTCAGTCCTCGATGTGATTCACAGCAGCAATTACAGCAGAATCCAATCCCTGCAGTCACTTGTGAACTCGCTGGTGTTTCAGCAGCTGGGATTACTGAGTGAATCCATTCCCACACACAGAGCAGATGAATGGCCTCTCCCCAGTGTGTGCCTTGGTGTTTCAGCAGATCCTTTTTTACAGCCTTTCTCAATCAGAACATGTAAAAGGTCTCTGATTCCAAGCTGATGTTCCGTGAGGTGGGATGACTGAGTGAATCCCTTCTGTTAGAGTTCTGGGTCTTATTAACTCTAACTATGTGAAACTTTATCCAGTTAATATTAAATTGTCCTTTTGAAACTATAACCATACAGGCAATAAGAGATAATTTGGTGTCATAATATCAGGAAATATTTATTGAGTAACAAAAGTAATACCTATCAAAAGTTAGACAGCGACTTTATTGGCTCAATGTGGGTCTTGCCTCCCGATTCAGCCTTGGGCACAAGTCGACACATGGTCTCCCCTCTCTGTCACCGGGTATGCAGTCTCCAACTTCACACTCTGTGCCGTGTTGCTGGCAGCGAGACTTTTTAACCCTTTCTGGTGCACTGGCCACGCTCATGATCAATGGCGTTCCCAGCCTCTCATTGGTTCAGGCAGTGCATGATCAGTCTCTGATTGGGTTTTTTAGAATGTCAGTCACCTGCAGATGTCACTTCCTGATTGACACCTGAGGGTACCAGTCACATAAGGAATAGTACCCCTCACTGCAGCATTTTTACGTCCTTTCATTAAATTTAATGGCTTTCTATTAAGATAATATGGCACCTCATGACATGCAGTACTCATCATTATACAATGGCACATTACACAGCCTCAAGGTCAATACAGAAATGACAAAACTACTTCATGCATAATATCTACACATATGAAACCAGCAAACAGAGAGATAATCAGTGCCTAAAGATGAGGGAGCAAGATACACTTATGAAATACAGTAGGATACACTCAATGCTTTTGGACACAGGCTAAGTCCAGTCGCTGAAAGTGATTTACAGACTGGATTATGTGTGATCCAGGGCGTGTTAATGATACCTTCCCTGGATCCCAAGGCTAGGAGAGGCAATCTGGAAGGTATGGAGAGCTGGGACTTGTCCCTGAGAGTAACCAAAGGTATGAGAACTGAAATAATCTAGGGTTAGAAAGGAGAAAAAGCCCAAAAATGGAGCAGTTGCTAACAGGACATCAATTAGACTCATCTTAGAGAAATCAAGGACTCAACACACTGTGTTTGAAACAAAGCTGATTTGTTTGATAGATATTAAGATATTAAACCCCAGCCCAGTTATAGGGATGACCAACATGAGCAGAAACAAGCCCCACTTCCAGGATCAATATGGTTGAGTCCTGGATGTGATTAACAGCAGCAAAACTAGCAGAATCCAATCTATGCTGCAACAATAACTTTTCTTTATATGGCACCGTTAACCAAATGAAAGGTCCCAAGGCACTTTACAAGGGCTGTAGACAACAAAATATAACTGAGCCACATAAGGAGATATCAGGGCAGGTGACCAAAAGCTTGGTCAAAGAGGTAGTTTTCAAGAAGCATCTTCAAGGAGGGAAGAACATAAAGTAAATCAGGCTCTCCATGTGCCAGCTGGATCATTGTATCCAACACGTGAGAAAGTGCACGGTAAAGACACCCCTCCATTTAGGAATAAAGGTTTTTAAAACTAATTTGCTGCTCTGCTTTTGAATGAAGTGTTTGCTATTTCCACAGCCACAGATATTAACTCCTCCTGTCTGATATAAACCAACCCCACAGTCACTGACACCAATCTCCTCCTGTCTGATATAAACCAACCCCACAGTCACTGACACCAATCTCCCACTGTCTGATATAAACCAACCCCACAGTCACTGACACCAATCTCCTCCTGTCTGATATACACCAACCCCACAGTCACTGACACCAATCTCCTCCTGTCTGATATAAACCAACCCCACAGTCACTGACACCAATCTCCTCCTGTCTGATATACACCAACCCCACAGTCACTGACACCAATCTCCTCCTGTCTGATATAAATCAACCCCACAGTCACTGACACCAATCTCCCACTGTCTGATATAAACCAACCCACAGTCACTGACACCAATCTCCTCCTGTCTGATATAAACCAACCCCACAGTCACTGACACCAATCTCCCACTGTCTGATATAAACCAACCCCACAGTCACTGACACCAATCTCCCACTGTCTGATATAAACCAACCCACAGTCACTGACACCAATCTCCTCCTGTCTGATATAAACCAACCCCACAGTCATTTACACCAATCTCCTCCTGTCTGATATAAACCAACCCACAGTCACTGACACCAATCTCCTCCTGTCTGATATAAACCAACCCACAGTCACTGACACCAATCTCCTCCTTTTAGATATAAACCAACCCCACAGTCACTGACACCAATCTCCTCCTGTCTGATATAAACCAACCCACAGTCTCTGACACCAATCTCCCACTGTCTAATATAAACCAACCCCAAAGTCACTGACACCAATCTCCTCCTGTGTGATATAAACCAACCCCACAGTCACTGACACCAATCTCCCACTGTCTGATATAAACCAACCCACAGTCACTGACACCAATCTCCTCCTGTCTGATATAAACCAACCCAGTCACTGACACCAATCTCCTCCTGTCTGATATAAACCTTCCCCACAGTCACTGACACCAATCTCCCACTGTCTAATATAAACCAACCCCAAAGTCACTGACACCAATCTCCTCCTGTGTGATATAAACCAACCCCACAGTCACTGACACCAATCTCCCACTGTCTGATATAAACCAACCCACAGTCACTGACACCAATCTCCTCCTGTCTGATATAAACCAACCCCACAGTCACTGACACCAATCTCCTCCTGTCTGATATAAACCAACCCCACAGTCACTGACACCAATCTCCATCTGTCTGATATAAACCAACCCCACAGTCACTGACACCAATCTCCATCTGTCTGATATAAACCAACCTCACAGTCACTGACACCAATCTCCATCTGTCTGATATAAACCAACCTCACAGTCACTGACACCAATCTCCATCTGTCTGATATAAACCAACCTCACAGTCACTGACACCAATCTCCTGTCTGATATAAACCAACCCACAGTCACTGACACCAATCTCCTCCTGTCTGATATAAACCAACCCACAGTCACTGACACCAATCTCCTCCTGTCTGATATAAACCAACCCCACAGTCACTGACACCAATCTCCATCTGTCTGATATAAACCAACCCCACAGTCACTGACACCAATCTCCTCCTGTCTGATATAAACCAACCCCACAGTCACTGACACCAATCTCCCACTGTCTGATATAAACCAACCCCACAGTCACTGACACCAATCTCCATCTGTCTGATATAAACCAACCCCACAGTCACTGACACCAATCTCCATCTGTCTGATATAAACCAACCTCACAGTCACTGACACCAATCTCCATCTGTCTGATATAAACCAACCTCACAGTCACTGACACCAATCTCCATCTGTCTGATATAAACCAACCTCACAGTCACTGACACCAATCTCCTCCTGTCTGATATAAACCAACCCACAGTCACTGACACCAATCTCCTCCTGTCTGATATAAACCAACCCACAGTCACTGACACCAATCTCCTCCTGTCTGATATAAACCAACCCCACAGTCACTGACACCAATCTCCATCTGTCTGATATAAACCAACCCCACAGTCACTGACACCAATCTCCCACTGTCTGATATAAACAAACCCCACAGACACCAATCTCCTCCTGTCTGATACCAACCAACCCCACAGTCACTGACACCAATCTCTCATTGTCTGATATAAACCAACCCACAGTCACTGACACCAATCGCCTCCTGTCTGATATAAACCAACCCCACAGTCACTGACACCAATTTCCTCCTGTCTGATATAAACCAACCCCACAGTCACTGATACCAATCTCCTCCTGTCTGATATAAATCAGTCCCACAGTCACTGACACTAACCTCCTGTCTCGTTTAAATCAATCACACGGATAGAGGATTGAAGTAAAAGTTTATAATTGTGTTCGAATCTAATTCCTGATGCGAATCCTTGAATTAAGTAATGGTTACAGACAATGGTTCTTGAAGGGACACTGCAGGCCTGAGAATGCAATCAGTTGAATTCCAGAATATTAAATTCCAGCCCAGTTACAAGGGTTATTAACATCAGCAAAAACAAACCCCAACTGTCAGAATGAACATGTTCCGTTCTGGACCAGATTAACAGCAGTCACTAGTGAACTCGCTTGTGTTTCTGCAGATGGGATGACTGACGGAATTCCTTTCCACAGACAGAGCACATGAATGGCCTCTCCCCAGAGTGAACTCGCTGGTGAATCAGTAGTTGGGATGAAGTAGTGTATCCCTTCCCACACTCAGAGCAGATGAACATCTTCGCCCCAGCGTGAATGCGCTGGTGTGTCAGAAGGCGGGATGACTGATTGAATCCCTTCCCACACATGGAGCAGGTGAATGGTTTCTTCACAGTGTGAGTGCGTTGGTGTTTCAGCAGATCATTTCTACTTTTAAAGCTCTTCTCACAGTCAGAACAGTTAAAAGGTCTCTCATCAGTGTGAACAAGTTGATGTGTCAGCAGGTGGGATGACTGACTGAATCCCTTCCCACACACAGAGCAGGTGAAAGGTTTCTCCCCAGTGTGAACTCGCTGGTGTTTCAGCAGATCATTTCTACTTTTAAAGCTCTTCTCACAGTTAGAACAGTTAAAAGGTCTCTCATCAGCGTGAACTCGCTGGTGTGTCAGCAGAATAGACGACCGAGTGAATCCCTTCCCACACACAGAGCAGGTGAACGGCCTTTCCCCAGTGTGACTGCGTCGATGAATTTCCAACTCAGACGGGTAATTGAATCCCTTCCCACAGTCCCCACATTTCCAAGGTTTCTCCGTGGTGCAGGTGTCCTTGTGTCTTTCCAGGTTGGACACTCACTTGAAGTCCTGACCACACATAGAACAGGTGTACAGCTTCTCTCTATTGTGAATGGTGTGATTTTTATTTCAGGCTGTGTAACTGGTTAAAGCTCTTTCCACAGTCAGTGCACTGGAACACTCTCATTTGGTTGTGTGTGTCTCAGTGTTTTTCCAGTCACACTGATGTTTGAAATCTTTTCCCAGAGAAAGAACAGAGAAACATCTGATGTTCAAGTCCTGATGAATCGTGTCAGTCTGTCAGATCTTGATGTGCTGTTTGGTTTGTGTTTCCTGTCTTTAAATCCTCCCCTTCTCATCCCCTGTAAAATGAGTTTATAAAAGTCATCACTATCAGTTCAAGATAGAAATTCACGACATTCTCTCTTACTGCTTCCTGGTCCAGGATGGCCACATATGCATCCTGCTGCACATTGCCTCCTATAAAGATGGCGGCTGTTAACTTGGGCCTGTCACAGGGAGAAACCCCGCAGCTGCCGCCCCACTCATGCAAACGCGGGACCGGTAGCTTCTTACTCTGGTTTGAGGCCTATACCAGACATTTGTAAACCAGATAATGTTCCCAAGTTTTATAATGGGGCCTGGGGCTGCACTCAGTGTTTGTGACGTCTGCCTTGCCCCAGGGTTTGTTAACCCTTTCCCTCCAGCCGCCTCCTTCCAGTTCCATTCCATTCCCTCCACTTTTGCTCTCATCCCTTCCCCCTGTTTCAGAAGCACGCTCGGGTTCATCTTGTTCCCACCTTCCACCCCACCAGCCCCCACGTCATCCTCCATCATTTCCCCCACTTCGAGTGTGATGCCACCACACATCTTCTTTTCAGCATTCTGGTGGGACCGTTCCCTCCACGACACCCTGGTCCAAACCTCTATCACATCCAACACTCATTTTCCTTCCCATGTAAGCAAAAGGGATGTAAAACCTGCACTTTTAACTCCTCGCCTTGCACTGTCAACTCCTCGCCTTGCACTGTCAAAGGCCCCAAACACTCCCTCAAAGCGCAACAGCAATTTTACTTGTGCTCCTTTCAATTTAGTATAATATTTTCATGCAGTCCCCCACCTGCCAGGCATGAGGCATATTAATTTTGCCACATGAACATTAATTTTAAACTGTTACTGGAGTAAAGAAAGAACTTGCTTTAAAAAAAAAACCACACCCTTGACTGGAAATACATTTGCATATTTACAGACTGTGCTTAAAAGGGACAATATACCATTCCCTGACACATTCAATCCACAATGGACTTTTGATTACCAGACATTGAAGGTGGAGGAGCTAGCATTCCAGGCTGACTGTTAAGATAGCCGAATATACAAATGGACATGGTCACGCCAGCTAGTCACTGAGTTTTTTGAATTTGAACTTGCCAGAGTTTTGAACTGGAAAAAAGCTCCTGGATTGAGAACATCTCTCTTCTGTCTGCTCTCATCTCGTTCTCACCAACTTTGGAATCCATTGAAGACACAGGAACCCCAAGAGAGAGAAAAGTCTCCTACAGTGAACCTGGTTTAAGAAGAATACTGGGCCCCAATGAAAAGCATGAATTGCCTACAAGCAAGAACTACCTACAAAAGGACTCTACAGTGAGATTGAAGCACAGTAACAAGAAACTTTTCAGATATTGCCTCAAACCTCTCCACTTTATTTTTCTTCTGCTCTTTTCTGTCTCTATTTGTATGTGGATATCGCATATGCATGTTAGCATGGGGCACGGTGTGTATCCATAGGCATTAACCAAATTAGAGTTTGTAATTTAAGTTTAATAAATTTCACTTTTCTTCTTTAAACATAAGGAAGCCTGGTTTGTGCTCATTTCTTTGCCTTATAATTGGAAAGCGGGGAACAACAATTCACCAAGGGGGAGCTCAAAACACGGTGTATTTAAAATTAAATCCTGTTACAGTAAGACCAGGTGAAGGCTGAAAGGGCCCCCTAGACACCTTTCTCAACTGGTCATAACAATATTCAATTTAGTATATTACATGAGGGAAAACAAACGCAGATTGGGTGACCACTTTGTGGAACACATCCACTCAGTTCACAAGCATGGCCCTGAATTCTGGTCGCCAGTCATCTTAATTGTCTGTTCCACTCCCAGTCTGCCCTTGGCATCCTACACTGTTCTAATGAAGGTCAACAGAAGCTCAAGGAACACTAGCTCATGTTTCAATTTGGCACTCCAGTCTTCCGGACTCAATACTGAATTCAACAATTTCAGATTATTTCAGTTACTATTCAGTGGGATGTGAACAGTAATCCCAGCACTTACCAGCACCTTCACGAGAGATGGTGAGAAACCCCCTATGCGCAGTGAGAGTAAAATTGTCTGCACATCTTCCCCTTCTAATCCCTGTAAAATGAGTTTATAAAAGTCGTCACAGTACAGGATAGAAATTCAGAACAGACAATTCTAGTTTCTATGGAACATTTCTTCCTCTCTTGTTTCCCCAAAGCTGCAAATTCCCGTCCCACACACTCTCCCTCCTCCCTGTGCTGAAATCCAAACCCATCGCACCATTTATTTCCTCCACTGCCAGTTAACGATCTCCCTCCCTCGACTCCCTGAAGCCCCGCCCACTCTCTATTTCCTCAACCAAATAGCTGCGCATGCGCTCTGCTCCCTACCCAGCCAAGATGGCGGCCATTAACCTGGATGTACCTATTTCCGGGTAAAAGCCCCGGAGTTGCAAACGCGGGACCTGGAGGTTCTTAAAGAATAGTAAAATCTGGAGGTTCTTATTCGGGACTTTCGGCCTACACCAGTTGTTTCTGAAACCTCCCTGCCCACCCGCCGGCTCCATTCCTCCCCTACGCCCCACCTACTCTCACCCGCTTCAAAACCGTTTCCAGCGTTTGCGTGCCACAAATCAAAGTGACAGTGCGCATGCTCCAGATTCACCCCAGCACTGCGCCTGCGTTCTGGGCTCCTGTACAGTGAATAGGGCACATTCACCTCCGCGAAGAATACTGGGTAACAGATCTCCCATAGTAATAAAAGGAAAATACTGTAGGATGCTGCAAATCTGAAATTAAGACAGAAAGTGTTGGAGATACGCATCAGGTCTGGCAGCATCTTTGAAGCGTTCTAACGAAAGGTGACAGACCTGAAATGTTAACTTTGCTTTTCTCTCCACAGATATTGAGACACCATCTGGCCAGTGGGACAATGCGCTGATCGCGCAGACTTTCCCACAGTCAATGTTCAAAGCAACTCTACTAATGTGGAAAACACTTCCAAGACACGTACAACAGAGTAAAGCTCCCTCTACACTGCCCCCATCAAACACTCACAGGCAGGTACAGCACCAGGTTGGATGCATAGTAAAGATCCATCTACCAATGCCAGTTTCAGAAAAAATGAAAAAAAAGGCTAGATACAGAGTTAAGCTCCGTCTACACCAGGGTTGTCCACCATATGACCTGCCAAAGGTATCCACCAGCCTTCGGATGTATTTCAGAGATGAGAAATTTCCCATTGTTTTCTTTCAGACTGTTTTAAAAAAAATCATGCTGTCAGTTTCACAGTTGACAGATGCTTGGATCGGGAACAGCAGTTTCCCAACTTCGGACAGATTCGGGGTTTTCCGGCGGGCTTTGAAAAATAAGTCAGAAATCAGTGCTAGTCCCTGCTTAGCCCTTCCCTGCAGTGCTCGTCCCTGGGTACACCTGCCTGCAGTGCTCGTTCCTGGGTACACCCGCCCTGCAGTGCTCATTCCTGGGTAAACCCACCCTGCAGTGTTAGTCCCATGTGTAGCTGTCCTGCAGTGCCAATTCCTGGGTATACCTGCCCCACACTGCTACTTCCTGTGTATATCTGCCCCACAGTGTTAATTCCAGTGTGGACCTGCCCCATAGCTCTAGTTCCTGGGTACATCCACCCCACAGTGCTAGTTCCTGTGTATACCTGGCCTACAGTGCTAGTTCATAAGTATCCCTGTCCAGCTTCGCTTATCAGAACTGAAACATATTAAATTTGTCCGTGAATCTCACATGCTGAGAATGTGATTTTGACAATGTGCAGCTGAGATGATGCAAACCCTACTTTCCAAACAAAACTTGCCCCATTCACAGAATGGCATTTCTTAGAGGCAGAGGGCAGCCGGTTTCCATCCAAATTGATCCTAATGAGAATGATCTGATTCCAAAGATTCTAGGAAGGAAATTCGGAAGCTCCTTCAGGAGCTAATAACTTTGTGATGGATATTTTTCCAGTGAGACCAGTGTGATTTGGAACTGTGAAATGTTTGTTAGAGTGAGTGAGTGCAGAGGATTCAGTATCTCACTTTCTTCCTCAGCACTTTCTCTGAGCTGAGACCAACTGGTTAGATGTTTATGTTGTGCGGCGGATATCAGTTTCACCTGACACGGGAAAGGTCCCTGGTCACTTGAGATACATTTCCTGCATTGTGTAACTGGATGTCGTTGGTTTATTAACAGTGATGAAAACTATTATCCTTCATCTGAAAGATAAACAGCTTTGTAAAATATGCATCTTTGACAGGAATTGAACCCAGGCTGTGGTGGTAAAAGCCACTAGACCACCAAGCAACCGCAGTCATTGATTGTATAGCCTGTGTAGATATAATTTAAGGTGTTGGTGTTAATTTGGATATGATTTTGACTTCTTGTGCTGGATGTAAATCCATTTCATAACTCTGCTACTTACAAACCTATCTACATGTTCATTGTTCATTTTTGGTTGAATCTGTCTTCATTCAGGAAATATTTTCTGCCTATTTATTTCTCTCTTACTTTGCATTTGCACCTAAATACATTTATATACAACACAGATACACATAAATGCATTCAGAAATAACACACACACACGTATTCAGAACCAGCACACTCATACACCCACAATCCATTTACAAGTATAACAGTATCAATCATCAATGCTTATATATTTAGAACCTGATGTATATTATAAAAATAAATGTAAATTTACAACTGACACGCAAACAAAGCATCACACTCATAACATAAACACTCACTTTATACAGAAACATGACAGCCACAGTCACACACACACAGTTTATATTGTCTCACGGTCCTGTTTGAAGTTCTGGGAAAAGTTTGCACACCAAAGGTTGAATGGTTTTTTCACAAGCTGCCCATCTGTTGTGTATTTGGAGCTGTTTCCTACTTTCCTAGCGGTGATTCTGAGTGATGATTCTGGGACTCGGTGATGAAAGTGGGTGTGGAATTGTCACTGAGAGCTGAACACTGAGTGGTGAATTTCCTTTAGCTTTCTGAAATGTGTTTATCCATTTCTCCTGTCACACTGTAATGCAGGTGTCCTATGGCAAGTTCAGGGAGCAGCTCCCATGAAGCTGAAGGGACAAGAGACTGGAAATTTATTGAATCATGGAATTATGGAATAGTCCAGCACAGAAAGAGGCTATTCGCTCATCGAGTCTGTCCCAGATATTTTGAAAAGTACTTCAGTTAGCCTGATTCCCCTGGCGTTTCCCCATATCCAGGCCATTTTGTATCCTTCCAATATTTATCCAATTCCCTTTTGAAGGTGACTATTGAATCTGTATCCACCACCCCATCAGGCAGCTCATTCAAACCGGTCATTGCGTAAAAAACTCTGACCACTCAGTGTCACCTCTGGTTCTTCTGCCAATCTGTGTCCTCTGGTTATTGACACTTCAGTCATAGCGTGCCTAATCAGTAAATGAGATGCTGTTCCTCGAGCTAGCGTTGATGTTCATTGGAACACTGCAGCAATCCCAGGACAGAGATGTGGGCATGAGAGCAGGGGGGGGGGGGGGGGGGTGGGATGGTGGGGGTGGTGTTGAAATGGCAAGTGACAGGAAGATCAGGGTCATGTTTTCGGACTGGGCGAAGGTGTTCTGCAAAGCGATCACCCAATGTAGAGGAGACCGCACTGTGAGCAGTGAATACAGTCTACTAAATTGAAAGGAGTACAAGTAAATCACTGCTTCACCTGAAAGGAGTATTTGGGGCCTTGGATAGTGAGGAGCGAAGAGGTAAAGGGTATTACACCTACTCCGATTGCATGGTTCGGTACCGTAGGAAGGGGATGAGTTGTTGGGGGTAATTGGAGGAGTGGACCAGGGTGTCGCAGGTGGAAGGATCCCTTCGGAATGCTGACAGGGGAGAGGAGGGGAATATGTGTTTGGTAGTGGCATCACACTGGAGGTGGCCTCTCCCCAGTGTGAACTTGTTTTATTTATTTATTTATTGATACAGGCCCTTCAGCCCACCGAGTCTGTGCCGACCATCAACCACCCATTCATACTAATCCTACACTAATCCCATATTCCTACCACATCCCCACCTGTCCCTATATTTCCCTACCACCTACCTATACTAGGGTCAATTTATAATGGCCAATTTACCTATCAACCTACAAGTCTTTGGCTGTGGGAGGAAACCGGAGCACCCGGCGAAAACCCACGCAGTCACAGGGAGAACTTGCAAATTCCCCAGAATTGGAGTCGGGTCGCTGGAGCTGTGAGGCTGCGGTGCTAACCACTGCGCCGCCCACAGTGTATCTACAGATTCCTTTTAGTTATAAAGCTCTTCTCAGTCAGAAATTTAAAAGGTCTCTTATCAGTGTGAACAAGTTGGTATTCAGTGAGGTGAGATGACTGTGTGAATCCCTTCCCACACATGGAGCAGGTGAATGGTCTCTCCCCACTGTGAATTTGTTGGAGTTTCAGAAGGTTGGATGAATCAACGAATTCCTGCCCACACTCAGTGCAGGTGAACGGCCTCTCCCCAGTGTGAATCCGCTGGTGTCTCAGAAGGTGGGATGATCGAGTGAGTCCCTTCCCACACATGGAGCAAGTGAATGACCTCCCCCCAGCGTGAGTGTGTTGGTGGCTCAGTAAATGCTTTTGACATTTAAAGCTCTTCTCCCAATCAAAACATTAAAAAGGTCTCTTATCAGTGTGAACAAGTTGGTATTTCAGGAGGCAGAATGAACAAGCAAATCCCTTCACACACACAGAGCAAGTGAATGGCTTCTCCCCAATCACAGCACATTGGTGTGTCAGTAAATCCTCGTTAGTTTTAAAACTCTTCTTACAGTCAAAACATTTAAAATGTCTATCAGTGTGAGTACGCTGGTGTGTTAGGAGGTTGGAAGACTGAGTGAATCCTTTCCCACACATGGAGAAAGTGAACGGCCTTTCCCGTGTGAATGCGATGGTGTCTCAGTAGATCTTTTTTGCTTTTAAAGCTCTTCTCACAGTCCGAACATTGAAACGGTCTCTTATCAGAATGAACCCACTGGTGTGTCCATAGGTTTGATAAAGTATTAAATCCCTTCCCACATTTAGTACAGGTGAATGGCCTCTCCCCAGTGTGAACTTGCTGATGTGTATAGAGGCTGGCAGACTGAGTGAATCCCTTCCCACACACGGAGCAAGTGAACAGCCTCTCCCCAGTGTGACTGTGTCGATGGGTTTCTAACCTAATCGGGATGGGTAACTGAATCCCTTTCCACAGTCCCTGCATTTCTATGGCTACTCCAGTTGAAGCCTCAGCCACACAGAGAACATGAGTACAATTTCTCCCCACTGTTTTTCAGTCTGTGGACTGTCCAGTCAGTGCACTGGAACACACTCACTCGGGTTTGTGCTTCTTGGTGCTTTTCCAGTCACGCTGATGTTTGAAATCTTTTCCCACGGACAAAACAAACAAACATTTCTTCTTCCACATTAAAAGGATGATGATGTTTTGTCCTGATGAATCGAGTGGCTGTCCGATCTTGACATGATGGTTGATTTGAGTTTGCTGTGTGTAAATCCTCCCCTTCTTTTCCCCTGTAAAAGGAGTTTATAAAAGTCATCACTGTCAGTCCAGGATAGAAATTCACAACATTCTCTCCTCCTGCTTCCTGTTCCAGGATGGCCATGCCTGCTCCGTTTCACATTTCCACTGATAACGATACCAGCCATTAACCCGGGCCTGTCTCCGGGGGAGGTCCCACAGCTGCCATCCCGCTCGGTAGAAACCTGGTTCTGGAAGGTTTTTATTCAGGGTTTGAGACCTACACTGGATGTTGTAAATTAGATAATGTTCCCTCTTTTATATTGGGACCTGGGGCTGCATTTGTTTTGTATAAAACCCAGTTTGCCCAGGGTTTATTAACCCACTCCCCCAGCTTCCTCCTTCATATTCCATTTCCCGTACTTTTGCTCTCACCCCTTCGCCCTCTCCCAGAATGTAGGGTTCCCCTTGTCCTCACCTTCCACCCCACCTGCCTCCACATTCAATGCATCATCCTCCATCATTTCCCTACCTCCAGCGTGATGCCACCAGCAAACACATCTTTCTCTCCCCTTTCAATATTCTGCTGGGACATTTTCCTCTGCAACACCCTAGTCCAAACCTCTATCACATCCAACACCCACCTCCCTTCTCATTCAAGTGCAAGAGACATAACACCCGCCCTGTTAACTCCTCCCTTCTCTGTCCAAAACCCCAAACACTCCCTCAAGGTCAAAAAGTGATTTACTTGTACTTCTTTCAATTTAAGATATTGTATTCACTGCCACGATGCGGATTCCTCTACACTGGAGAGATCTAAAGCAGATTAGGAGAGCGCTTTGTGGAACACCTGCATTCAGTTCACAAGCATGACCCTGAGCTTCTGGTCGTCTGTCATCTGAATTCTTTGTTCCACTCCCACTCTGCCCTCACCCTCCTACACTGTTCTAATGAAGCTCAAGAGAAGCTCAAGCAACAGCAACTCATCTTTCAATTTGGCACTTCAGTCTTCCGGACTCAACACTGAGTTCATCAATTTCACATCATTTCAGTTACAATTCTGTGGGATGTAAACAGTAACCGCGGCACTTACCGGCACCTTCGTGAGAGATGGTGAGAAACAACTATGTGCAGAGTGAGAATAAAATCAAATCAAATCTGAAAATCCTCCCCTTCCAATACCCTGTAAATGGAGTCTTGAAAGGTCATCACTGTCAGTACAGGATAGAAATTCAGAACAGATAATTCTCGTTTCTCTGGAACATTTTTTCCTCTCTTTCTCCCCCAAAGCTGTGCTCAAATCTAAACCCATCGCACCATTTATTTCCTCCACTGTCAGTTTTCTCTCTCCCTCTACTCTGGCTGGGTTCAGTTCTCCAGCCCCTGTGTGCACTGTGAGAATCAGATCAATGAGTCAATGATTTTCTCTCCTGATCACATGGACCATGAAGCCCCGCCCACTCCGTCGTCACCAAGATGGCCACGCATGCGCTCTGCTCTCCGTTCAAGCAAGATGGCGGCTATTACTTGGGCCAGTTCCTGGGAAAAAGCCCGGAGTTGCAAACGCGGTCCTGAAGGTTCCTATTCGGGGCTTGCGGCCTAGAGCAGTTGTTTCTGAAGCCCACCCGCCGGCTTCATTCCTCCCCTGCGCCCCACCGACTCTGAGCAGCTGCAAAAGCGTCTCCAGCACTCGCACAGCTCTGATCAAAATGAGCACTGCCCCATCACTGCGCCTGCGCATTGGGCTCCTGTCGTGTGACACGGCTCCAGCTGTAAAAACAGTCTCTGTCCATCACTGATTGCAAATTCCAGCTAAAAACCTGAGGGAATAACAGTGAGAAAGGAAATGAAGTGGATGTTGTGTAGCTGGATTGTCAAAAGGTGTTTGATAAGATGTTGGACAGGAGGCTTGTTGATAAAATTAAGGCTAATGGTATTATTGGATACGTTCATTTTAGATGGAGTTTGCAATAGGTGATGGATATGCAGGTGCACATGCTGGTCGAGCCTGTGAACTGGAGACAGGCGAGAAGAGCCGCTGCAGTGCCCTCGTCTTCTGGAAGCACCTGTAAATGGACTTTGATGTTTATGTAAGGATGTTTCCTCTTGTGGGTGAGTCCAGACTGGAGGGTTTTTAAATTAGGGGTCACCCTTTTTAGGACAGAGATGAGGAGAATTTTTATTTCTCTCATAGGTTGTGCAACTTTGGAACTCTCTGCCTCAGAAGGTGGTGGAGGCGGGGTTATTTGATATTTTTACGGCGGAGGTAGAAAGATTCTTGTTAGGTAAGGGAATTAAAGGTTATCCAGGTTAGATGGGAGTGTGGAATTCACACACAAACAGAACAGCCATGATCTTATTGATTGGCAAGTGGGCTCGAGGAGTCGAATGGCCTATTTCTGCTCCAAATTCATATGTTCGTATTCACATGAAACTTTGTACAGTGAATTGCAATTCCAGATTATTCCTGCTCTGTTCAATTTTTCCTCTGTATCCTTGTCTTCCAATTTATGTCATCAAATGTATGGAGATCTTAATCGTTAAGAGAAATGGTGCATGGTTATACTAATCACATCTCAGGATGAGATTTGGATGAACTGACATAAAAACAGTGTGGGAACACGATGAAACAATACTTGAACAATTCAAGAGCTGGGTTAAGGAATAATTGGGCAGACGGGATGTCACCATTAGAAAAAGGCGAGTCCCTGGTTTCAATAAATCAACTGGAAGAAGGGTTAGGGCAGGTTAAGGTTAAGACAGTCATCATTCAGAAAATTTGCTGTGGAGTGGGTTTATATCAGACTGGGAGATTGGTGTCAGTGACTGTGGAGTTGATTTATATCAGACAGGGAGATTGGTGTCAGTAACTGTGGGGTTGGTTTATATCAGACAGGAGGAGATTGGTGTCAGTGACTGTGGAGTTGATTTATATCAGACAGGGAGATTGGTGTCAGTAACTGTGGGGTTGGTTTATATCAGACAGGAGGAGATTGGTGTCAGTGACTGTGGGGTTGGTTTATATCAGACAGTGGGAGATTGGTGTCTGTGACTGTGGGGTTGGTTTATATCAGACAGTAGAAGATTGGTGTCAGTGACTGTGGGGTTGGTTTATATCAGACAGGAGGAGATTGGTGTCAGTGACTGTGGGGTTGGTTTATATCAGACAGGAGGAGATTGGTGTCAGTGATTGTGGAGTTGGTTTATATCAGACGGGGAGATTGGTGTCAGTGACTGGAGTTGATTTATATCAGACAGGGAGATTGGTGTCAGTGACTGTGGAGTTGGTTTATATCAGACAGTGGGAGATTGGTGTCAGTGACTGGAGTTGATTTATATCAGACAGGGAGATTGGTGTCAGTGATTGTGGAGTTGGTTTATATCAGACGGGGAGATTGGTGTCAGTGACTGGAGTTGATTTATATCAGACAGGGAGATTGGTGTCAGTGACTGTGGAGTTGGTTTATATCAGACAGGAGGAGATTGGTGTCAGTGACTGTGGAGTTGATTTATATCAGACAGGAGGAGATTGGTGTCAGTGACCGTGGAGTTGGTTTATATCAGACAGGGAGATTGGTGTCAGTGACTGTGGGGTTGGTTTATATCAGACAGGGAGATTGGTGTCAGTGACTGTGGGGTTGGTTTATATCAGACAGGAGGAGATTGGTGTCAGTGACTGTGGCTTTGGTTTATATCAGACAGTGGGAGATTGGTGTCTGACTGTGGGGTTGGTTTGTATGAGACAGGAGGAGATTGGTGTCAGTGACTGTGGAGTTGATTTATATCAGACAGGGAGATTGGTGTCAGTGACTGTGGGGTTGGTTTATATCAGACAGTGGGAGATTGGTGTCAGTGACTGTGGGGTTGGTTTATATCAGACAGTGGGAGATTGGTGTCAGTGACTGTGGGGTTGGTTTATATCAGACAGTGGGAGATTGGTGTCAGTGACTGTGGGGTTGGTTTATATCAGACAGTGGGAGATTGGTGTCTGACTGTGGGGTTGGTTTGTATGAGACAGGAGGAAATTGGTGTCAGTAACTGTGGGGTTGCTGTTTCGTTGCTGAGAAATTGGGACTCTTTTCCTTGGAGAAGAGGTTGAGAGGCGATTGGACAGAGGTATTCAAAATCGTGAGAGGTCTAGACAGAGTAGATTGGGAAAAACTGTTCCCATTGATGGAGGAAACGAGAACAAAAGGGAATAAATTTAAGGTAATTGGCAAAAGAGGCAATGGCAACATGAGGAAAAACTTTTCACGCAACAAGTGGTTAGAATCTGGAATGCACTGAATGAGGGTGTGGTGGAGGCAGGTTCAATTGAGGCTTTCAAGAGAGAATGGGATTATCTGAAAAGGAAGAATGTGCAGGGCTACTGGGAAAAGCTGGGGGAGTGTCACTAGGCAAATGGCTCCTTCAGAGAGTCAGTGCTCTCATGACGGGCTGAATGGCCTCCTTCTGTGCTGTAGCAATTTTGGGATTCTGGGTCCTGCATTTTTATTTACCCTCGTGTCCAACACTCACATCAATAATACAGGGAATTCCTGGAATCGCGCTGCAGATCCTTCTTTATCTCGAGATCAAATGTCTGTTGCATAATTGTACAAGCAGTTAAGAGGATCCTGTAATCTCCGCCATCTGATACTTTCATGCAGACTTTAAACAATTTATTTTAAATGGGTTTTCTTTAAGGAAGTAAACACGTAACTTAAATTGGTAGACTCAGGACTGTCTTTGTCGAATATTTATCACAGTCATTTTCTGCGCTGTAACCATTCTGTGAAATTCACACCAGAGGAGCCTAGTGCGCAGGCGCAGAGCTGGACTGTATCTGGAGCATGCGCATTGTCACTTTCATCAGAGCTGTGCGAGTGTTGGAGAAGGTTTTGCAGCGGCTGAGAGTCGTCGGGGCGCAGGGGAGGAATGGAGCCGGCGGATGGGCGGGGAGGCTTCAGAAATACCTGATGTAGGCTGAAAGCCGCAAATAAGAACTTCCAGGTCTCGCGTTTGCAGCTCCGGGACTTTTTCCCGGGTACAGGCCCAGGTTAATGGTCGCCATTTTGGCTGAGCGGGGAGCAGAGCGCACGCGCGACCACCTTGGTGACGACACACAAAGTGGGTGAAACTTCAGGGTCCCAGTTACCAGGAGAGAAAATTATTGACTCATTGATTTCATTCTCACTCTGCACACAGAGGCTGGAGAACTGAACCCAGTCAGAGTTGAATAAAAGCAAAATACTGCGGATGCTGGAAATCTGAGATAAAAACAAGAAATGCTGGAACCACTCAGCAGGTCTGGCAGCATCTGTGGAAAGAGAAGCAGAGTTAACGTTTCGGGTCAGTGACCCTTCATCAGAACTGACAAATATTAGAAAAGTCACAGGTTATAAGCAAGTGAGGTGGGGGTGGGGCAAGAGATAACAAAGGAGGTCTAGATTGGACCAGGCCACATAGCTGACCAAAAGGTCACGGAGCAAAGGCAAACAATTTGTTAATGGTGTGTTGAAAGACAAAGCATTAGTACAGTGGGTAAGCAAACTGAACAAACTAAGATGAAATGAAATAAATGCAAAAAAAAAAGATTGTAAAAAATGTAAAAAAAGAATGTAAAAAAAAAAGGAAGAAAATATAACTAAAAATGAAAGTAAAATGGGGGCCTGTCATGCTCTGAAATTATTGAACTCAATGTTCAGTCCGGCAGGCTGTAGTGTGCCTAATCGGTAAATGAGATGCTGTTCCTCGAGCTTGCGTTGATGTTCACTGGAACACTGCAGCAATCCCAGGACAGAGATGTGAGCATGAGAGCAGGGGGGAGTGTTGAAATGGCAAGCAACCGGAAGCTCAGGGTTCTGCTTGCGGACTGAGCGGAGATGTTCCGCAAAGCGGTCACCCAGTCTGCGCTTGGTCTCCCCAATGTAGAGGAGACCACACTGTGAGCAGCGAATACAGTATACTACATTGAAAGAAGTACAAGTGAATCGTTGCTTCACCTGAAAGGAGCGTTTGGGGCCTGGGATAGTGAGGAGAGAGGAGGTAAATGGGCAGGTATTACACCTCCTGCGATTGCAGGGGAAGGTGCCCTGGGACGGGGACGAGGTGGTGGGGGTAATGGAGGAGTGGACCAGGGTGTCGCGGAGGGAACGATCCCTTCGGAATGCTGACAGGGGAAGGGGGGAAAGAAATGGTGCGATAGAGGGAGGTGGGAGAGTGTGTGGGACGGGGATTTGCAGCTTTGGGGGAACGAGAGAGGAAAAAATGTTCCAGAGAAACGAGAATTGTCTGTTCAGAATTTCTTATATAGTACTGATAGTGATGACTTTTGTATACTGCTTTTACAGGATATTAGAAGGGGAGGATTTCCATACAGGAAACTCAAACCAAAGATCACATAAAGATCTGACCAAGTCACTTGATTCATCAGGACCTGAATATCATTGGCTTTTGAGTGTGGAACGAGAAATGTTTGGCTGTTCTGTCTGTGGGGAAAGATTTTAAACATCAATGTGACTGGAAAAACACTGTAACACAGACACTGAGTGAGAGTGTTCCAATGCACTTACTGGAGAGAGAGATCTTTAACCAGTTCCACAGTCTGAAAAAAGATTGCACCATTTATAGCGGTGAGAAACTGTATGCAGGTTCTGTGTGTGGATGAGGCTTCAACAGATCACCTGTAGAGAGCCGCACCATGGAGAAACCGTGGAAATGCGGGGACTGTGAGAAGGGATTCAGTTATCCATCTGAACTGGAAACTCATTCACACAGTCACATTGGGGGGAGGCCATTCACCTCCTCCATGTCTGGGAGGGGATTCACTTGTTCATCCTACCATCCGACTCACCAACTTGTTCACTCTGATCAGAGACCTATTAAATGTTCTGACTGTGAGAAGAGATTGAAAAGAAAAAAGGATGTGCTGACACAGCAATGCACTCAAACTGGGGAGAAGCAGTTCACTTGCTCTGACTGTGGGAAAGGATTCACTAATCCATCCAACCTTCTGACACACCAGCGAGTTCACACTGGGGAGAGACCATTCATCTGCTCCGTGTGTGGAAAGGGATTCACCCAGTCATCAGCTCTGCTCACCCACCAACTTGTTCACACTGATCAGAGACCATTTAAATGTTCTGACTGTGAGAAGAGCTTTAAAAGCAGAAACTACTTGATGCAACACCAGCGAGTTCACACTGGGGAGAGACCGTTCATTTGCTCCGTTTGTGGAAAGGGATTCACCCAGTCATCAGCTCTGCTCACCCACCAACTTGTTCACACTGATCAGAGACCATTTAAATGTTCTGACTGTAAGAAGAGCTTTAAAAGCAGAAACTACTTGAATCAACACCAGCGAGTTCACACTGGGGAGAGGCCGTTTGTCTGCTCCATGTGTGGAAAGGGATTCACCCAGTCATCTGCTCTGCTGACTCACCAACTTGTTCACACTGATCAGAGACCATTTAAATGTCCCGACTGTGAGAAGAGCTTTAAAAGCAGAAATTACTTGATGCAGCACCAGCGAGTTCACACCGGGGAGAGGCGTGTGTGGGAACAGATTTAGTAATTCATCCACCCTGCTGAGACACCAGCAAGTTCACAAGTCACTGTAGGGATTGGATTCTATTGTTAGTTTTTTTTTCTTCCTTTGGATGTGGGTGTCGCTGAGCGAGGCCAGCATTTATTGCCCATCCCTAATTGCCCTTGACAACTGAGTGGCTTGTTAGGCCATTTCAGAGGGCTGTTAAGAGTGATCCACATTGCTGTGGGTCTGGAGTCACATGTAGGCCGGACCAGGTAAGGGCAGCAGATTTCCTTCCCTAAAGGGCAATAGTGAACCAGATGGATATTTGTACAATAATTAGTAATAGTTTCATGGCATCATTACTGAGGCTAGATTTCAATTCCAGGTTTCATTAATTGAATTTATTAATGAAACTTAAATTCCACCAGCTGCTGTGGTGGGATTTGAACCCACATCAGAAGAACATTAGCCTTGGCTTCTAGACTATGAGTTCAGTGACATTACCACTATGTCACCATCTCCTCTGAACACATCCATCTTCTTTCTGACAATTGGGGTTTGTTCCTGCTGATGCGAATAACACCTATAACTAGACTGGTGTTTAATACTCTGGATAAATGTCAAATAAATCCGCTTTGTTTCCAATACACAGTGTGTGTCGAGTATTTGCTTCCAGGATAAGAGGAGACTAACTGAAATGCTACTGTTGCTGGTTCTATTTTTGGGCCTTTCCTCCTCTGTTGAAGAAGGACTTGTCACGAAAGGTGCTACAAAAATACATTAGGATGTTGCAAAACATTTTACAGCTAATGAAGTGTAGAGGGATAAAAACAAAGTGCTGGCATTGAGGTGGGGGCATAAGGAGATAAGACTGAGTACAGATCATTCAGTGTCAGAGGGTATTGTCAAGGGGTCAGATTAGAAGAAGGGATGGGGTCAGAGGGAAGTGAAGAGGAAGAAGGATCTGGAGGGGTGTTGGTACCCATGAACTGCTGGAGCTTGTGTTCCTTAACAACTGCAAGGAAGAAAAAAATGTTTTTGTTATTGCATCGGATAAGATGAAGGATGAAATGAAACCTCGGAGCAGAACAGCTTTGAGATAAGGTGCTCCTGGAGAGAGAAGTCCAGTGTGTACATGTGGCGTCGCATGGCACTGAGTGTGGATCTCAGGATGCGGTGAGAACAGTGGTCCGAGGAATGTTGTATTTCTCGGAGATACCTGTAATCTTGAGTGGATTCAAAACATGAAGGATGCAACTTCAGTTGGAATCCATGTGGAATAAGTCGGAGCCAGAGATAGTTGCTGAGGAAGGAGATATGGCTGTGAAAACGAGTTTTGGTAGACAAAACAGTGTTTTTAATTTCAGATTTCCAGCATCTGCAGTATTTTGCTTTTATTGAAGTGTAGAGAGAGCTTTACTCTGTACCTAACCCATGTTGTACCTGTCCTGGAGAGAGGTGGGGGTGGGTGGGGTCAGGGAGTGGAACTGAGAGTGAAAGAGGGGGCAGAGAGAGAAATAAGGATTAAGGTTTGGTTAACAGGCAGAAAGCAGAGAGTAGGAATAAGCGAGTAATTCTCGAGTTGGCAGGCCGTGACTAGTGGGGTACTGCGGGGATCAGTGCTTGGGCCCCAGCTGTTCACAATATATATCAATGATTTAGATGCGGAGGCCAAATGTAATATTTCCAAGTTCATGGATGACACAAAACTAGGTGGGAATGTGTGTTGTGAGGAAGATACAAAGCGGCTTCAAGGAGATTTGGACAGACTTAGTGAGTGGGCAAGAACGTAGCAGATGGAATATAATGTGGAGAAATGTGAGATTATCCACTTTGGTAGGAGGAATGGATGTGCACAGTATTTCTCAAATGGTAAGAAGTTAGAAAGTGTAGATGTACAAAGGGACCTGGGTGTCCTTGTCAATAAGTCACTGAAAGCTAACATGCATGTGCAGCAAGCAATTAAGAAGGCTAATGATATGTTTGGGGAAACTGGGCCTGTATTCGCTAGAGTTTCGAAGAATGAGAGGTGATCGCATTGAAACCTACAAAATACTTAAAAGGATAGACAGGGGAGATGCAGGTAAGGTGTTTCCCCTTTGTGAGGAGTCTAGAACCAGGGGACACAATTTCAAAATAAGGGGGAAGTCACTCAGGACGGAGATGAGGAGAAATTTCTTTACTCAGATGGCTGTGAATCTTTGGAATTCTCTACCCCAGAGGGCTGTGGAAGTTCAGTCATTGAGTATATTTAAAGCAGAGATTGACAGATTTCTAAATACAAATGAGAGGGAAAATGGGATTAATGTAGGATTTGCATAAATCGGTGGTTGATGGTCGGCACAGACTCGGTGGGCCGAAGGGCCTGTTTCGGTGCTGTATCTCTCTATGACTCTATGACTCAAATGACATAAGGGCTATGAGGATAGTGTGGGAAAAAGGCATTGAAGTGGAAGATCAGCCAAAATCGTATTGAATGGCAAGGCAGGCTCGAGGGGCTGAATAGCCTACTCCTGCTCCTATGTTCCAAACCAAGTGAATCAAATTTACTGACAGGCTCCAGTAGAAAATCCAACAGACAAAATTTCACTTTTAAAAACTTTTACACTCAAACCAAAAGCAACATAAATGAAACATGAACGTCACAGTGTATATATTTACTCGGCAATCCTCTCAACAAAGATGGCACCGAATAGTCTTAAAGTTCCTCAAACCATGAACTTCTTCAGGTGGATTTCCAACTCCTGTCCTGCAAGACGCAAACACAGATGTATTGCCTTCTCATCAATACCGAACGTTGCCATCTTCCCTATAACATTTTGGTCTTGTCATCTCTCAATGTACTCAGTCCTGCTCACAACAGTTTTCTGGCGTGGTTCCACTCATAACTCTTTAAGTCACTGAAAACAGCTGCAGCAACTCATATTTGCCAAGGGCCAGCTCCCAGAAACAAGTCTTCCCTTTTTGCAGCCTGTCTTTTGAAAGACCAACAGCTTGTCTGGAAGAACAACAGCCTGCAGCTTGTTTCCACACTGCAGACCTGTGATCTGACCATTGAATAGCTCTGGTCACATGACTATTTCATTTAACCTGGTTCTGACTTCCCAGAACTCTGAAGCTTTTAGTTTCATTTGCCGGTAAATGACTGTCTCAAAAGAAAACAAGCTTTGATACCAAAGTCCTTGCACCTAACAGTACATTCAACAAGTCAGCTGTTCAGATAAACGTCTGCACGCAAAGGGTGGTCTAGACAATACAACAACCTCCCCTTCATAGATACATGACCCCGACTGCAAGACGATGTGAGTCCGGGGAGAATGATGGGTGGATACAGTTTGTGTTGTCATTGTAATGATAATCCTACCCTCAATAAACAAACCATTCCCAGGAGTGAAATATGAAACATGATATTTAATTTGGATCAAATCAGATCTGGGATTGTCTTTCTCACACATGGATGTCAAGATGGTCCATGTTATCGAGGCTGCTGCTGCTGGACAGGGCCTGACCCAGCACCGACAGGACGATCCCACTGGGAGGTGATATAAAGCCGAATTTACACTCGTATCGTTTTTATTGTAAAATTAATTTTACAATGAGACTCAGTAGATATTTCCTGTCGGTTTACCTTTCAGCTGAAGGGAGCATAAAAGTTTTCACATCACCAATCACATCAATGTTCACTATATCGGAAAGTCCTGACAAACTTACCTGCAAATCCCTTTAACAGGATACTGATGAACTTTACATTCAGAAATGTAAATGCACAAAGAGTTTATAATTTAAGTGGGGGGGGGGGGGCGGGGGATCTGTGATTATTACTGCATTTGAAAGGGGTCCTTGAACCAAAAATCTTTGAGAAAAACATCTGTTGATTTGATGTAACTTTATGTGCTCGCTGTAATTCTCTGTAACTCTATGTTACTATGTCTCTGACTCCTATGTTCCTTTGATGTAGCTGGAAGAGCATTTAACAGGCTGCTGTACACTCCTCTGTCTGTTATTTTAATGTAGACTTCAATCTATTTATTTTAACTGGGTTTATTTTAAATGAGTGAACACCTGGCTTAAAATGATGGACTCAGTACTGTCACACAAACACGTTAAATCTTTGTAGAATAATTACCACAGTCATTTTTAGACTGGAAACTTAAAGCAATCGTTTCACTTTCAGTCAGGAACAGATCACAGTTTTACACCAATCTCTGATTTGTCAGCACGTTTCCAGCATTCACTATTGTTCTTCCTGACTCCAAATGCAGGTGTAAAGGAGCCTTCTGTTCCGTGCCCAGGAGCTATGAACCATGGAAGAGAGCGGCTGGTCACATTTCTTACACTCCTCAGGATTAACCCACGCGGGAATTTTTCTGTCAGCGAAGAGAGACGAGAAATACCAAAGTGCCGTTTGTCCCTCTCAGTGTGATCCTGAAGGACTGTGTCCAGGCTGAAGTTCTGTTCCTGCCGTACGATCCTCCCCCCAGATTGTCCTTTCTGAGCTCCAGCCAGGTGATGCTAAACACTCAAGTGGGAAAGACAAAATCTACAAGTGTGTTTGAAATAAAATTGATTTATTTCACGTTTCTCCAGAGTATTAAACTCCAGCCCAGTTATTCGGGTTACTAACATCAGCAGAAAAATCTCCAACTGACAATGAACAGTCGTGGATGTGATTAACAGCAGCAATTACAGCAGAATCCAAACCCTGCGGTCACTCGTGAACTCGCTGGTGTCTTAGCAGGTTGGATGAAAGTGTGAATCCCTTCCCACACTTGGAGCATGAGAACAGCCTCTCCCCAGTGTGAAGCTGCTGGTGTGTCGGCAGACTTGATTTCTGAGTGAACCCCTTCCCACACATAGAGCATGAGAACAGCCTCTGCCCAGTGTGAAGCTGTTGGTGTGTCGGCAGACTTGATTTCTGAGTGAACCCCTTCCCACACATGGAGCATGAGAACGGCCTCTGCCCTGTGTGAAGCTGTTGGTGTGTCGGCAGACTTGATTTCTGAGTGAACCCCTTCCCACACATGGAGCATGAGAACGGCCTCTGCCCTGTGTGAAGCTGTTGGTTTGCCAGAAGGCTTGATTTTTGTGTGAATTCCTTCTCACGCTTGGAGCATGAGAACAGCCTCTTCCCAGTGTGAAGCTGTTGGTGTGCCAGCAGGTTTGATTTTTGAGTGAATCCCTTCCCACACATGGAGCAGATGAATGGTCTCCCCCCAGTGTGAATTCGCTGGTGTTCCACCAGACGGGAGGACTTGATGAATCCCTTCCCACAAACGACGCAGGTGGACGGCCTCTCCCCAGTGTGAACTCTGCTGTTTCAGCAGGGTGCACAACCGAGTGAATTCCTTCCCACACATGGAGCAGATGAACAGCCTCTCCCCAGTATGTCTGCACTGATGAGTTTCCAGCTGGGATGGGTAAGTAAATCCCTTCCCACAGTCACTGCATTTTCACCGTTTCTCTGTGGTGTGCGTGTTCTTGTCTCCCTCCAGGTTGGATGATCAGTTGCAGCTTCGTTCATACACATAACACATCTACAGTTTCTCCCCGCTGTGATGTTTTTTCAGACTGTGTAACTGGTTAAAACTCTTCAGTCAGTGCACTAGAATACTCTCGCTAAGGTGTATGTGCCTCAGTTCTTTTCCAGTCACACTGATGTTTGAAATCTTTTCCCAAAGACAGAGCAGACAAACATTTCTCCTACCACATTCAAAGGAGTATAATATTCAGGTCCTGATGAACTGAGTGACTGTCCGATCTTGATGTGATGTTTGGTTTGAACTTCCCATTTGCAAATGCTCCCCTTCTAATACCCTGTAAAAGGAGTTTACACAATATTACAACGGTCTGGAATTTCTTCCCTGATCCCTTCCACCTCTCTTTTTCCCTACAAAATGCTCTTTAAAGCCTATTACTTTCACCAAGCTATTGATCGTCTGTCCTAATATCTCCTTATGACTGGATAGCTCCATGGGGAGAGCAAGCACGGACTTAATGAACTGAATGGCCTCCTTCTGTGTTGCAAACGACTCTATGACTGATCAAGTGGGCAGAAAAGTGGCAGATGGAATTCATTCCAGAGAACTGTGAGGTAATGCATTTGGGGAGGACAAATAAGGCAAAGGAATACACAATAAATGGTAGGATTCTGAAAAGTGTAGAGGATAGAGAAACCCTGGAGTGCATGTCCACAGATCATTGAAGGTGGCAGGACAGGTAGATAAGGTGGTTAAGAAGGCATGTGGGATACTTTCCTCTATTAGCCAAGGCACAAATTATAACAGCAGGGTGGTTTTTATAGTACTGTATAAAACACTAGTTAGACTGCAGTTAAGCACTGCCTACAGTTCTGACACCACATTACAGGAGGGATGAGATTGCACTAGAGACGGTACAGAGGAGATTTACAAGGTTGTTGCCAAGAATGGAGAATTTCAGCTATGAGGAAAGATTGGATAGGCTTAAGTTGTTTTCTTTGGAATAAAGGAGGCTGAGGGGAGATTGTTTGAAGTGTATCGAATTTTGAGGGGCCTAGATAGAGTGGATAGGAAGGACCTATTTTTTTTCCTTTGTAGAAAGGTCAATAACCAAGGGACATCAATTTAAAGTAATTAGCAGAAGGCTCTGGAACTCACTGCCTGAAAGAGCGGTAGAGGAAATTGCACTTAAAAAAAAATTTGAATATGCACTCGAAGTGCTGTAACATATAGGGCCATGCAACAACAACTGGAAGGTAGGTTTAGGATGTACAGCTCTGTCAACCAGCATGGACATGATGGGGAATGGCCTCCTTGTGGCATAAATTTTCTGTTTCTGTCTACCCTGTCCAATCCATCCCTAACATTGAAAACCCCTATCAGGTCACCACTAGGTATTCTCTTTTCGAAAGGAAAAAGCCCCAACCTCTTAACCTTCCAATAGCTGTAATTTCACAGTTTGCAAAAGCCTTTACTATCAGTGCAGGAGAGAAATTCAGAAGAGACAAACATTTCTCTCGGTTTGAGATTGCTTTGTGTAAATCTGGTTTCTAAGGCCCTGAAAAAGGAGTTTACAAAAGCCATCACTGTCAGTCCAGGATAGAAATTCACAACATTGTCTCCCCCTGCTTCCTGCCCTGAATGGCCATGCATGTGCCCTGCTGCACATTGCCCCCTATAAGTATGACGGACTTCCCCGTCGGCCATCCGGACATGCCGTGGCATTCCGTCCTGCCATCCAGGAGAGGCGGGGGCCCCTGATGGGAGGCACTCTATGCAGGAGTCCTCCCTTTGTCCACTGGGGATTTGGGATGGACGATGTTCCATGTCGCGATCCCGTGCAATAGACTATTGAGTCAATTCATGGACTCCCAGGCCGCCTGTAATTTCCGCAGCCTGTAGGTGTTCGTGTTTCACATTTATACTGAGTGTGCGAGTTTGCAGACCCTGCTTGAGGGGGCTGCTCCTCAAATTCTGGTTGCACTTCAGTCATACACTCCTGACCTTTGGTCACCCGGTGCGGAGGGGAGTGGACAGGTTGAGGGACCTCCCAGTTCGACTGCTCCTAGGCCTAGGCTTTTGTAAACTGTGAAGTTACAGCTATTGGAAAGGTCAACAGGTTGGGGATTTTTCCTAGGCAGGTCCAGGCAGCAGGCAGTCAAGGGGGTTGTCTGGCCAGGCTGTTTGCCTCTCTTCCATGGCTATGTCCATATTCAGTTGAGGCCTTCTGCAACTGGTGGGCACTGGAGGGACTGGAGTACATCTTCACCGGGAAAGACATTTTAGTTTGATTTAGTTAAGTTTTCTCGTTACCCTATATCACTGGTGCCCCTTCAAAAGGGTTATCTAGTTTCTCCCTTTAAGTGGCCAAAAACATTTTGTTTTCAAATGCGGTCCTCTAATACCCTGTAAAAGGAGTTTACAAAGTCCATCACTGTCAGTACAGGATAAAAATTCAAAACAGACAATTCTAATTTCTATGGCACATTTTTTTCCTCTCTTATTCCCCCAAAGCTGTAAATCCCCGTCCCACACACACTCTTCCTCCTCCCTGTGCTCAAATCTAAACCCATGGCACCATCTGCACCATTTCTCCCTCCCTCTGCTCTGACTGGGTTCAGTTCTCCAGCCCCTGTGTGCAGAGTGAGAATCAAATCAATGAATCAATGATTTTCTCTCCTGGTCACTGGGACCCTGAAGCCCCGCCCACTCTGTCGTCGCCAAGGTGACCGCGCATGCGCGCTCTTTCGCGCACAGCCAAAACGGCAGTCAAGGGTCACTGACCCGAAACGTTAACTCTGCTTCTCTTTCCACAGATGCTGCCAGACCCTCTGAGTGGTTCCAGCATTTCTTGTTTTTATTTCAGATTTCCAGCATCCGCAGTATTTTGCTTTTATTTAAGTCATTAACCTGGGCCTGTTCCGGAAAACGCCCCGCAGCAGCAAACGCGGAACCTGGAGGTTCTTATTCGGGGCTTACGACCTCCACCACATGTTTCTGAAGCCTCACCACCCACCCGCTGACTCCATTCCTCCCCTGCGCCCTGGCGACTCACTCGCTGCAAAAGCCGCTCCAGCACTCACTGCACTGATCAAAATGCAGTTGGGAACAGGAACCCGTCCCAGGATTGCTGCGCATGCGCTCTGCCGCACATTGCCCCCTATAAAGATGGCTGCCGTTAACCAAGTCACCCCCCAGATCATACACGTGATGCTAAATGAACCAATCGTTTCCTCTCCCGGGCGCCGGGAGCAGTTGGAAACAGGGGACCTGAAGCTCCGCCCACCGGAAGCTGCTACTTAAAAATTAACTGTGGTTTGCGGCCTACCCCAGATGTTTGCGGAGCTTCCTTGTTTTCGCGTGGGTTCCATCGCCTCCTCCGCCGCTTAGTGGCTGCAGATGCGACAACCTCTATCTGGCGCTGAAACAATATATTAATTATAATAATTGTTTTGATTTGATGTGAAATAGTTTATTTTATAAGTTGAATCCTGTTTCTCTCACTGTATTTCCCAACTCAGATTCATGGCCTCATTTGTTTTCTTCCTCTGAGCCCCTGAACTCCCTCTGACAGGGTCATGTTACCGAGAGCTGATTGATTGTCCTGGGAAGCAACAGGAAGAAGCTCAGAGGCCGGAGGGCCAAGGGAGCAGCGGCTTCTGGAAGCAATCGCGGCCTTTGAGAGCTGCAACCTGAGGCTGTCAGTCAGGTGAGTCAGTGTGAACTCCTGGTAAACTATTTATCATTTCAAAGTAAAATCAATGTTTCTTTTATCAACAAAACACTTTAACATTTGTCAGTATTTTGTTTTCCTTGAATTCCTATCCTGAGTTTCAGACACTTCAGTGCCAAGTATTTAAGAATCATTGAATTATACAAGTTTAAGGCAGACACAGTGGTTAGCACCGCAGCCTCAGAGCTCCCGGGACCCGGGTTCGATTCTGGGTACTGCCTGTGCGGGTTTGCAAGTTCTCCCTGTGTCTGCGTGGGTTTCCGCCGGGTGCTCCGGTTTCCTCCCACATGCCAAAGACTTGCAGGTTGATAGGTTAATTGGCCATTATAAATTGCCCCTAGTATAGGTAGGTGGTAGGGAAATATATAGGGACAGGTGGGGATGTGGTAGGAATATGGGATTAGTGTAGGATTAGTATAAATGGGTGGTTGATGGTCGGCACAGACTCGCTGGGCCGAAGGGCCTGTTTCAGTGCTGTATCTCTAAAACTAAAACTAAAAAAAAGAGGCCACTTGGCCCATCGTGTCTGTGCCGGCCGAAAAACGAGCCACCCAGTCGAATCCCACCTTCCAGCATTTGATCCGTAGCCCTGCAGATCACGACACTTGAGGTGCATATCCAGACTCCTTTTAAATGAGTTGAGGGTTTCTGCCACTACTACCCTACAGGCAGTGAGTTCCAGACCGACACCACTTCTGGGTGAGAAAACATTTTCTCATCTCCTGTCTAATCTTTCTACTAACCGCTTTAAATCTATGCCCCCTATTCATTGACCTCTCTGCTAAGGTGAATAGGCTCTTCAACTCCACTCTAACCAGGCCCCTCACAATTTTGTACCTTTCAATCAAATCTCCCCACAACCTTCTCTGTTCCAAGGAGAAAAACCCTAGCCTATCCAACCTTTCCTCATAACTGCATTTCTCCAGGCCCGGGACCATCTTTGTAAATCTCTTTTGTACCCTCTCTAGTACAGTTTCATCCTTTCTGTAATAAGGTGACCAGAACTGCACACAGTACTCAAGTTGTGGCCTAACCAATGAGTTGTACAGTTCCAGCATAACCTCCCTGCTCTATACCCCAACTAATAAAGGAAAGGATGCCATATGACTTCCTAACCACCTTTTCGACCTGTCCTGCTACCGTCAAGGATCTGTGGACATTCACTCCAAGGTCCCTCACTTCAATTCTCCCATTAATGATGTAGTCCTTTGCCTTGTTTGGCCTCCCCAAATGCATCATCTCACACCTCTCTGGGTTGAATTCCATTTGCCACTTTTCTGCCCACCTGACTGGTCCATCGTTATCTTCCTGCAGCCTACAGCTATTCTCCTCGCTATCTACCACACAGCCAATCTTTGTGTCATCTGTAAACATCTTGATCATACCCCCTACAGTTACATCCAAATCGTTTATACCATAAAAAGCAGGGGACCCAGTACTGAGCCCTGCAGAACACCACTGGAAACAGCCCTCCAGTCACAAAAACACCCATCAACAATTACCCTTTTGTTTCCTGCCACTGAGCCAATTTTGTATTCAGCTTGTTACATTTCCCTGGATCCCATGGGCTTTTATTTTTTTAACCTGTCTGCCAATGGGGGGGACCTTGTCAAAAGCCTTGATAAAATCCATGTAGACCACATCAACTGCACTACCCTCATCAATCTTCCTTGTTACTTCAAAAAATTTGATCGTTAGTTGGACAACAACTTCCCTTAACAAATCCATACTGACTATCCCAGATTAATCCGTGCCCTTCTAAGTTATCCTGTCTGTCAGTATTGATTCCAATAATTTGCCCACTACTGAGGTTAAACTGACTGGCCTGTAATTATTTGGTCTATCCCTCGCTCCCTTTTTAAACAGAGGTACAATGTTAGCAGTCCTCCAATCCTACAGCACCAGTCCTGCATCCAGTGAGGACTGGAAAATGATGGACAGACCTTCCGCTATTTCCTCTCTTACTACTTTTAACAGCCTGGGGTACATTTCATCCGGCCCTGGTAATTTATCAACTTTCAAGGATGCTAATCCCACTAATGCTGCTTCTCTCCCTATGTTTATCACATCCAATACTTCACACCCCTCTTCCTCAACTACAATATCTGCATCATCCCCCTCTTTTGTGAAGACAGACACAAAGTATTCATTAAGAACCATGCCAACAACATCTGCTCCTTCACATAGGTTACCTTTTTGGTCTTTTATGGTCCCGACTCTTTCCTTAGTTATCCTCTTACACAGAACATAAGAACTAGGAGTAGGCAATTCAGCCCCTCGAGCCTGCCTCGCCATTCAATACTAGCTGATCTCATCTCGGCTTCAACTCCACTTTCCTGCCCGTTCTCCATAACCCTTCAACCCATTACTAATTAAAAATCTGTCTATCTGCTCCTAAAATTTACTCAATGTCGCGGCATCCACCGCACTCTGGGGTAGTGAATTCCACAGACTCACAACCCTTTGAGAGAAGTAATTTCTCTTCATCTCTGTTTTAAATCTGCTACCCCTTATCCTAAAACTATGACCTCTCGTTCTGGATTGCCCCACAAGAGGAAACATCCTTTCTACGTCTACTTTGTCAATCCCCTTAATCATCTTCTATACCTCTCATTCTTCTAAATTCTAGAGTAAAGGCCTAAACTGCTCAATCTCTAGTCGTAAGACAAACCCCTCATCCCTGGAATCAATCTAGTGAACCTCCTCTGAACTGCCTCCAATGCAACTACATCCCTACTCAAGTAAGGGGACCAAAACTGGATGCAATACTCCAGATGTGGTCTCACTACTGCCTTGTACAGTTGCAGCAACACTTCCCTAATTTTATATTCTATTCCTTTAGCAATAAATGCCAAAATTCCATTTGCCTTCCTTTATTACCTGCATACTAGCTTTCTGCGATTCATGCACGAGGACACCCAGATCCCTCTGCACCGAAGCACTCTGAAGTTTCTCTCCATTTAGATAATTTGCCTTTCTATTCTTCCGACCAAAATGGATAACCTCTCACTTATCCACGTTAAACTCCATCTGCCAAAGTTTGGCCCATTCACCTAACCTATCCGTATCCATTTGTAAATTTCTTTATTGCAACTTAATATTCCATCTTACTCTGAACATATTGATAAAACATCTTCAGATTCACCATGATTTTGCTTGCCAATATTCTTTCATGCCCTCTCTTAGCTTTCCCCTAATTTCCTTTTTGATTTCACCCCTCCACTTTCTATACTCCTCTCAGCTTTCCGTAGTATTGAGATCTCTGTGTCGGACATGTGCTTTCCTTTTCTGCTTTGTTAATCTGTAAGCTTCTTGACATCCACGGCGTTCTAAATTTAGCTGTCCCACCCTTTTTCTTTGTGGGCACATGTTTACTCTGAACCCTTGAAGCTCCCCTTTGAATGCCTGCCACTGCTCTGACACAGATTTACTTTCAAGTAGCTGTTTCCAGTCCACTTTCGCTAAATCACTCTTCAGCTTAGTAAAATTGGCCTTTCCCCAATTGAGAACTCGAACTCCTGATCTATCCTTGTCTTTTCCCAAAATTATGTTAAAACTGACTGAATTATGATCACTCACACCAAAATGCTCTCCCACTGCCACTCTTTACACCTGCCCAGCTTCATTTCCTAAAACTAAGTCTGAAACTGCACACTTTCTTGTTGGACTTTCTACATACTGGCTGAAAAAGTTCTCCTAAATGCACCTCAAGAATTCTGCTCCCTCAATTACGTTCACACTAAAACTTTCCCAGTTGATATTGGGGTTAGTTAAAATCCCCTACTATTACGGCTGTATTGTTTTTGCACTTCAGAGATTTGCCTACATATCTGCTCTTCCATCTCCCTCTGAGTTTACTATAGTAGACTTCCAGCAGCGCAATTGCCCCTTTTTTGTTCCTTAGCTCAATCCATATGGCCTCATTTGATGAATTTGCTAATTTCTTACCTAGCTCTCTCCATTCTGACTGCAAGGCCACATCCCTCTTTCTACCTATATCATTGGTACCAATGTGGTCCACGACTGCTGGCTGTTCACCCTCCGCCACCACCCCCACCCCAACCCCCCCCCCCAGGAAGCTCTGCAGCTGACCCTGGCATCAGAGAGGCAAAACACCATCCTTCATGATTCATGTCTGTGGCCACAGAAACACCTGTCTGTTCCCCTGACTATCGAATCTCCTATCACTATCTGTGCTTATCTAATTCTGGCATCTTCTTTCTTCCTGATTTTAATTGCTCCACCACATGTGGCAGTACTTTCAGTTGTCTGGGTCCTAAGCTCTTAAATCCCTCCCAAAACCTCTCAGCCTCGCTTTCCTCTTTTAAGACACTCGATTAAACCTCCCTCTTTGACCAAGCTTTTGGTCATCTGACATCATATCACCTAAATGGCTTGGTGTCAAATTTTGCTTTATAACATTCCTGTGAAGTGCCTTGGAATGTTTTATTACATTAAAGACACTATATAAATACAAGTTGTTGTTGAGGGCTGGATTAATTTGAGCAGAGGATGAGACACAGGTTCAGGTGGTGATAGACATCCTGGAGCATCATCGACCACCAATAATAATTATGTAACATATCGAGGACTCAAAATGGAAACATGCTTCCAATTAGATACATAAATAAAATTAATTCTTTTCTGAGGCATAAAGTGTGACCCAAGTCAAGTTAAACACATCCTTGTGATACAAAACCTCATCATGGAGGACGAGTGAGTCCTTACTTGGTGTGAGAGACGAGGGAAAGTCTTTCCCGTGGTGTACGGCCTCTTTGACTATAGCCACATCAGGGTCAGTGTCCTGACAAGTTTTTAAATCGGGTATAACTGGAGTCTGTCGTACCGGTGCCAGTGATTGTGCTTTGGGTGGATCCCATTGAATCCTCTCCATAGCAGCTTTCCTGGTGAGTATGTCTGCCTGGTTATTACCGTCACCCTCTTCACTAACTCCTGTTCCTGATCTACCTTCACCTTACAAACAGCAAATTGTCCTGGACACTTCCCAGCAATATCCCAGATCATTGGGAGTTGGGAGTGGTGGGTGAGCGGTTTCCTTTCTGCTGTGGAGAAGCCATGTTTTTGCCAGAGAGGTAGATATTCTGTGAGGGAATTACAACCAAAGGAGCTGTCAGAATAGATGGTGATTCTGTCATTAATGGTTTCTGGGCTGTGAGCCAGTTGGATTTTTACCACATTCTGGCAGTTTTAATGGTCACTTTCTGGTGTCGGCCCCAAGATTTACTAGATTCATTCAGCTCAATTTCACAACCTGCTTTTGTCTTTTTTTTTGTGTTCTCACGCTCCCTTTTCCCTGTTTTAAATTCATTTTACAGGTATTAGAAGGAGAGGATTCACAGACAGGGAGCTCAAACCAAACATCACTTTAACATCTGACAGTCATTCACTTCATTGGGATGTGAATATCATCAGCCTCAAAACATGGAAGGGAAAAACACCGTTCACAGTGGGGAGAAACCATACACGTGTTCTGTGTGTGGACGAGGCTTCAGCCGATCATCTGGTCTGTCGAGACACAAGCGCAGTCACACTGGGGAGAAACCGTGTAAATGTGGTGATTGTGGGAAGGGATTCAGTTACCCATTTGAGCTGGAAATTCACCAGCGCATTCACACTGGAGAGAGACCGTTCACCTGCTCAGTGTGTGACAAGGGATTCACTGATTTCTCTGCCCTACTGAAGCACCAGCGAGTTCACACAAATGAGAGACCTTTTAAGTGCCCAGATTGTGGGAAATGCTATAAAAGTTCTGGGGAACTGATGTGTCATCAACGTGTTCACACTGACGAGAGACCGTTCAGGTGCTCTCACTGCGGGACTGGGTTCAGGCGATTAGCTGACCTCACTGTACATGAGCGGAGTCACACTGGGGAGAGGCCGTTCACTTGCTCTGTGTGTGGAAAGGGCTTCACTCATTCATCGCAGCTCACAACACACCAACTTGTTCACAGTGATAAAAGACCTTTTAAATGTTCTAACTGTGAGAAAAGCTTTAAAAGCAAAAAGCATCTGGTGACACACCAGCGAGTTCACACTGGGGAGAGACCGTTCACCTGCTCTGTTTGTGGGAAGGGATTTGGCCGTTCGTGCTACCTGCTGATACACCAACGAGTTCACACTGGGGAGAGGCCGTTCACTTGTTCCGTGTGTGGGAAAAAATTCATTGATTCCCCGAACCTGTTGATCCACCGACGAGTTCACACTGGAGAGAGGCCGTTCACCTGCTCCGTGTGTGAGAAGGGATTCACTTGTTCATCCAACCTGCTGAGACACCAGCGAGTTCACACTGGGGAGAGACCATTCACCTGCTCCGTGTGTAGCAAGGGATTCACTCGGTCATTCCACCTGCTGAGACACCAGCGAGTTCACAAGTGACTGCAGGGGTTGGATTCTGCTGTTGTTAATTACATCCAGGACTGAACCATATTCATTTTGAAATAGAAATCAGAGAACCATTGTAATTTACAGCACGGAAGGAGGCCACTTGGCCCATCTTGTCCACACTGGCCAACAAGTAGCCGTCCAGCCTAATCACACTTGCCAGCTGTTGGCCTGTAGCCTTGTAGAATATGGCATTTCAAGTGCATATCCAAGTACTTTGTAAATATTATGGGGGTTTCTGCCTCTACCATCCTGTCAGACAGTTGGGGTTTGTTTCTGCTGATAATCCCTATAACTGGTCTAGACTTTGATCTTCTGGAAAACTGTAATAAATCAGCTTTGTATTAAACACATTGTTTTCTTTCCCACCTGAGTGTTTGGCATCACCTGGCTGGAGCTCAGAAAGGACAATCTGGGGGGAGGATCGTACGGCAGGAACAAAACTTCAGCCTGGACAGTCCTTCAGGATCGCACTGAGAGGGACAAACGGCACTTTGGTCTTTCTCGTCTCTCTTCACTGGCAGCAAAGTCCTCGTGTGGGTTAATCCTGAGGTGTGTAAGAACTGTGTCCCAGCCGCGCTCTTCCATGGTTCAGAGCTCCTAGGCACGGAACAGAAGGCTCCTTTACAAATGTGTTTATAGTCAGGAAGAACAATGGTAAATGTTGAAAACATGCTGTCAAATCAGAGATTGGTGTAAAATTGTAATCTGTTCCTGACAAAGTGAAATGTCAGGTTTAAGTTTGCAGGCTAAAAATAACTTAATAATCCTACAAAGATTTAACATGTTTGTGTGAGATTTGAGTCCACCATTTTAATGCCTCTGTAAAATAAATTGGTTAAAATCCAGGATACTATATGCTTTATTAACTGCTCTCTCAAACTGTCCTGCCACCTTCAATGACATGCGCGTATACACCTAGGTCCCTCTGCTCCTGCAGCCCCTTTAGAATTGTACCCTTTATTCTATTTTGTCTCTCCATGTTCTTCCTAACAAAATGAATAACTTCACATTTCTCTGCATTGAACTTCATCTGCCACCTGTCTGCCTATTCCACCAACTTGTCACAGTGGCGCAGTGGTTAGCCTCACAGCTCCAGCGACCCGGGTTCAATTCTGGGTACTGCCTGTGTGGAGTTTGTAAGTTCTCCCTGTGTCTGCGTGGGTTTCCTCCGGGTGCTCCGGTTTCCTCCCACATGCCAAAGACTTGCTGGTTGATAGGTTAATTGGCCATTATAAATTGCCCCTAGTATAGGTAGATGGTAGGGAAATATAGGGACAGGTGGGGATGTGGTAGGAATATGGAATTAGTGTAGGATTAGTATAAAATAGGTGGTTGATGGTCGGCACAGACTCGGTGGGCCGAAGGACCTGTTTCAGTGCTGTATCTCTTAAAAACTAAAAAAAAACTTGTCTATTTCCTTTTGAAGTTTGCACTATACTCCTCACAGTTCACGGTGCTTCCAAGTTTTGTCTTATCTGCAAACTTTGAAATTCTGCCCTTTACACCAAGGTCTAGGTCATTAATATATATCAGGAAAAGCAGGAGTCCCAACACTGATCCCTGAGGAACTTCACTACAAACCTTCCTGCAGCCTGAAAAACATCCATTAAACACTACTCTTTGTTTCCTGTCACTCACCCAATTTTGTTTCCATGTTAAAGCCTGGCTATGCGACCCGATTGCATGTGGCGGGTTTGGGTCAGGTCAGGTCAGCTCAGGTCTGTATCCCGAGTCCAGCATTTAGGCTCTGGTCAGGTCGGGCTGAACAGTGCTGTTTCCAGGAAGTCATGGGATCAGCTTACCCATGATTCCCCACAACTCCATCTGCAGGAATAGCCTGCAGTCGGGACAGCTGAACGATATTCAGGTCGGGTCAGGCGAGATTAAAAATGAAAGGACCCTGGCCTGGATCGAGTTTTAATTTTATACCTGAGCCAGGCTTTAATCCATGTTTATACCATCCCTTTTATTCCATGAGCTACAAGATTGCTTATAAGTCTATTGTGTGGCACAACGAGCCTTGAACGAGTGAACCCACTCTATATGGTGCTGGGTCATGGGCTCTTGTGTTTCTCTCCATTTCATTTATTCTACCTCCTCCCGCCAATTCCCGCTCCCATATCAGAGCCAACTGCAATCAATGGATTGCAATGGCGGGTGTTATTCCCAGAATGGATCACGCGGTGGTACCCGCCCTAGTCTTGTTGCAGGAGCCCGGCGCGGGGAGGGGGCGGGCCTGCGTGCGCAGCAGCCGGAGCCAGGAAGGGAATAGCAGAGGGATGGCCTGCGGGGAGTGCGGCCTCAGGGCTACAGTTAGAGGGCACAGCAGCTCACAGTGTTTGTACCCCGGGGATAAGGGAGCGAGGCAACTGGCGCCCAACTTGCTGTAAAATGGTTTGAAATAAAGCTAATTTATTAGACAGTTTGGATCTCTCTTTATTCTCGGGGAAGTGGACATCAGACTCTTTGAAAGAGCTACCAATTAGTCCCACTCCACTGGCCTTTCCCCAGAGCCCTGCAAACTTCATTTTAAATGTTTATCCAATTCCCTTTGGAAAGTTATTATGAATCTGCTTTCACTGCCCTTTTAGGCAGTGCATTCCAGATCACAATAACTCGCTGAGTATTTTGCCAGTAATTTCATGTGTTTATTTGTTCCTCTTTTGTTAAATACATTTGCTGAGTGGATTTAAATTTAAATCACGTTTGCAGGCCAGATCAAAGGTGAGAGAGATGCTGTGTGACACAGGCTACGTCCAGTAGCTGAAAGTGATTTACAGACTGGATTTTGTGTGATCCAGGGCCTGTTACCAATACCTTCCCTGGATCCCGAGACGAGGAGATGCACTCTGGAAGGTATGGACAGCTGGGACGTGTCCGTGAGAGTAACCAAAGGTATGAGAACTGAAATAATCTAGAGTTAGAAGGAAGAAAAGGCCCAAAAATGGAGCAGTTGCTAACAGGACATTATTCAGTCGTCTCTTATCTGAGAGAAATCAAGGAATCAACACACTGTGTGTTTGAAACAAAGCTGATTTATTTGACAGCTATTAAGATATTAAACCACAGCCCAGTTATAGGGATTACTAAAATCAGCAGAAACAAACCCCACTTTCAGGATGAACATGGTTGAGTCCTGGATGTGATTAACAGCAGCAGAATCCGACCCATGATGCAACAACAACTTTTCTTTATATAGCACCTTTAACCTAATGAAAGGTCCCAAGGCACTTTACAAGGCCTGTGTACGACAAAATATGACTCTGAGCCACATAAGGAGATATCAGGGCAGGTGACCAAAAGCTTGATCAAAGAGGTAGTTTTCAAGAAGCATCTTCAAGGAGGGAAGAACATAAAGTAAATCAGGGTCTCCATGTCCCAGCTGTATCAACACGTGAGAAAGTGCATGGTAAAGACACCCCTCCATTTGGGAAGAAAATTTTAAAACAAATTTACTGCTCTGCTTTTGAACTAAGTGTATGCTATTTTCACAATCACTGACACCAATCTCCCACCGTCTGATATAAACCAACCCCAGTCACTGACACCAATCTCCTCCTGTCTGATATAAACCAACCCCACAGTCACTGACATCACTCTCCTCCTGTCTGATATAAACCAACCCCACAGTCACTGACATCACTCTCCTCCTGTTTGATATAAACCAACCCTACAGTCACTGACACCAATCTCCTCCTGTTTGATATAAACCAACCCCACAGTCACTGACATCACTCTCCTCCTGTTTGATATAAACCAACCCCACAGTCACTGACACCAATCTCCTCCTGTTTGATATAAACCAACCCCACAGTCACTGACACCAATTTCCTCCTGTCTGATATAAACCAACCCCACAGTCACTGACACCAATCTCCCACTGTCTGATATAAACCAACCCCACAGTCACTGACACCAATCTCCCACTGTCTGATATCAACCAACCCCACAGTCACTGACACCAATCTCCCACTGTCTGATATAAACCAACCCCACAGTCACTGACACCAATCTCCCACTGTCTGATATAAACCAACCCCACAGTCACTGACACCAATCTCCTCCTGTCTCGTTTAAATCGTATTCTATACTAATTCCTGATGCGAGTCCTTGAATTAAGTAAAGATTACAGTTAATGGTTCTTAAAGGGACACTGCAGGACTGAGAACATAATCAGCTGAATTCCAGAATCTTAAACTCCAGGGGTTTAATAAACAGGGGTTATTAACATCAGCAAAAACAAACCCCAACTGTCAGAATGAACGTGTTCAGTTCTGGACCAGATTAACAGTAGCTAAAACAGCAGAATCCAACTGCTGCAGTCACTCGTGAACTCGCTTGTGTTTCTGCAAATGTGATGACTGAGTGAATCCCTTCCCACAGACGGAGCATATGAAAGGCCTCTCCCCAGAGTGAACTCGCTGGTGTATCAGTAGTTGGGATGAAGTAATGTATCCCTTCCCACACTCAGAGCAGATGAATGTCTTCTCCCCAGTGTGAATGCGCTGGTGTGTCATCAGGCGGGATGACTGGCTGAATCCCTTCCCACTTGGAGCAGGTGAAGAGTTTCTCTCCAGTGCGAGTGCGTTGGTGTTTCAGCAGATCATTTCTACTTTTAAAGCTCTTGTCACAGTCAGAACAGTTAAAAGGTCTCTCATCAGCGTGAACTCACTGGTGTGTCAGCAGAGTAGATGCCCGAGTGGCCTCTCCCCAGTGTGATCGCGTCGATGAATTTCCAGCTCAGGCGGGTAATTGAATCCCTTCCCACAAGCCCCACATTTCCAGGGTTTCTCCTTGTGTCTCTGCAGGTTGGATGCTCACTTGAAGCCCTGACCACACATAGAACAGGTGTACCATTCTCCTTGTTGTGAATGCTGTGATTTTCTTTCAGGCTGTGGAACTGTTTAAAGCATTTTCCACAGTTAATGCACTGGAACACTCTCACTCGGGTGTGTGTGTCTCAGTGCTTTTCCAGTCACGGTGATGTTTGAAATCTTTTCCCACAGAAAGAACAGACAAAGATCTGATATTCAGGTCCTGATGAATCGTGTGACTCTGTCAGATCTTGATGTGCAGTTTCGTTTGTGTTTCCTGTCTTTAAATCGTCCCCTTCTAATCCCCTGTAAAAGGAGTTTACAAAAGCCATCACTGTCAGTCCAGGATAGCAATTATTAACATTCTGTCCTCCTGCTTCTTGGTCCAGAATGGTTGTGCAGGCGCCCTGCTGCACATTGCCCCTTATAAAGATGGCGGTTGTTAAACCGGACCTGTCACAGGGAGAAGTCCCACAACTGCCGCCCGCTCGGTGTAAACGCGGGACCGATAGCTTCTTATTCGGGGTTTGAGGCCTACACCAGAAGTTTGTAAACCGGATAATGTTCCATGTTTTAGATTGGGGTCTGGGGCTGCACTCAGTATGTTTGAAGTCTACGTTGCCCCAGAGATTATGAACCCATTCCCTCCAGCCTCCTCCTTCTGTTCCATTCCATTTCCTGCACATGTGCTCTCATCCCTTCCCTGTGACCCAGAAGGGTTCATCTTGTCCTCACCTTCCAACCCACCAGCTTCCACATCATCCTCCATCATTTCCCCCATCTCAAGTGTGGTGCCACCACCAAACACATCTTTCTCTCCCCTTTCAGCATTCTGGTGGGAATGTTCCCTCCACGACACCCTGCTACAAACCTTGATCACATCCAACACCCACTTCCCTTCCGATGTGAGGAGAAGAGATGTAACACCGGCCCTTTTAACTCCTCCCCTCTCACTGTCCAACGCCCCAAACACTCCCTCAAGGTGCAACAGCAATTTTACTTGTGCTCTTTCAATTTAGCATACTATATTCAATTTAGCATACTGCATTAGGGAAACCAAACGCAGATTGGGTGACCACTTTGTGGAACACGTCCATTCAGTTCGCAAGCATAGCCCTGAACTTCTGGTCGCCTGTCATCTGAATACTCTATTCCACTCCCACTCTGTCCTCGGCATCATACACTGTTCTAATGAAGCTCAAGAAAAAGCAGTTCATCTTCCAATTTGGTACTTCAGTCTTCCAGACTCAACACTCAGTTCAACAATTTCAGATCATTTCAGTTACAATTCAGTGGGACGTAAATAGTAACCCTAGCACTTACCAGCACCTTCAGGATAGATGGTGAGAAACTCCCTGTGTGCAGTGAGAATAAAATTGTCTGCAAATTCATCATTGTCAGTATAGGATAGAAATTCAGAAGAAACAATTTTAGTTTCTATGGAACATTTTTTCCTCTCTTGTTCCCCCAAAGCTGTAAATCCCCATCCCACACACTCTCCCTCCTCCCTGTGCTGAAATCCAAACCCATCGCACCATCTGCACCATTTCTTTCCTCCACTGCCAGTTTTCTCCCTCCCTCTACTCTAACTGGGTTCAGTTCTCCAGCCCCTGTTTGCAGAGTGAGAAACAAATCAATGAGTCAATGATTTTCTCTCCTGGTCACTGGGACCCTGAAGCCCCGCCCACTCTCTGTGTTATCACCAAGATGGCCACGCGTGCACTCTGCTCCCCACTCAACCAAGATGGTGGTCGTTGACCTGGTCCTGTACCTGGGAAAAAGCCCCGGAAGTCATTTTCTGAATGGCAAGATGTAACGAGTGGTGTATCACAGAAATTAATGCTGGGGCCTCAACTTTTAACAATTTATATAAATGACATATATGAAGGGACCAAAGGTATGGTTGCTAAATTTGCTGATGACACAAAGATAGGTAGGAAAGTAACTTGTGAAGAGGACATAAGGAAACTACAAAGGGATGTAGATAGGTTAAGTGAGTGGGAAAAGACCTGGCAAATGGAATATAAAGTGTGAAATTGTCCACTTTGGCAGGAAGAATAAAAAAGAAGCGTATTATCTAAATGGTCAGAGATTGCAGAGCTCTGAGATGCAGAGGGATCTGGGTGTCCTAGTGAATGAATCACAAAAGGTTTGTATGCAGGTACAGCATGTAATTAGGAATTAAATACAAAAGTAGGGAGGTTATGCTTCAGCTATACAGGGCATTGGTGAGACCACATCTGGAGTACTGTGTACAGTACTGGTCTCCTTATTAAAGGAAGGATGTAAATGCGTTGGAGGCAGTACAGAGAAGGTTTACTAGACTAATACCTGGAATGGGCAGGCTGTCTTACAAGGAAAGATTGGACAGGCTAGGCTTGTACCCACTGGAATAGAGAAGAGTAAGAGGTGACTTGATTGAAACATATAAGATCCTGAGGGGTCTTGACGGGTGGATGTGAAAAGGATGTTTCCCCTTGTGGGAGAATTTAGAACCAGGGCTCACTGATCAAAAATTAGGGGACGCCCATTTAAGACAGAGATGAAGAGAATTATTTTCTCTGAGACTTTGGAATGCTGTTCCTCAAAAGGTGGTGCAAGAAGAGTCTTTGAATATTTTTAAGGCAGAGGTAGATAGATTCTTGATGAGCAAGGGGGTTGATGGTTATCGGGGGGGATAGGTGGAAATGTGGAGTAACCAGTTCAGCCATGAACTTATTGAATGGCAGAACAAGCTCGGAGGGCTGAGTGGCCTACTCCTGCTCCTAATTCACATGTTCGTATGAGCTGCAAACGCATAACCTGGATGACAATATTGAAAATGCTGGTCGCTTTAATTAAACGGGTCTCATTTCAGTGTTGATAGAGAGAAGGTCATGCTCATTATAGTTTTGCATTTAAGAGCTGGGTTTTTACCCAGTGGATGAGTTGCCTCTGGACAAAGAGTTAGTCCAGAAGGGAAGACTGGGAACTGATATTTGGACTGAACAATGAATTGAGAATAAAACAGTTGTGGATCAGAGACTGTCATTGGCTTCCTCATTTTGGTGAACGGATATCTGCCTATTTAACACTGGAGGTTCGTATTCAGGGTTTGCAGCCTACACCAGGTGTTTCTGAAGCCTCCCCACCTGCCGGCTCCATTCCTCGCCTGCGTCCTGCCAACACTCACCTGCTGCAAAAGCATCTCCAGCACTAGCTCTGATCAAAGTGACAATGCACAAGCTCTAGATACAGTCCAGTACTGCACCTGCACGCAGGGCCCCTACAGTGTGAATAAGGCACATTCACTTTCAACGGGGAATGATCAGACATGTCCGCAGGATGGAAGACGGTCGCATACCCAAGGACCTTCTGTATGGTGAGGTAGCCGGGGCCAGATGTCCAGTCAGGCGCCCAAAGCTCCGCTTCAAGGCTGCTTACAAATGTGACACGAAGGCCAAATGTCGACTATCGTACCGCGGAGTCACTAGCTGACGAAAGAGGGAAATGGTGACACATTCTGTGGAATGGTTTGCACGACCACGATGACCAGTTGCTACAGCAGCTTCACAACAGATGCCAACGTCAAAAACAACAACTCACAGCGTCACTCGGCAGCTTCACCTGCAGCACTTGTGGCAGAACCTGCCTGTCTAGGATTGGCCTTCACAGCATCAACAAAGGTGAACCAAGAGAAGACAACCCACTTAAATGGATTGTTTGCTGCGAGTCCATCATCTTTCTGTTGATGGAAGGATGTCAACCAACCCGCCATTGAAAACCCCAAAGGCAGGTTCAGAGATTTCAGACATCTTTGTAAAGAGAGATGAATGGGTACAGGTAAATCAACATTAAAATTAAAATATAACTGCACAATATTTTGCCCAAGAAGAACTGCAAATAAGGTTCACCGTAACTTGCAAAAGATAAATACATTTTTGACAAAACAAGCAATATTGTGAAATGTCCTTTTTGGGAGTGACGTCCATCTTTCTACGGGGCTGCGATGCTTCATTTCGCCTGGTTTAATCGCGCGTTCGTGCAGATTTGCCCCGAACAAGGATGGCGACGATGGGGGCGGGGTTTGACATTTTTCCCAGAGCGGAGCAGCTGCGCGTGCGCGAGTGGTGATTGTCGGAGGCGCGCGGAGGATTTTTTTTCGCTTCGTGAAGTTTGAGCGGGAAACGGTTAACGGTCGCCGGCGTTGCCATGGCTGCGGGGGCGGGGCTTAGTAACGGCGTGGGCCGGCGCAGGTGGACCATCGGGCTCGAGTTGAGCAGCAGCAGGTGAGCGGCCAGGAGCAAGGCCGCGGAGAGAGCCTGGGGCTCGAGTGGTAGCCGACAGGCTGGCTTCTCTCCTGGGGAGGACACCACTCTGACTGGGGCCACCCAAAACACTGAAACACGGGCATTTTAATGTCACAGCCTTTGAGGGGGAGGCAATGGGTGCGAGAAAACCTGGTTGATAATTACTGAGCTTGGATGGGTTTTGGTGTCTCCAGTGAGTGGGCTTCAGATTTTCCACCAGTCCCTTCGAGGAAAGGACTGGCTGCAAGTTTTTACTAATTCATTCATGGGATGTGGGCATCGCTGGCAAAGCTGGTATTTATTACCCTGTCCCTAGTCACCCCTTGAGAAGGTGCTGGTGGTGGGCGGCCGCCTCCTTGAACTGGTTTCATACGACTGAGTGGCTCATTTGGCCACTTTAGGGGCAGTTAATAGTCAACTATGTCAGTGTAAGACTTCAGTCGCATATACAGGCCCAGACTGGGTAAGGACAGCAGGTTTCCATCCATCGAGGGGCATTGATGAACCAATTTTACGCTAATTATGGAAAAGTGGACTATCTGGTTCTTTATCCCTTTACTGTTTTGTGGGATCTTGCTGTGTACAACTTGGGCTGCCCACATTACCCTACATTACAAAAGTGAGTACACATTTTAAAGGTGCCTAATTGGCGGTAAAATGCTTTGGAACACCCTGAGGTCGGGAAAGGTGCTGTATAAATGAACTTTCTTCTGCAATCCAGCAGCTTCATGGTCACTTCTACTGACAACCAGCTTTTGTATTTCCAGATTTTGACTTCCAATTCTCAAACTGCCATGGCAGGATTCAAACTCACAGCCTCTGGATTAATGTAACAGAACCAACACTGAGTGCGTGACAGAATGTTTAATTTGGGAATTTGGTAAGTGCAGGTATTACAAGGGTTGATCTCTTTCTAAAATCTAGTCAAGTTTCCATTTAGCGTTTAACTTGACTTTCACATTAAATTGTAATTCCTTTTAGTCTTAGTCAGTGGTAAACAAGCTGCCTGCTAGTGTCAGCTGCACAGTTATTTACTTAGTTAGCTAGTTAGAACTGGTTCCCTAGTCAGCAGGGCATGATTCAGGTCTGTGGAGTTCTAGCTAGTGTAAATACAGGAGGATTTGCTAATACACAAAGTAAGTAGCACAAAGATCTGCTCAACTGTGAGACAGAGAGCTGAACTCAGGAATTTGCTAAGTGTGGGACTTTGGTACAGTGAGGGAGGAGGTGCTGTTCTGGTCTTTTACAGAACAAGCAGTGATCCAAGAGAGGGAGCCGGAGACTGTGAGACCTAAGAGCTGAAGCCCAGAGACATCAATTAGGGAGCAGGTAGGTGACTGGATGAGTTTTAATTTTTTTTCCTTTCTAAACTGGGTCAGTAGTTTAAACTGGTACTGGCGAGATAAAAGTACTTTATTAAATTCGTATGGCATTTGGCATTTCTTCGCAGACAAAGTTTTTGAGAAGGTTGTAGTCATCGGTTGCAGGCCCGCTGGTGACTAGTCAGGCCAATAAGTGACCGGCAGATTCTCCCACAGCGGGTACAAGTAAAGGTGCAGTTACTGCTGGGGGAAATTGGATCTGTCCTTATTTCTTTCACTCTGGTTCTTTGCTCAGTCTCAAAGGTGCCTGTAGCCCTCCTGATGTAGCATCTCCAGGCATCACAATCTGTGGCCTGCACTTCACACTGGCGATGGCCGATGTGGCACCGTCATCGTCGAAAAGAAGTTCACGGGTGAGTTTTTCTTGTGTCTTTGTGTGTGCCTGAAGACGCCTGAGGTTGAAGAGACCTCCATCAGTCTGGAAGAGTATATGAACTCCCTCCTTAAGGTCTTCCATTGTCTGCTGCAGCATCATGCTGAAAAAGATGATGAATGGGGTCGGGGCCAGCACACATCCCTGCTTCACGCCATTGGAGATTCAGAAAGGACTCGAGAGGTTGCTGGTTTGCTTGACTTGTCCATACTGATTTTCATGAAACTGCTTCACCATGGCTAGGAACCTGGGTGGACGTCCCAAGTTTTTCAAGGATTTTCCAAAGTCTATCTCTGCTGACAGTGTCGAATGCCTTGGTGAGGTCAACAAAAGTGATGTATAGGCTTTTGTTTTGCTCACAACACTGTTCTTGTAATTGTCTGAGTGCAAATACCATGTCTCTGTTGCCTCTGTGTGTTCTGGAACCACATTGGCTCTCTGTGGGAGGTTTTCCTCTGCAATGGTAGGCACAAACCTGTTCATAGTATTCTAGTCAGGATCTTCCCAGCAATAGAAAGGTGATGATCCCACGGTAGTTGGAGCAGTCTGATTTTTCTCCTTTGTTTTTGTACAAAGTGTGATAATGGCATCACGAAGATCCGGTGGAATCCTGTCCTCTTCCCAGCAGGCCATAAAAATCTCATGGAACTTGGTGTATAGGGCAGGGCCATCATGCTTCAAGGCTTCGGGTGGAATTCCATCGACTTCAGGGGCTTCATTGTTCTTCATCTGGTTGATAGTGGTCACAGTTTCCTCCAGAGTTGGGCTCTCCTCCAGTTCTTCTTTGATGGGCTGTTGTTGGATGCGATTGATGGCAGTATCATGCACTGTGCACTTGGCACTGAAGAGAATTTCAAAGTGCTCCAACCAGTGATCCAGAACTGAGTCCTTACGGGTGTGTATGGTCTTGCCATCGGCTCTGCTCAGGGGGTTTTGGGTTTGATATGCTGGTCCATAGACAGATTTTAGTGCTTCTTATGTCGCCAGTATCAGCATACAGTTGAGTTTTTTCCGCAAGTGCGATCCACCAGTCATTTTGGATGTTCCTCAGTTTACATTAAAGGGTGCTGCATGCTTGACGGTCGGCTGTCTTTTGCTCTTGGCTGAGCCAGGTGAGCTGACCTTTTTATTTTTAGCAGATGTTGAATTTCCGTGTCATTTTTATCAAATCAGTCCCTATTCTTCTTGGTGCTGGGTCCGACGACCTCATTAGAAGTATCCAGCTTTGATGTGTTCCTAGAGTTCTTCTGGAGTGGAATCAGCAATGAGATCAGGATGTTCCAGTCTAGTCTGTAAGGTTGCTTGATATCTATCTCTGCAATATGAGGCTTGCAGGTTGCTGACTCAAAACTTCTTTGATGGGTTCTCTCTAGGCCTGTTCTTGGGCTTGGGCCCAAGCAGACTCAATAAAACTTTCAAAAGGGGAAATTTTCCAAGACTATGGGGAAAGCGTAAAGGAATGCGACGATAATTGAAATAAAAAGTACTGGAAATACTCAGCAGGTCTGGCAGCATCTGTAGAGAGAGAAACAAGTTTACATTTCAGGTCTGTGACCGTTCATCAGAACTGGCAAAGGTTAGAAATGTAACAGTCTTTGAGCAAGTGAAAGGGGGGTGGGAGTGGGAAGAAGAACAAAAGGGATGGTCTGTGATAGGGCAGAGGGCAAGAGAGATTAAATGACGGGACGTCATGGAACAAAACACAAAGTATTCATCCAGAGAGCATGTTAATGTTGGAATAATGAACAGCTCTGTTCAAAAGCAAAAACATGAAAACAAATTTAAGACTGGCACATGGTGAAAAAATACAATCAAAATGGCAGTCATGGTCTGAAATTGTTGAACTCAATGTTGAGTCCAGAAGGCTGTAGAGTTCCCAATCGGTAGATTAGGTGCTGTTCCGCGAGTTTACATTGAGCTTCACTGGAACACTGCAGCAGGCTAAGGACTGAAATATGGGCATGAGAGCAGGGTGGTAAGTTAAAATCGGTTTGCTTGCGGACTGAGCGTAATGAGATTAATTGGATTGCTATTTCAGAGAGCCAGCACAGGCACGATGGACTGAATGGTCTCCTTCTTTGCTGTATTATATGAAATAGTGATGATCAGGGAGTGTCTGTATAAGAAGGAGAAATGGAGAGTGGTCAAGGAGAGACCATCTCCATAACTGTGAGACATGACAATGAACCAGGGAGGGCCAGAGTCTTAGAGGAAGGGGAGAGAGCACATAAACCCAGACAGAGTCAACATCTTCAGGGGAGGAGAGAGAGAGAGGAACCAGTGAGTATAGAACTGAACCCAACCAGAGTCAGCACCTTCAGGGGAGGATAGAAAAGTTGGCTGACAGGTAAAATGTTGGAGATGGTGCGATGGGTTTGGATTTCAGCACAGGGAGGAGGGAGAGTTTGTGGGATGGGAATTTACAGTTTTGAGAAATGAGAGAGGAAAGAATGTTGCATCGAGATTAGAAGTATCTGTTCTGAATTTCTATCCTGTACTGACAGTGATGTTTGTAAACTTCTTTGACAGGGTATTAGAAGGGGAGGATTTGCAGACGGGAAACTCAAACCAAACATCACATCAAGATGAGACAGAGTCACTTGATTCAGCAGGACCTGAATATCATCATCCTTTGAATGTGGAAGGGGAAATGTTTGTTTGTCTCTTCTGTTTGTGGGAAAAAATTTCAAACATCACTGTAACTGGGAAAGCACCAAGACACACACACCCGAGTGAGAGTGTTCCAGTGCACTGACTGTGGAAAGAGCTTTAACTTGTTACACAGACTGAAAAAACATCGCACCATTCACACTGTGTTGTGTGTGTGGATGAGGCTTCAACTGATCATCCAACCTGGACAGACACAAAAATACCCGCACCACAGAGAAACGATGGAAATGTGGGGATTGTGGGAAGGGATTCAGTTGTCCATCCCAGCTGGAACTCATCGGCACAGTCACACTGGGGAGAGGCCGTTCACCTGCTCCGTGTGTGGGAAGGGATTTGCTCTGTCATCCAACCTCCAGTTACACCAGCAAGTTCATGCAAATGAGGCCTTTTAAATGGCCAGACTGTAGGAATCACTTTAAAATCTCACCAGATCTAATTAAACACCAGCTTGTTCACGCTGATGAGAGACCGTTCAGTTGCTCTCACTGTGAGAAGAGATTCAGACAATCAACTCACCTGATTCAACATCAGCGAGTTCACACTGGGGAGAGACCATTCATCTGCTCCTTGTGTGGGAAAGGATTCGCTCAATCATCTCACCTGCTGACACACCAGTAGGTTAACATGTGACTGTATGATGTTAATCACATCCTTTGTTTTTGCTGATATTAATAACCCCTTTAACTGGGCTGGAGTTTAATATTCTGGATCTCTGTCAAATAAATCAGTTTTAGTGGAAATTCGTGTGTTGTGTTCTATATTTCTCCACGATAAGTGACTGCTCCATTTTTGAGCCTTTTCTCCTTTCCAACTCTAGATTATTTCAGTTCTCATACCATCGGTTACTCTCATGAACAAGTCCCAGCTCCCCATACTTTCCAGAATTCTTCTCCTAGCCTTGGGATCCAGGGAAAGTATTGGTAACATGCCCAGGATCATGAAACACAAAGCCTAGTTTGTTAATCACTTTCAGCTGCTGGACTTAATCTGTGTCCCACACCATCTCTCTCACCTTCGATGTGTGAATAGAGCAGCACACCTGCAAACCTGGTTTAAATTTAAATCCACTCGGGAAATATATTTAACAGGAGCCGACAGACTGAGACCTGTAATGGAATATAACTGAACCTTTGTCTCAGTATAACCTTTGCTGTTATGAAATGTGGGTATAGATCAATGGGCCTCACATCCTTGCTCATGTCTGCTGCAATTGTGTAGAAAGTGGATGTGTCTTTGTGTGGAGGTGTGAAACAAGGAAACAGTGTGATAGTGACAGCCTTGTGCTCACAGTCAGAACTGCGGGTACAGCAATACGTTGGTTATAAGTACAGCAGATTTATTAAGTAGTTTACATTCAGTGCAAAGAAGTAATACTTAACAAAGACAATAATCACAGTCTGATCCTCAGAACCTCAGCGGTAGCGCTCCCAAGTGAGTGTGGCACGGTCTCTCTTTCTCTTGCTGTGTTCTGTTGACTGAAAATTCTCTTATTTCTTCCTCTGGGATTTTTGTGCTGCTTCTCATGTTCAATAGCTGTACTTTTATATCCTTTTTTCTCCTTTGAGTCTACGTGACAACTGACTGGGCTACCTCACTCATTCTGTTTAATCATCATTTTTTAAAACTTTAAATTTACGCTTAATTTTCTAGTATCACTTTGTTCCATTTTCTTGCAACTTACTTATTCCTTATCCATAAACTTCATCCAAACAGTTGTTACATGAGTTACAGCAATGTCTTTTACTCTAGTGAAAACAGATCTAAGAAGGTTTCAACCTTCTGTTTTAATTATAACTTAATGTTCTGTTTTTCATTATCTGTTAGTTTCAAACATACCTCTACATTGTTTTCATATTTAACTCGAGGTTTCTTTTTCGCTGCCCTGCCACTTTTTTTCATATAACCTTGGCTCAGCATCAGGCTTGCTTCTAGCCTCAAACCATGTTTAACTGAGCTTACACATATAGTTACTTTAACAATGTTTTAAAGCATTATTACTTATAATCACTTCTAATTAAGCTTATACTTTTTAAGACATTACACCAAGCAGTGAACTATCTTACAAAATTGCCTTGCGTCTGCAGTCACATGTAGGCCAGACCAGGGTAAGGACAGAGTAATTTCTTTCCCTCAGGGACATTGGTGAACCAGATGGGTTTTTACAACAATCCATGATAGTTTCATATCACCATCACTAAGACTAACTTTCAATTCCAGATTTTTTAATTATTGGAATTTAAATTCCACCAGCTGCCATGGTGGAGTTTGAACCCATGCCCCCAGGGTATTATCCAGTGATATAACCACTGTGCCACCATCTTCCCAACTGTGCACTCAAGAATGTCTGTTCTTTAACACCTCGAGGGGACAGAACAGAAAACAGTTCCAACTGGAAGGAACCCTCGAATCATTTGTAAATATCGTTCAAATGCTGACAGGTTCCAAATGTCAGTTTCCATTACATCGAAGTCAATGGAAGATGGGAGAGTGATTATGCTGGAACAAAACACTAGTTAGACCACAGCTAGAGAACTGTTTACAGTTCTGGTCACTGCATTACAGGAAAGATGTGATCACACCAGAGACAGTACAGAGGAGGTTTACGATGATGCCAGGACTGGAGAATTTTAGTTATGAGGTGAAAATTGAATAGGCTGGGGTTGTTTTCTTTGGAACGGAGGAAGCTGAGATTAAATAGAGGTGTGTAAAATTATGAGGGGCCTAGATAGATTGGTTAGGAAGGACATTTCACTCAGCAGAGAGGTCAATATACAGGAGGTGTAGATTTAAAATAATTGGTAGGATTAGAGAGGGGTTGGGTTTTTTCACCCAGAGGGTGGTGGGGGTCTGAAACTCACTCCCTAAAAGAGTGGGAGAGGCAGAAACCCTTAGCTTGTTTAAAAATGATTGGGATATACACTTGAGATGCTGTAACCAAGGGCTGGAAAGTGGCATTAGACTGAATAATTGCTTTTCACTGGCACAGATACGATGGGCTGAATGGCCTCCTTCTGTGCTGTAAATTTCTATGATTCTGTGATGACAAATGGTCCTTGTGTTTTATCCAAGACAAGCCTGAGCCCAGTCATTTTCTCCAAGTGTTGATGTGATGGTTCACGCTAAGAGGTGCCGGGTATCGGGAGGAGCAGGGAATAAAATGTAAATGTCAGTGAGTATCGATATAGTTTATCTGCATCTAGTTCTATTTTAATAATTTCTGCTGAATGTGGCCCTCACCCAGTGCCAGGATACCAGATCAGACCCACCATGGAAAATGAGTTTAACACCCTTGAGGTAGACAATGTCAACCGGACCCTCAGTCTCTCTGTAACCTCCTCCAGACCCACAACCCTCTGTAAATACAAGTTCACAAAACACAAACAAGATTCGAAGACGCAAACTTCTTTTTCTGGAAACCGTGTTGTGTCTCTAATGGCTCCTTCTCTTCCCCAGTGATCAGAAACAGCATCTCTTAGGATCCTTCAAGCATCTTCCCTGTGATCGAGTTCACACTGATGGGCCTGTAGTTCCCTGGCTCGGATTTGTCCCCGATTTGGAAAATGGGAACTACGTGAGCTTCCTTCCAATTTCAGGAAACAATCCCTGACTCTATTGAGCTGTTGAAGATACGGGCAAGGAGCTCACAGAGCACCCGTCCCATCTCTTTAAAGACCCTTGGGTGGATATCATCTGAACCTGGAGCACCATCTAGTTTGAGATTTCCTATTTTATCCAGGATGACAATCCCTTTCTATTTTAATATTTATGATGTTACTGTCGACAGCACATCCCACAGCGGGAATCTGAGCATCATCCACAGGAGTACAGACTGATGTGAAATAGTCATTTAACAGCTCTGTCATAGCCTGGCAATCTGTTTTAATCTGTCCTGAACTGTGTCTCAATGGCTCGAAACCATCTTTTACCATCTTCTCACTCCTGACATAGATGGAAAAACTTTTATTATTACTGCAATTGTGCACCATCTTCTTTTCCAAAGGGGTCTCAGCTTCTCTAATGGCTGCTCTTGTCTCCCTCAATTGTGGGTGATATTTGTCCCTATTCTCCTGGAAACTGAATTCATCTTGATCCAAACTGTGTTCAATGTAAGACAGTTCAAGGAGTCAGGCATCATTCACCCCTAGACCTACGCTGGCAGGTAAAACCTCAGACAGTTCCTTAGTAAGGATTCCCCTGGTTCCTCACCATATATTTGGCAGGATACTGAAACCCAGGTTTAATACAGTCTACTCCTGGAGGCCCCACCCCCTGAGCCTACAACAGTGGGAGTGATCCCAGAGTAACTGTCGGGATCGCATCCCTGTGGATGTTCCGTGTATTTTTAGTTATCCTGGTATCTAACACTCACACATCAATAAAGCAGGGAATTCCTGGAAACACACTGCAGGTCGTTCTTTATCTGGAGATCAGATGTCTGTTGTACAATTTTACCAGCACTTCACAGGTTCCTTTAAACTCCTCCGCCTGCTATTTTAATCCACACTTTATTTAGTTTCAAAAGGTTTATTTGAAATGAAGTATCACTTGTGCTAAAATGATGGACTGAGGAGTGTCACACAAACATATTACAATAGTGCTTTTCAGACTGGAAACTTAAACCTGCCGTTTCACTTTCAGTCAGGAATAGATCACAGTTTTACACCAGTCTCTGATTTGACAGCACGTTTCCAGCATTCACTGTTGTTCTTCCTGACTCTAAACACAGTTGTAAAGGAGCCTTCTGTTCCGTGCTTAGGAGCTCTGAACCATGGAAGAGAGTGGCTGGGACACATTTCTTACAGGCCTCAGGATTAACCCGCACGGGAGCTTTACTGTCAGTGAAGAGAGACGTGAAAGACCAAAGTGCCGTTTGTCCCTTTCAGTGTTGCCCTGAAGGGCCGTGTCCAGGCTGAAGTTCTGTTCCTGCTGTACGATCCTCCCCGCAGATTGTCCTTTGAGCTCCAGCCAGGTAATGCTAAACACTCAGGTGGGAAAGACAAAATTCTACAACAATGTGTTTAAATCAAAACTGATTTATTTGGCATTTATCCAGGATATTAAACTCCAGCCCCGTTATTGGGGTTATTAACATCAGCAGAAACAAATTCCAACTGTCAGAATGAACATGGTCAGTCCAGCATGTGATTAACAGCAGCAATAACAGCAGAATCCAATCCCTGCAGTCACTTGTGAACTCACTGGTGTTTCTGTAGGTCAGATGACTCAGTGAATCCCGTCCCACACTCGGTGCAGGTGAATGGCCTTTCTCCAGTGTGAACTCGCTGGTGCCTCAGCAGGCTGGATGACTCAATGTATCCCTTTCCACACAAGCAGCAAGTAAATGGCCTCTCCCCAGTGTGAACTCGCTGGTGTCTCTGCAGACCCTGTTTGCTTTTAAATCTCCTCTCACAGTCAGAACATTTAAAAGGTCTCTTATTGGTGTGAACACGTCGATGTGTAGTAAGGTGGGATGACTGAGTGAATCCCTTGCCACACTTAGAGCAGGTGAACAGCCTCTTCCCAGTGTGACCTCGCTCATGTCTCAGCACATTGGATGACGTAGTGAATCCCTTCCCACAGACAGAGCAGGTAAACTGCCTCTTCCCCGTGTGAGTGCGCTGGTGTTCAGTGAGATCAGACGATCGCCTGAACCCAATGCCGCAGTCAGTGTGAACTCGCCGGTGTGTCAACAGGCTGGATGAAGTAATGAATCCCTTTCCACACGAGGAGCAGGTGAACGGCCTCTCTGCGGTGTGAATTCGCTGATGTGTATGGAGGCTGGATGAATGAGTGAATCCCTTCCCACACACGGAGCAGGTGAACGGCCTCTCCCCGGTGTGAACTCGCTGGTGTGTATGAAGGCTGGATAACTGAGTAAATCCCTTCCCACACACAGAGCAGGTGAATGGCCTCTCCCCGGTGTGAATTCGCTTGTGTGTCTGGAGGTTGGATGACTGAGAGAATCCCTTCCCACACACAGAGCAGGTGAACGGCCTCTCCCCGGTGTGAACCTGTCGGTGTCTGTGGAGGTTGGATAACCGAGTGAATCCCTTCCCACACACGGAGCAGTTGCACAGCCTCTCGCGGGTGTGAAGCCGCTGGTGTTGAAGCACGGCAAATAATCGCCTGAACCTCTTCCCACAGTGAGAGCAGCTGAACGGTGTGGAACTGGTATGAATGCGCTGGTGCTCCCTCAGTGAATGTGCGCTTTTTAAGCTTTTGTTGCAGCTTGAGCATTTAAACTCTCTTTCTTCAGTATGAGCTCGCTGATGTGTATGGAGACTGGATGACCGAGTGAATCCCTTCCCACAGTCCGAGCAGGTGAATGGCCTTTCTCCAGTGTGAGTGCGTCGATGAATTTCCAGTTCAGACGGGTAATGGAATCCCTTCCCACAGTCTCCACATTTACACGGTTTCTCCCCGGTGTGGCTGCTCTTATGTCTCAAAAGGCCAGTTGATCGGTTGAAGCCTTGTCCACACACAGAGCACATGTATGGTTTTTCCCTGCTTTGATCAGTGCTTTTTGATTCCATGTTCAAAGGCCAACGATACTCAGGTTAGGATAAATTGAGTGACTCTTTCAGATCTTGATGTGATGGTAGGTTTGAGTTTCCCATCTACTGACAAAAATACAAAAGCAGGTTGTGAAACTGAGCTGAATCAATCTGGTATTTTGTGGGGGCTGCACTCGGAAAAAGTGACCATCAATGCTAACAAATTGACATAAAAACCTAACTGGTTCACTCATGTCCTTCAGGGAAGGGAACCTGCCATCCAGTTTGGGCCTACACAAAACACCAACCTCTATGGAGAAGAGAGAGAGGGAGGAGGGTGGGGGAGAAGGAGAGGAACTTTCTACATCTGCAACTCGACCAGAACTCTGTCAGAAACTTCCAGACCTGCAATTTCCCCAAGATAAAAGGACAAGGGAAGCAGGTGCATTGGAACACCACCACCTCCAAGTGATACACCATCCTGACTTGGACACATATCGCCGTTCCTTCATCATTGCTGGGTGAATATTCTGTAACTGCTTACCTAACAGCATTGTGGAAGCACCTTCACTACAAGGACTGCAGCAGATCAAGAAGGCAGCCCAACATCACCTTCTCACGGAGCAACTGGGAATTGGCAATATATGCTGGGCTGCTGGTGACTAGCATTCAAAAATATTCGAGGTTAAATCCAACAGCTTCTCCTCCATCTCCACTCCAGCTCAAACTGATGGACCAAAAAAGACCTACACAGGAGGCCAGGGACTGACTTCCACATCCAACACCCAACCTGATACAAACCAGCTCTTAACTGGTCCGTCTGTGTTTCTCGACTTGGTTCTGTGAGCAAAGCCTGTAATAAAATAAAAGCAAAATACTGTGGATGCTGGAAATCTGAAATAAAAAAAGACAATGCTGGAAATAAATAAGCAGGTCAGACAGCATCTGTGGAGAGAGAAACAGAGTTAACATTTCAGGGTGTGCAGAATAAATTACAGGGAATAAAAATGGTGCAGATTTTGATGGTTAATATAAGCCCAGAAGTGGAAGAGAAATGGACTATAACAAAGAAAAGCAATTCCTGGCCATGAAAGATACTGTGGGAAAATAAAGCTGATAATCCAGTAGTGCATGGTCAGGGGAAGTAACAGTAAAATATCAAATATCTCTAAAATACAGCCATTATTAGAGGGACAGGAAGTTAGACAATGGCAGAGAGGTGATCAGAGAGGGCAAAGGTGAAACAAAGCAATGGATGGACATGGATTCAGATCCACAGCAAAGCAGCCCACCAGCCTCAGAGCCATAGAACCGCTCACAGATAACACTGTGTGATATTAAGAAACAGCTGAAGGCACTGGATACTGCAAAGCCCGAGAGTCCTGACAACATCCCAGCTGTAGTACTGAAGACATGTGCTGCAGAACTAGCCGCAGTCCTTGCCAAGCTACAACACTGGCATCTACCCGACAATGTGGAAAATTGCCCAGATATGTCCTATCCACAAAAAGCAGGACAAATACAATCCAGCCAATTACCACCACATCAAGTCTAATCTTGATCATCAGCCATGTGATGGAAGGTATTTTCGACAGTGCTATCGAGCTCACTTAAACCGAAATAAGCTGCTCACCAATGCTCAGTTTGGGTTCCGCCAGGGCCACTCGGCTCCAGGCATTAGTGCAAACATGAGCAAAAGAGCTGAACTCAGAGGTGAGGTGAGAGTGATTGCCCTGGATAGCAAGGCAGCATTTGACCAAGTATGGTATCAAGGAGCCTGAGCCAAAATGGAGTCAGGGGAATCAGAGGGAAAACTGTTGACTGGATAGAATCATACATAGCACAAAGGAAGGTTGTTGTGGTTGTTGGAGGCCAATCTTCTTAGCCGAAGTACATTGCTGAAGTTGTTCCTCAGGGTAGTGTCCTAGGCCCAACCATCTTCAGCTGCTTCATCAATGACTTTCTCTCCATCATAAATTCAGAAGTGGGAATGTTCTCTGATAATTGTACTATTCATGCTCAGTACCATTCACAACTCCTCAGATACTGAAGCAGTCCGTGTCCAAATGCAGCAAGACTGGGACAAAATTCAGGCTTGGGCTCATAAGTGGCAAGTAACATTCATGCCACACAAGTGCCAGGCAATGGGGCGGCACAGTGGTTAGCACCGCAGCCTCACATCTCCAATGACCCGGGTTCAATTCTGGGTACTGCCTGTGCGGAGTTTGCAAGTTCTCCCTGTGACCACGTGGATTTTCGCTGGGTGCTCCGGTTTCCTCCCACAGCCAAAGACTTGCAGGTTGATAGGTAAATTGGCCATTATAAATTGCCCGTAGTATAGGTAGGTGGTAGGGGAATATAGGGAAGGTGGGGATGTGGTAGGAATGTAGGATTAGTATAAATGGGTGGTTGATGGTCGGCACAGACTCGGTGGGCTGAAAGAAAACAATGATGAACTTCAATAAAAGCGAATCTAACCATCTCCCCTTGACATTCAACAGTAATACCATTGCTGAATTCCCCACCATCAAAACCCTCAAGGTTACCATTGACCAAAAACTGAAGTGGACCAGTCACATGAATACTGTGGCTCCAAGAGCAGCTCAGATGCTGGGAATCTGTAGCAAGTAACCCACCTCCTGACTCCCCAAAGCCTGACCACCATCTAGAAGGCAAAAGTCAGGAGCGTGATGGAATACTCTCCACTTGCATGGACGTGTACAACTCAAACAACACTCAAGAAGCTCAACACCATCCAGGAGAAAGCAGCCCACTTGATCAACACCCCATCTACTACCTTCAACATTCACTCCCTTCACCACTGACACACAGTGGCAGCAGTGTGTACCATCTACAAGATGCACTCCAGCAACATACCAAGGCTCCTTCAACAGCACCTTCCAAACCCACGATCTCTACCATCTAGAGGGACAAGGGCAGCAAATGCATGGGAACATCACCAACTGCAAGTTCCCCATCAAACCACACACCATCCTGACTTGCAAGTATATCACCATTCCTTCCCTGTTGCTGGGTCAAAATCCTGGAACTCCGTTCTGAACTGCACTGTGGCTATGTCTACACCCCAAAAATGCAGCAGTTCAAGAAGGGGGCTCACCACCACCTTCTTCAGGGCAATTAGGCATGGGCAATAAATGCTGGCCTAGCCAGTGATGCCCAGATCCTGCAAACTAAAACCTCCTGCAGCTGGAAAGATCTCCAAAGCCCTGGGGTCAGAAGTTTCAAAAATCCCGCCACTGAGGAAATACCCGGTGACGTCACCAAGCAAATGCCGCAGCGTGTACGCATCACCACGCCCACAGAACGCCTGGCAATGCTGAATAGGGCATGGGAAGGCTTCGCGAGTGACACCTGTCAATCAATTTCTCTCCTGGTTCCTGGGACCTGAAGCCCCGCCCACTCTCTGTGCCGTCACCAAGATGGCCGCGCAACTTGGTGTTCTAATGAAAGGTCACTGACCTGAAACGTTAACTCTGCTTCTGTCTCCACAGATGCTGCCAGACCTGCTGAGTCTTTCCATCATTACTTGTTTTTGTTTCAGATTTCCAGCATCTGCAGTATTTTGCTTTTATTATATGACCGCGCATCTGCTCTGCTCCTCGCTCAATGTGAACCTGTTCCTGGGGGCGAGTCGCGGAGCTGCAAACGCGGGACCCGGAGGTTCTTATCCGGGGCTTGTGGCCTACACCAGGTGTTGCTGAAGCCTTCCCGCCGGCTCCATTCCTCCCCTGCGCCCCGCCGATTCTCACCCGCTGCAAAAGCGTCTCCAGTACTCGTACAGCTCTGATCAAAGTGGTACTGCGCATGCGCCACAAGCATCCAGCCCCGCGCCTGCGTACTGGGCTCCCCTGGTGTGAATCCGCTGACAGTAAATTTCTTGGTTTCTCATACCCATGCTGCTTGTTTCATCCTCAAATTTCTCTAATAAATTTGTCAAACGTAATTTCCCTCCGATAAAACCATCTTGACTCTGCTTGATTGCAATGTGATTGTCTAAATATCCTGCAACAGCGCCGTTAATAATGGATTCTAGCATTTTCCCTGTGACAGATGTGAGGCTAACTGCTTTCTGTTGAGAGTTATGCACTATCTCCTTAAATGTCTGCCACTGCTTCTCTACTCTCTTACCTTTTAATTTATTTTCCCACTCTATTTTAACCAACTCAGTCTTCATACCCTTGCAATTGTCTTTACTTCAGTTTAAGACATTAGTTTCAGACCCAAACTTCTCACCCTCAAACTGAATGTGAATTTATAATCACTGTTGCCTGGAGGATCTTTTACTGCGAGGCCATTTATTCATTCTGTCTCATTACACATTACCAGGTCTAAAATAACCTGCTCTTAAGTTGGTTCCAAGAAACTGTCCATAATACACTCAATGAACTCATTCTCCAGGGTACCTTTGCTAATTTGATTAGTCCAATGTATATGAAGATTAAAAATTGCCCACAATTATTGCAGTACCTTGCCTACAAGCCCCCATTATTTCTTGATTTATATACTGTCCTACAGTGTGGCTACTGTTAAGGGGCCTATAAACTACTTCCACCAGTGATTTCTTCACTTTACTATTTGTTATCCCCACCCACTCAAACTGATTTTTTAAAATTCATTCATGGGATGGCCAGGTCAGCATTTGTTGCCCACCCCTAATTGCCTTTGAGAAGGTGGAGGTGAGCTGCTTTCTTGAACCACTGCAGTCCATGTGAGGTAGGTGCGTCCACAGTGTTGTTAGGAAGCGAGTTCCAGGATTTTGACCCAGCGACAGTGAAGGAACGGAAATATAGTTCCAAGTCAAGATGGTGTGTGACGTGGAGGGGAACTTGCAGATGGTGGTGTTCCCATGCATTTTCTGCCATTGTCCTTCTAGGTGGTAGAGGTCGCGAGTTTGGAAGTTGTTGTCTAAGGAGCCTTGGTGCATTGCTGCAGTGCATCTTGTAGATGATACACACTGCTGCCACTGTGCTTCAGTGGTGAAGGGAGTGAATGTTTGTGGACAGGGTGCCAATCAAGCGGGCTGCTTTGTCTTGGATGGTGTTAAGCCTCTTGAGTGTTGTTGGAGCTGCACCCATCCAGGAAAGTGAGAGTCTTCCATCACACTCCTGACTTTTGTATGTAGATGGTGGACAGGATTTGGGGAGTCAGGAGGTGAGTTATTCGCTGCAGGATTCCTAGCCTCTGACCTGCTCTAGTAGCCACGGTATTTATATGGCTACTCCAATTCAAAATTCCGGTCAATGATTCTACAACTTGATCTTCTGAGGTAAGATCATTTCTCACTGCTAATCTCATCCTTCATTAACATAGCTACTCCAACTCCTTTTCCTTTCTTCCTATCCTATCGAAATGTCAAATACCCTTTAGTATTTAGCTCCCAACCTGGGTCGCCTTGCAACCACTTCTCTGAAATGGCTATCATGTCATACCCATTTAATTCTATTGTACTATCAATTTACCCATCTTGTTATGAATGCTGCGTACATTCAGATAAAGTGCCTTTAATTTCGTCTTTTTACTAGTTTTCCCTACTCTGACCTTATTTATTTGCAGATCCACTCTTCTGCTTGTATGCTGTGTCCTTCCTTTGGTTATCATTACCTGTATTGCTACCCTGCACTATTGCCTTGTCCTTTTTATTTAACTTCATCCCTGCAACCATTCTCGTTACTCTTTTCTGCACCCTCTCTAATGCCTTCACATCCTTCTTAAAGTGTGGCACACATGCCACCGACTTGTCTATGTTCTTTCTACACTATCCTCCTCACAGTCCACAATGCTTCCAAATTTTGTATCATCTGCAAACTTTGAGATTGTGTCCTGTACACCAAGGTTTAGGTTGTTAATATATATCAGAAAAAGCAAGGGTTCCAACACTGACCCCTGGGGAACTCCACTACAAACCTACAAACCTTCCTCCAGCCCGAAAAACATCCATTAACCACTACTCTTTGTTTTCTATCACTCAGCCAATTCTGTATCTATGTTGCTACTATCCCATTTATTCCATGAGCTATAACTTTGTTCACAAGTCTGTTGTTTGGCACTGTACCCAGGAACCAGCACAGTGGGGCAGGGACACCCAGGAACTAGTACTGTGGGCCGCTGATACCCAGGGACTAACACTGCAGGGTGGGGATACACAGGGATTTGCACTGCTGGACAGAGATACCCAGGACCTGCAACTATGGGATGGGGCTACGCAGGAAGTAGTACTGCTGGACAGGTCTACACAGTATTATGGTCACATGGTGTAGGTTGTGAGTGATTCCCACTGTTCAGCTCCCACCTAACTGCAGCAAGTGTTTTTGCTATTTGGGTTTTACTTGTGTTTTATTTGTCAAATAATCAGACAGCAACAGGTTTTCTTGTAGCTATAAAAACTGAAGCTGAATTATTTATTGAACAATTTGCCTAATCACAAATTGTCACAACTGCACCCACTCGCACATTCACTCATATGTGCGCACACGCACACACACACACAAACAGACAAGGGGTAAGTTGTTTGAAGTGAGATAGGGTTTCGGGGTTCACGGTAAACCTGCTGAACTTTCCCAGAGGTCAATTTCCCTTTACTTGCAGGCCTGAGGTGTTTGTAAATTTCTCTGTTGGTTGAAACTTCAGTTTGAAGGCAGGGGATTACTTCCAATTCCTGCTGCACATGTTGAAATGTAGAATTCACAGCAGGGTGCCTTCCTTTTTGGCTTGCTGGATTTTTTCTCAGCTCTCAGCTAGACAAACTTTGGTGATGCTTTTTTCTGGGTCTCTCTCTCTCCAGAGAGCTACCGTTTAATCTAGAAGTCAGTCACATCTTGCTTCTGTTGGGAGACACGGATCTTCCTCCCTGTGGTGACTGACAATGGCCCAGGTTGTGGCTACCTCACACATTCTTTGTTTGAGAATAATCCTTGAACTCAAAAACATTCCTTGATGGGTTCAGGATGGGAGTAATTGACACCTCGATCCTATGGAATGTATTCTTCTGGCCTTGCTAGATAGTTTAGAGATACAGCACTGAAACAGGCCCTTCGGCCCACCGAGTCTGTGCCGACCATCAACCACCCATTTATACTAATCCTACACTAATTCCATATTCCTACCACATCCCCACCTGTCCCTATATTTCCCTACCACCTACCTATACTAGAGGCAATTTATAATGGCCAATTAACCTATCAACCTGCAAGTCTTTGGCATGTGGGAGGAAACCGGAGCACCCAGAGGGAACCCACGCAGACACAGGGAGAACTTGCAAACTCCACACAGGCAGTACCCAGAATTGAACCCAGGTCGCTGGAGCTGTGAGGCTGCAGTGCTAACCACTGCGCCACTGTGCTGCCCTCAAGTAGACTGTTTCAATATACAAAGGATGATTTAAGGCAATAGTGTTGTTAATGGAGCAAGTGAAGAAAGAAATGATGAGAGACCTGTTCTGGATCAGTCATCTGTATGTGCTCTTGTTGGGAATGTGTTGCTTCTCCGTTCAATCATCCCATTTCTGTCCCACACTGAATATATCAATCCTTGTCTTTCTTTGTCTTTCATAAACATTTCATTCATCAAACCAACACAAATCACACAGGAAACAAGTCTTCAATTTGATGTGAATAACGTTCAGGAGGAGTTCCCTAATTTCTCTCCCAATCGAATTAATCAGATCATTCTCATCGGGATCCCTTTGGATGTGATCCCGCCGCTATCGATCCCTAGGAAGTGGTCATTCTAATTCTGTGACTCTGAGCAGTTTTGTAGTTCCGAAGAAGGGTCACTGACCCGAAACGTTAACTCTGCTTCTCTTTCCACAGATGCTGCCAGACCTGCTGAGTGGTTCCAGCATTTCTTGTTTTTATTTATCTATTGTTGGGACAGGGGTTTGACTGGAAATTCACACTTTAAAAATGTCATCATTCATTGCACATTAGGCTGCACCTACAAACCTGTCTCTCACACTTCCAGTGAAGCGGAGGGCAGGTTTCACTGGTAAACCAGCAATTGTGATATTAACAAAAGCCTGCGGGAGAACAATTCAGTTTCAGCACAGGGAGAGTGCCGCAGGAATGGAGAGCTGGTAAAACAGCAAAATTTGAACACAAACTGCACCCACGACATTGCGATTAAGCACTGCATACTTTGCCAACGGAGCTGGCTGGGGATGTAAAGTTGTTTGCTCCATATCATATCACAGAGAAACAGCTGTTGGTTTCCACCTGCTCCGGATTCCAAGGTGACTGGCAAAAGCCCGACGCTGCCATGCATTCCACTCAATTGTCAATAACATCATTCACATCTTCCACTTTCTTAGCTGCACCTCCTTCCAAACATTGCCACCCATTTTACTTAGGATTTGTTCCTGGATTTAATATTTACCTACATTGTGCCCTCATCCTGAAATGAGATTCCCTTGCATATCCAACACAAATTTAATTGCAAACCCGATGGGCAAACAATGAAAAACAAATCCCCAGATAACATAAATCCCATGGTGCTGACCGTTATCTGCACAGCAATCAAGGTCACATGGTTAAGGTAATGGAACTCAATGCCCTGTTAAAACCGCCTTAATAATAGATTCCAGCATTTTCACTATGACAGACGTTAGACTAACTGGCCTGTAGTTTCCTGCTTTCTGTAACCCTCCTTTCCTGAAATGAGGAGACACATAAGGTTGTTTCCCGTGGCTGGAGAGTCGAGAACTAGAGCAGAATATCAGGATAAGAAGAACATCATTTCAGTCTGAGACGAGGAGACATTTGTTCAGTCAGAGGGTTGTGAATCTTTGGAATTGTCTCTGCCAGAGAGCTGTGGATGCTCAGTCGATGAATATATTGAAGGCTGACATGGATGGATTGTTTGGACTTTAGGGATTGCGTCGGAAATTGTAGTTGATGTGGAGCATCAGCCATGATCGTATGAAATGGCAGAGCAGACTCGTCCAGCCCCTTATCGCCTAATAAACAAATCGCAAGCGGTAGTCATGGCCGAGTGGTTAAGGCGATGGGCTAGAAATCCATTGGGGTCTCCCTGCGCAGGTTCGAATCCTGCTGGCTACGCGACTCACTCTTTCGGATTTTAGCCTCGTTCCTGCAAGCGGCAAGTCGTTGCTTCAAATTCCAAACGCTCCTTGAACATTTTTCTTTCCTTTCCTATATGCTACCAGCACGCATAAAACATCAAGAGGTTCTTCATCCACAAAGGTGTTCAGAAGGCTAGAGAGAGACAGAGGGAACTGTCCTGACTCCAGAAAATTATGCAAAATCTACTCCGGTTGCAGTCAATGGGGGTCGAGGTCAAGGAGGACCTCCAAGAGGTAAAGAGCCAGCAGGCCTCGCTCTTTGCCAAGGAGGCCTCCAAGATCACCTTCCGGTCCAGAGTCCGCTCCATCGAGCAGGATGAGACGTGCTCGCGTTACTTCTTCCAAAAGGTACACAGAGAGAGCTCTGTTATCAGCAGCCTGAAGGAAGAAGATGGCTCGGTAACGTCTTCACAGTCCGACATACTAAGGATCAGCAAATCCTTTTATGCTGGGCTGTATGACGCGAAGCCCACAGACAGCAGAGCCTCCCAGTCCTTCCTGTCATCTATCACAGAGGTCTCAGATGACAGCAGGAGGGAGAGACTGGACAAGCCGCTAACTCTGGACGAGCTGACAAAGGCCGTCGAGTCCTTCAAGATGAGTAAAACTCCCGGAAGCGATGGCTTACCAGTTGAGTTGTATTCGGCCCTGTGGGACTGGGTCGGCCCGGACCTGCTAGAAGTGTACGAGAGTATGCTCCTGGCTGGCAGCACGTCAGAATCCACGAGGAAAGGCATCATCACCCTCATCTACAAGCGGAAGGGGGAGAGGGCAGAAATCAGAAATTGGCGGCCCATCTCACTGCTTAATGTTGACTACAAGATTCTGTCCAAAGTCATAGCCAGTCGAGTCAAGTCTGCTCTGGAGTTGGTGATCCACCCTGATCAGACCTGTACTGTACCCGGCAGGAAGATCTCTGACAGTCTCGCGTTACTCAGGGATACGATTGCCTATGTACGGGACAGGAGGGTGGACACCTGCCTCATCAGCCTGGACCAGGAGAAGGCTTTTGACAGGATATCGCACACCTACATGATGGACGTGCTTTCCAAAATGGGGTTTGGGGAGGGAATCTGCAATTGGATCAAACTGCTTTACACAAACATCAGTAGCGCAGTCTCAATCAATGGGTGGGAATTGGAAAGTTTCCCGATCCAATCTGGAGTCAGACAGGGCTGTCCTCTCTCCCCGGTCTTGTTTGTTTGCTATATTGAACCCTTTGCTGAGTCTATTAGGAAGGATGCGAGCATAAGAGGGGTGACAATCCCAGGCAGCGGAGGCACTCAGGTTAAAACCTCCCTGCACATGGATGACATTGCCGTCTTCTGCTCGGATCCGCTGTCTGTGCGCAGACTGATGAGCATCTGCGACCAGTTCGAACTGGCCTCGGGAGCCAAAGTTAACCACGGCAAGAGTGAGGCCATGTTCTTTGGGAACTAGGCTGACCGATCCTTTGTTCCCTTCACCGTCAGGTCAGACTACCTGAAGATGCTGGGGATATGGTTCGGAAGGGCCGGGGTGTGCACCAAAACCTGGGAGGAGCGAGTAGCCAAGGTACAACACAAGCTGAGCATGTGGGGGCAGCGATCTCTCTCCATTGTAGGTAAGAACCTGATCATCAGGTGCGAGGGCTTCACGTTATTGCTGTACGTGGCGCAGGTCTGGCCCATACCCCACTCCTGCGCTGTGGCGGTCACCCGAGCCAATTTCCGCTTCATCTGGGGATCCAAAATGGACCGGGTCCGGAGGGACACCATGTTCAAACCTCTGGATAAGGGCGGGAAAAATGTACCCAACGTTGCCCTCATCCTGATGACCACCTTCGTGTGCGGCTGCATCAAGCTGTGTGTAGATCCCCAGTACGCAAACTCCAAGTGTCACTACGTGCTGAGGTTCTATCTGTCCCCGGTGTTGCGAAGGATGGGCCTGGTCACATTGCTGTGGAACGCTCCATCCAGTTGGACTGTGCCGTACCACCTATCCTTCGTGGAGTACTTTCTGCAGAAAAGCACCTTTGACCACCGATCCATCAGGCAGTGGTCTGCACGGAATGTCCTCAAGGCCCTACGGGAAACGAAGACGGTGGATCCTGTCGGATGGTTCCCCGAGCAGACCGCCAAAGTCATTTGGCGGAATGCCTCATCACCAGAACTTTCAAACAAGCACCAAGATGTAGCTTGGCTGGTGGTGAGAAGAGCCCTCCCCGTCAGATCCTTCCTGCACGCCCAAAGTCTCACCCCCTCCGCACAATGCCCCCGCGGTGGCTGTGGTGGGGAAGAGACAGTTGCCCACCTCCTCCTGGAATGTGTCTTTGCAAAGCAGGTGTGGAAATAGATGCAGTGGTTTTTGTCGAGGTTCATCCCAAGCAGCTCGGTAACACAGGAGTCTGTGCTCTATGGGCTGTTCCCAGGGACACACACCGAGATAAACATCACCTGCTGCTGGAGGACTATCAATTCGGTGAAAGACGCCCTTTGGTCTGCCCGAAACTTGCTGGTCTTCCAGCGCAAAGAGTTGTCCATGACAGAAGGTTGCAGACTGACACATTCCAAGGTCCAGGACTATGTGCTGAGGGATGCACTAAAGCTTGGGGCAGCCGCAGCAAAGGCTCAATGGGGAAAGAACACAGTGTAAGGTCCCCCCACCAAGCTGAACTGAGGGGCTGGATCCATGGGAAACCCCTCAAACTGTATCGGGAAAATTTTGTGTGCTGTAAAATGTAAAAATGTATATGGCATGACAAATGAAATGGAAGGGTTGTGAGGCAACTCATGATTGTATTGAAGGAAACTGATCTCCTTTGCACTGTTTGTATTTTTTGACTTGGTGCTGTTTGAAACTGTTTGTTAATGTATTTTTTACAGATTTTTATGAATAAAGCATATTTTGGAAATAAAAAACCTACATGATTTGTTACTTTGTATAAACACTTTTATTGATACTTAAATTTGTTACTTGTTCCAATAAATCGCAAGACTCACGGCTTGGACTTAAACACTACCTGTTGTGAGGCAAGGTGATCAGTCTCCCTCCTGATGCTTTCTCTCCACTGAATCCCGGACTCAGGGTTCCCTTCCGCGATGGTTGTTCCTGCAGGTCTTCGCTTCGGAGGCTCCTAGCGTCCCCTTTTTATCCAGTTGCACCCAGCATCAAGAATGTTCTTAGTCACTTACACCCATGACTTGGAGTCATCCGTTTGCTTAGTGCTAGTTGCAAAGCAAAACAAAATACATCTGCTGGCCTTGTTCTTCTTATCTGTCCTTGTGAAGCAATCCTTCGCAACCGCAGCAGTCTCAAGTCTCATTCAGAGCACATCTTAGTCCTCCTCCCGACCAGCAGACCCATTCACCCGATCCAGCATTCTCCCTCTACCTGGACCCCTCCCCCTGGCCACTTACCCACTCTTGATCTCTTCATTGAAAACTGTCGGCGAGACATTGGTCATCTCAATTTCTCTGCCCCCCTCACTCACTCTAACCTGTCCCCCTCTGAACTTGAGGCACTCCGTTCTCTCAGGTCTAACCCCGACATGGTCATCAAACCTGCAGACAAGGGTAGTGCTGTTGTTGTATGGCGTACCAACTTCTATCTTGCAGAAGCTCAATGCCAACTCACGGACACTTCTTCCTACCTCCCTCTGGACCATGACCCCACCACCGAACATCAAGCCACCGTCCAAATGACTGTCACTGACCTCATCTCCTCTGGAGATCTTCCCCCTACAGCTTCCAACCTCATAGTCCCGCAACCCCGGACAGCCCGCTTCTACCTCTTTCCCAAAATCCACAAACGGGACTGTCCCGGCAGACCCATTGTGTCAGCCTGCTCCTGCCCCACTGAACTTATTTCTTCCTATCTTGACTCTATCCTTTCTCCGCTGGTCCAGTCTCTTCCCACCTACATCCGTGACTCTTCTGAGGCCCTACGTCATTTTGACAATTTCCAGTTTCCTGGTCCCAACCGCCTCCTCTTCACTATGGAGGTCCAATCGCTCTACACCACCATCCCCCACCAGGATGGTTTGAGGGCTCTCCGCTTCTTCCTGGAACAGAGGCCCAACCAGTCCCCATCCACCACCACCCTCCTCCGCCTGGCTGAACTTGTTCTCACATTGAACAACTTCTCCTTCAACTCCACGCACTTCCTTCAAGTAAAAGGTGTCACTATAGGTACCCGCATGGGTCCTAGTTATGCCTGTCTTTTTGTGGGATATGTCGAACATTCTTTGTTCCAGTCCTACTCAGGCCCCCTCCCCCAACTCTTTTTCCGGTATATTGATGACTGTATCGGTGCCTTTTCCTGCTCCCGCCCCGAACTGGAAAACTTTATCAACTTTGCTTCCAATTTCCACCCTTCTCTCACCTTTACATGGTCCATCTCTGACACTTCCCTTCCCTTCCTCGACTTCTCTGTCTCTATCTCTGGGGATAGGTTGTCTACCAATATCTATTATAAGCCCACCGACTCCCACAGCTACCTCAACTACACTTCTTCACACCCTACCTCCTGTAAGGACTCCATTCCATTCTCCCAGTTTCTCCGTCTTCGGCGCATCTGCTCTGATGATGCTACCTTCCATGACGGTGCTTCTGGCATGACCTTTTTCCTCAACCGAGGATTCCCCCCCACTGTTGTTGACAGGGCCCTCAACCATGTCCAGCCCATTTCCCGTACCTCTGCCCTCAACCCTTCCCCTCCCTCCCAGAACCGTGACAGGGTTCCCCTTGTCCTCACTTTCCACCCCATCAGCCTCCATATCCAAAGGATCATCCTCCACCATTTCCGCCACCTCCAGCGTGATGCCACTACCAAACGTATCTTCCCCTCCCTTCCCCTATCAGCATTCCGAAGGGATCGTTCCCTCCGCGACACCCTGGTCCACTCCTCCATTACCCTCACCACCTCGTCCCCATCCCATGGCACCTTACCCTGCAATCGCAGGAGGTGTAATACCTGCCTATTTACCTCCTCTCTCCTCACTATCCCAGGCCCCAAACACTCCTTTCAGGTGAAGCAGCGATTTACTCGTACTTCTTTCAATGTAGTATACTGTATTCGCTGCTCACAATGTGGTCTCCTCTACATTGGGGAGACCAAGCGCAGACTGGGTGACCGTTCTGCGGAACACCTCCACTCAGTCTGCAAGCAGGACCCTGAGCTTCCGGTTGCTTGCCATTTCAACACTCCCCCCTGCTCTCATGCTCACATCTCTGTCCTGGGATTGCTGCAGTGTTCCAGTGAACATCAATGCAAGCTCGAGGAACAGCATCTCATCTACCGATTAGGCATACTACAGCCTGCCGGGCTGAACATTGAGTTCAATAATTTCAGAGCATGACAGCCCCCCATTTTACTTTCATTTTTAGTTGTTTTTTCTTTTTTCTTCTTTTTTTCTTTTTTTTTTACAACCGTTTTTTTTGCATTTATTTCATTTCATCTTAGTTTGTTCAGTTTGCTTACCCACTGTTTTTTTTCATGTTTGCACTTGCTGCTATTCAATATTCAGTCGGTTAACACCTGTTCTGTACTAATGCTTTGTCTTTCAACACACCATTAACATATTGTTTGCCTTTGCTCTATGACCTTTTGGTCAGCTATGTGGCCTTGTCTAATCTACACCTTCTCCTTTGTTATCTCTTGCCCCACCCCCACCTCACTTGCTTATAACCTGTGACATTTTTAATATTTGTCAGTTCCGAAGAAGGGTCACTGACCCGAAACGTTAACTCTGCTTCACTTTCCACAGATGCTGCCAGACCTGCTGAGTGGTTCCAGCATTTCTTGTTTTTATCACATCTTATCACACACTGCCTATTCAGCAGGCTGGGTTCGGTAAACTGCAACTGCAGCTGTTTCACAGTCTTTTTCCTTCTGTAAGGCTGGCTATTTTTCCCTTCATGCTCTGCAGTTGCTGAGCTGTTCGCCATCCGGCTACAATGTGATCCCATCACGATCAGTCTACCAGGAAGTGGCCATTCTAAATCTGTGACTGAGCAGTTTTGTTGGGACAGGGCTTTGACTGGAAATTCGCACTTTTAAAGTCTCGTCATTCATTGTATATTCGGCTGCACCTACAAACCTGTCTCTCACGCTTGCAGTGAAGCAGGTTTTACTGGTAAACCCGCAATTGTGGTAGTGACAAAAGCATGTGGGAGAAAGATTCAGGCTCAGAGCAGGGAGAGTGTCGGTGGAATGGAAAGCTGGGTTCATCGTAATACAGCAATGTTTAAAGTCTAATACTCTCAACATGGGACTTGAACCCATGCCCCGCCGACTGAGCTCGTCAAACAGGCAACACTTGCTGATTTATATCTTATATCACAGCGAGACAACTGTTGGTTTCCACCTGGTGTCTCAGTTTGCTCTGGAGTCCAATGTGTAGAAGGAAATCAACAGACAAAAGCCTGAGTGCGATACATTCCACTCAATCATCAATAACATCATTAACATCTTCCACTTCTTAGCTGCACTTCCTTCCAAACATTGCAATCCATTTTACTTAGGATTTCTTCCGGGATTTAATATTAACCTACATTGTGCCCTCATCCTGAAATGAGATTCTCTTCAATATCCAACACAAATTGAATTGCAAACCTGCTAGGCAAATGATGAAAAACAAATCCCGCGATAACACAAATCCCACAGTGCTCATTTCAGATTCGCAAGAGTCAGCTTTGAAAAGTTGATGTTAATTGTATTTGCACCTTTCTTTGCTCCAGTTATGAAACATTCTGTTGCCTAAATTCCCTTCACATCTCTTCTTCCTCCAATGAATAAGAAAGGAGGGTATTTGATATTGACCAGATTTTAAAAAATCTTTCATGGGATGCGGGCGTTGCTGGCAAGGCCAGCATTTATTGCCATCCCTAATTACCCTTGACAACTGAATGACTTGCTAGGCCATTGCAGAGGGCAGTTAAGAGTCAACCACATTACTGTGGGTCTGGAGTCACATGTAGGCCAGACCTGGTAAGGACGGCAGATTTCCTCCCCTAAAGGACATTCGTGAACCAGATGGGTTTTTCCGAGAATCAATGATAGTTTCATGGCACCATTGCTGAGACTAGTTTTCAATTCCAAATTTTTAAACCCAATTAATTAATAAATTCAATTAATTATTAAAAATCTGCTGAAAGTTTCACTCTCTCGGGTATTCTGTGGATGCTGCTCGAAGGTTTAGTGTCCGGGATATAATTTGCCTGTGTTTCCCTGAGCCTGTGCTCGATGTATGGGGAGGTTTGACCCAGGTTGTAGTAACTTGCACCCCAGGGATGAGCAGTAACCCACTGATTGAGGCCGCAGTCTCCGCTTTCTGCTGACAGCGGGTGATTGGAGAGTGCAGGGTTGGAATATTGCTGCTTGTTCCTGTCTCACTCACTGTGGAGCTGGGGGAAGAGTGAATAATTGCTGGGTTTGTTTCCGTGTCTGAAATGCAGCTTACATCTGCTGTTAGCAACAGAGGCCGTGCTGCAGGAATCTTTAATAATCTCACACAAATCAAGAGGGATCAGCTGGAATGTGCATCTTTGAGAGGAGCTTCCTGCATCATCAGGGCTGGAAATGAGAGTGAGTGAAAGGCATTGTATAGAGTTTCAGTGTGGACAGAACTGTACAGAGAAAGAGCAAATATAACAGAGATACGGTATTTTGTTAATATTTAATGACAAATGTGAATGATCCCAATCTGTCTCATACTTAATTGAACAAGTTTCGAAAGATTGCAGCCAGTTTTCAATCAAAATTCTTTTGCATGTTATATGATGATAATGACTACACTACAGAAGCACAACATTGTGGCACCACCTGAATAAGGAAGGAGGTGTTTGACATTGACCAGACCTGCGCTTTGCCTGATATTTATGAGCTCATCTTTCATATTTAGTGGCTTCCCCTCCTTTGATCTACAACTCAGCTCAGTGGTTACTTTGCAGTGTTAACTTCATCAGATGTTCAAATCAGACTCCCCGCAAGCGTGGACTGGAGTTCATAAGATCATAAGAATTAGGAGAAGGAGTAGGCCATTCAGCCCCTCGAGCCTGCTCCATCATTCAATAAGATCATGGCTGATCTGATTGTGTCCTTAACTCCACTTTCCTGCCTTGCCCCCCATAACACTTGACTCTCCTGTAAATCAAAAATCTGTCTAACGCAGCCTTGAATAGATTCAATGACCCAGCCTCTACTGCTCTCTGGGGAAGAGAATTCCAAAGATTAACAACCCTCCAAGATACGTTTTATTGCCATTTTCAATTTGCCTCTTTTGCATCGAAACAAATTGTATTCACTACTGGCAAAAGTTAGAAATGTAACAGTCTTTGAGCAAGTGAGAGGTGAGGTGGTGGGGTGGGGTCGGAGGGGGGGGGGAAGTAGAATAGGAAGGAAGGACTGTGATAGGATGGGGGGGGTGGGGGGGGGAGAGATTATATGACAGATGTCATGGAACAGAATGCAAATAGAATGCTAAATAGCTGTATTGGAAGACAAAGCATAAATCCAGAGGGAGTGCTAATGGCAGAATAATGAACAGCTCTGTATGAAAGCCAAACATGAAAAATAAGTTTAAGACTAGCACATAGTTAAAAATAAAATCTATACATATATGAAATAAAAATAATAAACAAAAACTAATGGGGTTCTTGATCTGAAATTATTGAACTCAATATTTTTGCTTTCTAACATTTCTAATATTTGCAAGTTCTGATGAAGGGCTGCAGACCTGAAACGTTAACTCTCTCTCTCAACAGATGCTGCCAGACCTGCTGAGTATTTCTGGCACTTTCTCTTCTCATTCCTGTAGTCATTGAGAGGGGACTTTCTGACCTGCAGGGAGTTCAGAGTAATTTTTTTAAATTTCCAAAATATGCTTTATTCATAAAAATCTGTGAAAAATACATTGCCAAACAGTTTCAGACAGCACCAAGTCAAAAATACAAACAGTGCAAAGGCGGTCCGTTTGCTTCATTACAATCATGAGTTGCCTCACAACCCTCAGAGTAAATACACCACCACTGAAAACTACAATTGCTGAAAAGAAAATTCATTCTTTGTCATCAGTTAAGATTGGGCCTTTTTCAATACCTGTTGAGGCGATGCTAACCCGACCCAGTGTCACCGGATAAAAACAAAAACTGTTGAGTGCCCTATTGCACCACACATATGAAACAAACAATAATAGCAATACATGTGAATGTGTAGTTCGATCATTGCCTTGGTTGCGGAAGGCACCAAGGGTACACATGGGCACTATATCCACCTTCTCCAGGGCCACCCAAGCACAGACTAGGCCATGGAAGAGAGGCTGGAGCCAAAGCCCCATGGACCTACAAATCAGAGAAGTCTTCTTCCTCAGTGCTCCTGCTACAAGACTCCATCGCCACCTCATCCATCTGTAGTCTGTACAGTCTCCATAAATCCAATCCTTGACTTCGATTTTGTCATCGGCAGCACAGTGGCTCAGTGGTTAGCACTGCAGCCTCACAGCTCCAACGACCCGGGTTCAATTCTGGGTACTGCCTGTGTGGAGTTTGCAAGTTCTCCCTGTGTCAGCGTGGGTTTCCTCCGGGTGCTCCGGTTTCCTCCCACAAGCCAAAAGACTTGCAGGTTGGTAGGTAAATTGGCCATTATAAATTGCCCCTAGTATAGGTAGGTGGTAGGGAAATATAGGGACAGGTGGGGATGTGGTAGGAATATGGAATTAGTGTAGGATTAGTATAAATGGGTGGTTGATGGTCGGCACAGACTCGGTGGGCCGAAGGGCCTGTTTCAGTGCTGTATCTCTAAACTAAACTAAACTAAACATCATCTGCTGCCTGACTCGACACTCCACACAGCCTGATCTCGGTCGCCTTGCAGATTGTACATATTGTTACTGATATCAAGCTGGTTACAAAACAGAAAACAGACAGGAGGGGTTTAAGAGAAGCTCCTCAGACTGGCAAAAGATGGGAAGTGGTGTTCCACAGGGAGCAATGCTGAGACCACTGTTATTCACCATTTAGATAAACTATTTGGACTCAGAAATACAATTTTGAAATTTGGCAGAATTACTGTAAACCACAGATAAGAAATCCCAATGAACAAAACTTTGTGGCACAGCTCACTAAGTCTTTAATTTAATAGCAGAATAAACAAGGACACTGGGAAGAAATCAACCACGTTATTTAGTCATTTATTAGTTACCAAATGGGGAGATATAGCTAATACTGAGGAAGACTGCGACTAAATCCTGATGTCTAACATGCACGCATCAATAAAATAGGGAATTCCTGGAAACACGCTGCAGGTCCTTTTTAATCTGGAGATGAAACCTCTGTGGTATAATTGTCCCAGCAGTTAACAGGTCCCTGTGAACTCCTCCATTTGCTATATTATGGGGACAATAAAAAACTTGCAAGTATTGTGAACGGTGAGGAGGGTAATATAGAATTTCAAAAGAACATGAACAGGTGAAATGGCAAAAGCACATAGACAGGTTGGTGGAATGGGCAGACATGTGGCAGATGAAATTTAATGCAGAGAAGTGTGAAGTGATTCACTTTGGTGGAAACAACGCAAAGAGACAATACAAAGGGTACAATTTTAAAGGGGGCACAGGAGCAGAGGGACCAGGGTGTATATGTGAATAAATGATTGAAGGTGGTGGGACAAGTTGAAAGTGTGGTTAATAAAGCATACAGCAACCTAGGCTTTATCAATAGGTGCACAGAGGACAACAGCATAGAAGTTATGTTAAACCTGTATAAAACACCATTCGGCCTCAACTGGAGTACTGCGTCAAGTTCTGGGCACCATACTTCAGGAAGGATGTGAAGGCATGAAAAAGGGTACAGAAAAGATTGATGAGAATGGCTCCAGGAATTAGGAAATTCAGTTATGTGGATAGATGTTAGAAGTTGGGACTGTTTTCCTTGAAGAAAAGGTTGCGAGGAGATTTGATAGAAGTATTCAAAATCAAGAGGGGTCAGGACAAAGTAGATAGAGAGAAACTGTTTCCATTGGTGGAAGGGTCAAGAACAAGAGGGCACAGATTTAAGGTAATTGGCAAAAAAAAAAGCAATGACAACATGAGGAAAAACTTTTTCCTGCAGTGAGTAGTTGGGATCTGGAATGCACTGCCTGAGAGTGTGGTGGAGACAGGTTCAATCAATATATTCAAGAGGGAATAGGAGTATTATCTGTAAAGAAAGAATGTGCAGGGCTACGAGGCAAAGGCGGGGGAGTAGCACGAGGTAAATAGCTCCTTCAGAGAGCCAGCACAGACACAATGGGCAGAATGGCCTTCTTCTGTGCTGTAACCATTCTATAATATTGACGCAGTTTTTAAAACCAATTTATTTTAAACCGGTTTATCTTAAATAAGTTAACACTTGTCTTAAATTGCTAGCGTCGGGACTATCCTAAAAATGTATTAAAGCTTGGCACAATAATTACCACAGGCATTTTCAGACTGGAAATTTAAACCTGCCGTTTCACTTTCAGTCCGGAACAGATCACAGTTTTACACCAGTCTCTGATTTGACAGCACATTTCCAGCATTCACTGTTGTTCTTCCTGACTCTAAACACACAGTTGTAAAGGAGCCTTCTGTTCTGTGCCCAGGAGCTCTGAACCGTGGAGGTGAGCGGCTGGAACACATTTCTTACGCTCCTCAGGATTAACCCACAAGGAGAATTTGCTGTCAGTGACGAGAGACGAGAAAGACCAATGTGTCATTTGTCCCTCTCAGTGTGGTCCTGAAGGACTGTGTCCAGGCTGAAGTTCTGTTCCTGTCGTATGATCCTCCCCCCAGATTGTCCTTTCTGAGCTCCAGCCAGGTGATGCTAAACACTCAGGTGGGAAAGACAAAAATCTACAACAATGTGTTTCAAACAAAGCTGATTTATTTCAAATCTATCCAGAATATTAAACACAAGCCCAGTTAGTGGGTTTATTATCATCAGAAATAATCCCCAACTGTCACAATAGAAACACAGAAAATATATAGGCTTGACATGTTACTTGATATTTATCCAGGATATTAAACAGCAGCTCATTTACATGGATTATTAATATCAGCAGAAACAAATCCCAACTGTCAGAGTGAAGATGGTTCAGTTCTGGATGTGATTAACAGCAACAATAACAGCAGAATCCAACCCTTACAGTCACTTGTGAATTTGCTGGTGTGTCAGCAGGGAGGGTGACTGAGTGAATCTTTTCCGACATGCGGAGCAGGTGAACGGTCTCTCCCCAGTGTGAACCCGCTGGTGTGTCAGCAGATCCCTTTTACTTTTAAAGGTCTTCTCACAGTCAGAACATTTGAAAGGTCTCTTATCAGTGTGAACAAGTTGATGTGTCAGAAGGTGGGATGACCGAGTGAATCCCTCCCCACACACGGAGCAGGTGAACGGCCTCTCCCCCGTGTGAATGTACTGGTGTTTCAGTAGTCTGGATAATCGAGTAAATCCTTCCCCACATACGGAACAATTGAATGCACTCTCTCTAGTTCACACTCTCTCCAGTGTGAACGCGCTGGTGTGACAGAAAGTTAGATGAATGACTAAATACCTTCCCACACACGGAGCAGGTGAACGGCCTCTCCCCAGTGTGACTGCGCCAATGTGTTTCCAGCTTTGATGAGGAACTGAATCCCTTCCCACAATCCCCACATTTCCACAGTTTCTCCGTGATGCCGGTGTCCTCCTGTATCTCCAGGTTGGGTGATCAGTTCAAACCTCATTCACACACAGAACACCTGAACGATTTCTCCCAACTGTGAATGGTGCAATGTTTCTTCAGGCCATGTAACTGGTTAAAACATTTCTCCTATATTAAAAAGCCAATGATATTCAGCTCCTGATGTATTGAATCTGTCAGATTTTGATGTGATGTGTGCTGTGAGTTCCCCGTCTGAAAATCCTCCCATTCTCATACCCTGGAAAAGCAGTTTCCAAAGTCAGTATAGATTTGAAATTCAGAAGAGAATTCTAGTTTCTTTCATTTTATAATTCATTCATGAGATGTGAGCATCACCGAAAAGCCAGCATTTATTGCCCATCCCTAATTGCCCTTGAGAAGGTGGTGGTGAACTGCCTTCTTGAACCGCTGCAGTCCAAGTGGGGGTAGGTATACCCACAGTTCTGTTAGGAAGGAAGTTTCAGGATTTTGACCTGCGGCAGTGAATGAACGGCGAGATAGTTCCAAGTCAGGATGGTGTGTGACTTGGAGGGGAACTTGCAGGTGGTGGTGTTCCCATGCATTTGCTGCCCTTGTTCTTCGAGGTGGTAGAGGTTGCAAGTTTGGAAGGTGCTGTCTAAGGAGCCTTGGTGCATTGCTGCAGTGCCTCTTGTAGATGGTACACACTGCTGCCACTGTGCATCGGTAGTGGAGGGAGTAAATATTTGTGGACAGGGTGCCAATCAAGCAGACTGCTTTGTCCTGGATGGTCGAGCTTCTGGAGTGTTGTTGGAGTTGCACCCATCCAGGCAAGTGGAGAATATTCCATCACACTCCTGACTTGTGCCTTGTAGATGGTGGACAGGCTTTGGGGAGTCAGGACAAACCTGGGCAATTTTCCACATTGCTGGGTAGGTGCCACATTGCCATTGTAGCTGTACTGGAACAGCTTGGCTAGGGTACGGCAAGTTATGGAGCACAAATTTTCTTTATTATCAACCATATGACCAATCATTGTTATCACCTGGAAACTTCTTAATCAGAGCCCCTACATTTAAGGCTAAATCATTGATATATAACCATAAAAGTAAGCAGCCTAGTGCTGAGTTCTGTGGAAACCCAACTTGGTAAAGGCTTCCAGTCAGAATTTAATTTTAGCTGTGATTAACAGCAGCAATAACAGCAGAATCCAAACCCTGCAGTCACTTGTGAACTCGCTGGTGTGTCAGAAGGTTGGATGATCGATTAAATCCCTCTCCACAAATGGAGCAGGTGAACGGCCTCTCCCCAGTGTGAATGCGCTGGTGTCTCAGCAGGACGGATGAATGAATGAATCCCTTCTCACACACGGAGCAGGTGAACGACCTCTCCCCAGTGTGACTCCGCTGGTGAGTCCGAAGGTGAGATGACTGAGTGAATTCCTTCCCACAAATGGAGCAGGTGAACGGCCTCTCCCCAGTGTGGATTCTCTGGTGTTTCAGTAGGTTGGCTGACTGAGTGAATCCCTTCCCACATACGGGGCAGGTGAATGGCCTCTCCCCAGTGTGAACTCGCTTGTGTCTCAAAAGCTTGGATGCTTCAGTGAATCCCTTCTCACACACGGAGCAGATGAATGGCCTCTCCCCAGTGTGACTGCGTCGATGAGTTCCCAACTGGGATGGGGAAAGGAATCCCTTCCCACAGTCCGCACATTTCCATGGTTTCTCCGTGGTGTGGGTGTCCTTGTGTCTCTCCAAGTTGGACACTCACTTGAAACCCTGCCCACACACAGAACACGTGTACGGTTTCTTCCCGATGTGAATGGCGTGATGTTTTTTCAGGCTGTGTAACTGGTTAAAGCTCTTTCCACAGTCAGTGCACTGGAACACTCTCACCCGGATGTGTGTGTCTCGGTGCTTTTCCAGTCACACTGATATTTGAAATCTTTTCCCACAGAGAGAGCAGGCAAACATTTCTCCTTCCACATTCAGGTCCTGGTGAATTGAGCGACTGTCAGATCTTGACGTGAGGTTTGGCTTGAGGTTGCAAATCCTCCCCTTCTAATCCCCTGTAAAAGGAGTTTACAAAAGTTATCACTCACAGTGCAGGCTAGAAATTCAGAACAGACAATTCTAGCTTCCATGGAACATTCTTTCCTCTCTTGTTCACCCAAAGCTGTAAATCCTCGACCCACACACTCTCCCTGTGCTGAAATCCAAACCCATCACAGCACACTGGGGAGGTGATGACATAGTGGTATTGTCACTGGACTAATAACCTAAAGTATTGCTCTCGAGACATGGGTTCAAATCCCACAAGGTAGAATTTAACTTCAATTAATAAATCTGGAATTAAAAAGCAAGTCCAATGATGGCCATGAAACCATAGTCGTAAAAACCCCATCTGGCCTACATGTAACTCCAGGCAATGTGTTTGACTCTGAAATGGCTGAGCCAGCCACTCAGTTGTATCAAACCACTACAAAGCCAATAAGGATTGAAACTGGATGGACCACCCTGCATTGACCTAGGCACCATCACCCACCAGCAAAGCTGGCAGCACAGTGGTATACAATTAGGAAGGAGTTATACAGGGAGTACTCATCAATGATTCCAGACCCCATGAAATCTCATTGTATCAGACCAAACATGGGCAAGGAAACCTCCTGCTGATTACCACCCAATGCCCCTGCCCCCTCAGCTGATGAATCAGTACTCCTCCATACTGCACAGCACTTGGAGCAAGCAAGGGTGTAGAATGTATGCTGGTGTACTCATCAGCAATAGTGGCTTGGTAGCACCATTACTGGCCAAGTCCTAAAGGATATAGTTGCTAGACTGGGTCTGCGGCAGGTGCTGAAGGAAAAACATGCTTGACCTCGTCCTCACCAATCTGCCTGTCGTAGATGCAGTTGGCCATGACAGTGTTGGTAGGAGTGACCACCACACAGTCCTTGTGGAGACTAAGTTCTCTCTTCACATTGAGGATACCCTCCATCGTGTTCTGTGGCAGTACCACCGTGCTGAACGGGATAGATTTCAAACAGATCTAGCAATGCAAAACTGGGTATCTGTGGGGCAGCAGCAGAATTGTACTCAACAACAACCTGTAACCTCATGGGGCAGCATATCCTCTACTCTACCATTACCATCAAGCCAGGGGATCAACCCTGGTTCACTGAAGAGTGCAGAAGGGCATGCAAGGAGCAGCACCAGACATACCTCAAAATGAGGTGTCAACCTGGTAAAGCTACAACCCAGGACTACTTGCGTACCAAGCAGCATGTGATAGACAGAGCAAATTGATCCCACAACCGACAGATCAGATCTAAGTTCTGCGATCCTGCCAGATCCAGTCATAAATGGGGGGGGGGGGGGTGCAATTAAACAACGAACAGGAGGAGGTTGCGCCACAAATATCCCCATTCTCAATGATGGGGGAGCCCAGCACATCAGTGCAAAAGATTAAGGCTGAAGCATTTGCAATAATCCTCAGCCTCCAACTCAGTTCCCCAGCATCACAGATGCCAGTCTTCAGCCAATTGGATTCATTCCATGCGATATCAAGAAACGACCGAAGGCACTCGATCCTTGTCTTGAGAGAGAATGGGTAAGCATCAGTGGTTTGTGGAGCAGCGCCTGGAGTGGCTATAAAGGCCAATTCTAGAGTGACAGACTCTTCCACAGGCGCTGCAGATGAAGTTGGTTGTCGGGGCTGTTACACTGCTGTCTCTTTTCCTGCCAGCTGCTGAGTCTCTTTGTCCCGCCTCTCTTCAGCCCCGCCTTTATAGCTGTCCGTCAGCTCTGGCGATCGCTGGCAACTCGTGGTCAATGTCACAAGACTTCATGTCGCGTTTGCAAACGACTTTAAAACCGAGACGTGGACGGCCGGTGGGTCTGATACCAGTGACGAGCTCGCTGTACAATATGTCCTTGGGGATCCTGCCATCTTCCACATGGCTCACATGGCCAAGCCATCTCAAGCGCTGCTGGCTCAGTACGGCATACATGCTGGGGATGCTGGCTGCCTTGAGGACTTCTGCGTTGGAGATACGGTCCAGCCACCTGGTGCCAAGTATTCTCCAGAGACAGCGAAAGTGGAATGCGTTCAGACATCAGAAGGCACTGGACACTGCAAAGGATATGGGCCCTGACAACATTCCAGCAATACTACTGAAGATATGTGCTCCAGAATTTGCCGCGCCCCTAGCCAAGCTGTTTCAGTACAGTGACAACACTGGCATCTACCCAGCAATGTGGAAAATTGCCCAGATATGTCCTGTGCACAAAATGCAGGAGAAATCCAACCCGGCCAACTACCGCACCATCAGTCTACTCTCAATCATCAGTAAATTGATGGACGGGTCGTAGACAGTGCTAGCAAGCAGTACTAGCTCAGCAATAACCTGCTCAGTTTGGGTTCCGCCAGGGCTACTCAGCTCCTGACCTTATTACAGCCTTGGTTCAAACATGGATTAAAGAGCTGAACTCGAGGTGAGGTGAGAATGACTGCCCTTGACTTCAAGGCAGCATTTGACAGAGTGGGCCATCAAGGAACCCTAGCAAAACTGGAGTCAATGGGAATCAGGAGGAAAATTCTCCCCTGGTTGGAGTCATACCCAGCACAAAAGGGAGATGGTTGTGGTTGTTAGAGGTCAATCATCTCAGCTCCAGGACATCACTGCAGGAGTTCCTCAGGGTAGTGTCCTAGGCCCAACCATCTTCAGCTGCTTCATCAATGACCTTCGTTCAGTCATAAGGTCAGAAGTGGGGATGTTCACTGATGATTGCACAATATTCAGCATTATTCACGACTCCTCAAATACTGAAGCAGTCCATGTTGAAATGCAGCAAACCCTGGACAATATCCAGGCTTGGGCTGATAAGTGGCAAGTAACATTCACGCCACAAAAGTGCCAGGCAAGGACCATCTCCAACAAGAGAGAATCTAACCATCTCCTCGTGACATTCAATGGCATTACCATCGCTGAATCCCCCACTATCAACATCCTAGGGGCTACCATTGACCAGAAACTGAACTGGAGTAGCCATATAAATACCGTAGCTACAACAGCAGGTCAGAGGCTAGGAATCCTGAGGCGAGTAACTCACCTCCTGACTCCCCAAAGCCTGGCCACCATCTACAAGGCACAAGTCAGGAGTGTGATGAAATACTCTCCACTTGCCTGGATGGGTGCAGCTCCAACAACACTCAAGAAGCTCGACACCATCCAGGACAAAGCAGCCCGCTTGATTGGCACCCCATCTACAAACATTCACTCCCTCCACCACCGACGCACAGTGGCAGCAGTGTGTACCATCTACAAGATGCACTGCAGAAATGCACTAAGGCTCCTTAGACAGCACCTTCCAAACCCGCGACCTCTACCAACTAGAAGGACAAGGGCAGCAAATACATGGGAACACCACCACCTGCAAGTTCCCCTCCAAGTCACACACCATCCTGACTTGGAACTATATCGCCGTTCCTTCACTGTCGCTGGGTCAAAATCCTGGATCTCCCTTCCTAACAGCACTGTGGGTGTACCTACCCAAAATGGACTGCAGAGGTTCAAGAAGGCAGCTCACCACCACCTTCTCAAGGGCAATTAGGGATGGGCAATAAATACTGGCCAGGCCAGTGACGCCCACATCCCATGAATGAATAAAAAAAAAATCAGCAATGACAATTATAAAGATCAGATCATTTCAAAGGCTCTCACATGCAGTATCTGTGGAGGAGTTTTACTAAATCAGATCCAAAAAGGGTGAAATGATGCAGAAAATATTCTACACAGGGGCGGTTCAAAGGAAATCCAGATGTGTGTAAAGTTCAGTCTATGACACCCACAAGCCGTGCACTCAAACAGAACAAGCTTGGGGTTTCTTCTTATTCTTTTTACAGTGGAAGCAAAAAAAAACACATTAAATATCAATATCTGAGTCAGAAATCCAGGCCAAAGCTTCCGGTGTAACAGTGTGGATATGGTGTAGGCTGCCTGTGAATTTCCTCTGAGGACAGTGTTTGACCATGTTCTCCAGGGTCTGTTTAGGAGCTCTGCAGTCCCATGATGGAGATGCTTTAATCTTCCTGCTATGGAGAAGATGGCAGCAGTCACCATGAATGGGTCTGAGGCTGTTCTCGGATGGATGATGACAGCCTTCTCGTGGCTCACCCTGTTCCATCATCTTAGATCACAACTAACATCATCTCAAAGGACACCAAACTTGTTAAATCAACCTCCTGGTGAGAGCAGCAAATGAAACAGTCCTCTTCAGGACCAGAGAAAACCACATGTCTGGTCAACCACCCAAATATGTCAACTTAACATCGAAGGCATCTCTCACACAAAATTCCAACATCTCCAAAGCTTACCCTCCCAACACCTCTCCGCCTCTCTACCTCGCTTTCCTCCTTTATGACACTCATTAAAACCTATCTTTCTAACCCAGCTTTTGGTCATCTGACCTAACATCTTCTTATGTGGCTCCATGTCAAGAGTTTTTTTTTATAATGCTCTTGTGAAGCACCTTAGAATGTTTTATTATGTGAAAGGTGCTATATAAAAATATAAGTTGTTGTTTACTCAGGGTTGTTGTCCTGGTTCTTTAAGAAACACATATCAAACACATCCACCAGTTTGATTCAAGTGAACATCTTACAGGTTTTGACCTAGCTGTTTGCAATGACCCTCCCAATAAGCCAGGCCTGTTACATCAAACTAAGCATTGAAGGCTTCACTGAACTGAAGGAGACCCAGTATTGCACAGCAATACGTGTAGGAGAGTGAACAATCTCCAATGTCTCCAAACCACCACTCATACAGTGACCTGAGCCACTGCTCCCTCCTCGTCAACATCCATCAATCCATCTCGGAGACTTTAATATCCACCAAATAATGTGGGGCAATGTAGACGTCAACTATAATGGAGAAGTAATTGTACAGTGAGTTTCATTGGAGAATAAATTCTCCTTTTTGATGCTAAGAGTTGAAATACATTCCATTCCTCAAGGTGGCAGGGAGAATCTAAGCCAGATCTATGTTTATTCTCCAAGGATAGCAAAGGAAATCCAATCAGCAGGACCCTTTTCAAATGGATTAGTAATCACAGACCCCCACCCCCCCCCCCCCCCCCCCTACCTAAATGATACTATAAACTCCTTGTACATTTATATTTCTGAATGTAAAGCTCATCAGTGTCCTGTTTGCATCTTGGAGGCCAGGAGTTGGAAATCCATGTGAAGAAGTTCACGGTTTTGATGAACTTTATGAATATTCGGTGCCATCTTTGCTGAGCGGACTGCCTAGTAAATCTGTGAGATCTATCTTTGTTGCATCTGATAATTAATAATTAATGTGTAATCTTTAAGCCTAGTGATTTACCTGTTATTTCATGCTCTATTTACGTTGATTTTGATTTGAGTGTTATAATAAAATTTATGAAAATGAAATCTTGTCTGTTTGTTTTTCTATTGGGGCCAGTTGATAAATTCATTTGTTTTGGTGATCTCCATGGAGATCATAACACCTTGCTCCATAACTATCAGGAATAGAAGGTCCCCGTATTGTGAGAGGAGCCTCAGGGCGTCAGTCTCAATGACCCTGTAAAGTAGAGGAACAAATGAGCGAGAGGAGGCCATTCAGCTCCTCGAGCCTGTTTCACCATTCAATTACCTCATGATTGATCAATATCTCAACTACATTTATTTGGTTTGGCTCCATATTATTTAATAACCCTACCCAACAAAAATATATCCAATACAAGTTTTGAAATTCACTCTATCTACTTCTCACTGTCAGTCTGTCACTCTCCCTCTTTCTCTCTCTCTGTCTATCGCTCGTGGTCTCATTTTCTATGACACTGACACTGATTCTCCACTTCAGACACAGAGTAGCTGCTACTCCAAAGGTCAACACAACACCCAAGATGAGCCCAGGGCTGTGACCACATACAGACACAATTAGACCAATGTTCCCAGTCATTTCCAATCAGGGTCCGTGAAGCTGATGTGGATAGCAACAATATTAACCAGAGTGGAAGGAAATTGAATTCATCCTGGTGTGAGTCAGGTACTGACATAAAGCCCCACTGATCTTCCCTTTTTGTGATATCAACATCTCCTTACTACAAGTGTTAGGAAAAGGCTGACTTCTGTTCATCAAAAAAATGCTAATTTATCTGGATATATAAAAATTGCCATAATACAAATCCCCATTTAATTTTAAACATGAATGAAATTATGTTTAGCTGTGGGTTTATAATGTTGGCACCTTCAGAGAGTCTCATCGACCTAAAGACTTCTGTTAAATCCTGAGTGGATTTAAGTTTAAACCAGGTTTGCAGGCATGATGCTCTATTCACACATCGAAGATGAGAGAGATGCTGTGGGACACAGACTAAGTCCAGTAGCTGAAAGGGAAAGACTGGGATTTGTGTTTAGTGACCCCGGGCGTGTTAGTGATACCTTCCCTGGATCCCAAGGCTAGGAGAGGCACTCTGGAAGGTATGGGGAGCTGGGACTTGTCCATGAGAGTATCCGAAGATATGATAACTGAAATAATCTAGAGTGAGAAAGGAGAAAAGGCTCAAAAATGGAGCAGTCATTAACAGGACGTCAACTATTCTCCTCTTATCTTGGAGAAATTAAGGACCCGACAAAGTGTGTTTGAAACAACATTAATTCATTTGAGCGTTATCAGTATATTAAACTCCAGCCCAGTTATAAGGGGTTATTAACATCAGCAAAAATAAACCTCAGCTATCAACATGAACATAGTTCAATCCTGGATGTGATTCACAGCAGCAATTACAGCAGAATCCAACCCCAGCTGCCACTGTGAACCCACTGGTGTTTCAGCAGATGGGATAACTGAGTAAATTCCTTCCCACACATGGAGCAGATGAATGGTCTCTCCCCAGAGTGGGTGAGTTGGTGTTTCAGCAGATCCTTTTTTAAAGCACTTCTCACAGTCAGAACATGTAAAAGGTCTCTGATCACTGTGTACAAGTTGATGTTTAGTGAGCCGGGATGACTCAGTAAATCCCTTCTGTAAGAGTTCTGGGTCTTATTAACTGTAACACTGTCAGTCTTTACCCAATTAATAATGATTTGTCCTTTTGAGAAAATGCAGGTAATAAGAGATAATCTGGTGCAATATCAGGAAACATTTATTAAGTAACAAAAGTAATACTTATCAAAAGTTAGGCAGCGACTTTACTGACTCAATGCAGGTCTTGCCTCCTGATTCAGCCTTGGGTGCAACTTGACACTTGATCTCCTCTGTCACTTCGGGTATGCAGTCTCCAAATTCACACTTTGCACCGTGAAGCTGCCGGCGAGTCTTCCCTTTCTGGTGCACTGCGCATGCTCATGATTAGTGGCGTTCCGGGCAGTGCATGATCAGCCTCCGATTGGTTCATGCAGACAATGATCAGCCTCCGATTGGTTCATGCAGACAATGATCAGCCTCTGAGTGGTTCAGGCAGTGCATGATCAGCCTCCGATTGGTTCAGGCAGTGCATGATCAGCTTCCGAGTGGGTCAGGCAGTGCATGATCAGCCTCTGACTGGTTCAGGCAGTGCATGATCAACCTCCGATTGGTTCAGGCAGTGCATGATGAGCCACTGATTGTTCTTTTTTCGAGTGGCAGTCACCTGCGGATGTCACTTCCTGAATGGTTCCCTCAGATGTCAGTCACGTGCGGAACAGTACCCCTTATTACAGCATTTTTAGTCCTTTTGTTGAATTTAATGGTTTTCTATGAAGATAATAGTGCCTCATGAAATGCAGTACTCATCATTATAAAGTCTCCTTGTCCATTTAACTGAGATGAGAAAGCAGTATGGTGTAGGGTGCCAATCATTCTTTGAGGCGCATCGTCCTCAGTGTTAAATTAATGTATCAGTATCAATATCGCAGCTCCTATAGAATTCTCATTAAAACAGGGGCTTTATCATTGTTAAGGCTGAAAGGGCTGTATCACTAGTGTGGGATGTTGAAGGGACCTGCCAGTGATTGGTACGAGTTAATTAAAAGTGAACAACATAACAAAATAAAACAATGACACATTACACAGCCTCAAGATGAATACAGAAATTACAAAACTACCTCATACATAAAATCTATACATATGTATGAAACCAGCATGTAAAGACAATCAGTGTGTAAAGATGACGTAGCAAGATACACTTACGAAATACAGCAGGATACACTCAATGAATACATAAGTAACAAGAGCAAAAGGAAAAAGACTACATAACTACAAAACTAATTACAGAACTTAATTCTTAAGCTTACAGAACCAAAGTAATACATAGGGCTATTCTATAATTCAAAAGAAAATGACTGCTTCTTTTTGAGGCATTGCTGCACAATTAACAAGTGAATGCCTTATGAAAAGAACTAACTAATTTAAAACACAGAACTCAAGGCTGAAGGCTCTGACAGTTGTTTTATATATCAGGTATAGATGATAAGTTTGAATGGTTAAGGAGTTTGTGTCCGGACACAGCTCCAGACACTGGACCATCCAATCTTGACTGTCTTCACAGCAATAACTCTGTGATTAAACCACAAACTGTAGTTTTACATGCAGGCCTCGGCCGTGTGGTATGTTTCACCTGTTAGATAAGAATTCAGCGACATCTTCACAGATAAAGATGCAGTCACATGGGAACAGTGTCCGACACAGATTATAATTAAGAATAATATATTAGGTTATTCGATTAATACAATTTGATTACTGATTATTACATATAACAGGACTACAAGCTAATTATTAAACAAGATTTTTACTACAATCTGAGTGGGACTGACCTCACTTGGCTCCACTCAGACCTATCCAATCATAGCCAAAGAATCTCTAGCAATAGCTTCTCTTCTCACCCTGTTACCTTTGGAGTTTCCCAAGGATCTATTGATGGCCCCTTCTATCCCTCATCTATCTGCTGCCCCCTTGGTGCCACCATCTGAAGACATGGCATCAGGTTCCACACGTACACTGAAGACACCCATCTCTACCTCACCACCATCTCTCATGACCCCTCCAGTGCTTCTGTGTTGTCAGCCTACTTGTCTATTCCAATGGTCTCTGACTGACCTCCACCCTGCTTAAACTTGAGCTCATACAAACTCTGCTGCCTTTTACCCCAACCATCACAAAGTCCCACACATCCATCACTACTGTGCTCACTGACCTACAATAGCTCCAGGTCCACCAATGCCTCCATTTTAAAATTCTCATCTTGGGTTCAAATCCCTTCAAGGCCTCACCCCTCCCTATATCTGTAACCTCCTCCAGCCGTACAAGCCTCAACTCTGCATTCCTCCAACTCTCATCTCTTACACATCCCTCACTCTCTCTGTCCCATTGGCTGTGCATTTAGTCATCGGTCCTAAGCTCTGGAATTCCCTCCTTATACCTCTCTGCCAGTCCACATCTCTCCTCCTTTAAGACTCTCCTAAAACCTACGTCTTTGACCAAGCTTTTAGTCAGCCCTCCTAATATCCTCTTCTTTAGCTCAGTGTTAATTTTTGTCTGATTTGTGAGTTTAAGCTTCTGAGATGCACCTTGGGACACTTTCCTACCTTAAAGTTGCAATGTAGATGACAGTTGTTTTTAAAATCACATTATAACAGACTGGGGAAGCTGGTATTAAAATAATATCTGGGTACACGGAGTTAGGTTGCAGATCAGCCATGATCTCATTGAATGACAGAACAGGATTGAGGGGCTGAATGGCTGACTCCTGTTCCTATGTCCCGAAAAAACTTGGACTCAAACACAGCTGATGAATAGTCATGGTAGAACTGGAGAGAAGGCAGTGCAACAGGAAACCAGCTCTTGAGCAGAGTTAGACAGCTGGGGGACGTCTGAAGAGAAATTTCATAGGAATTGGAGGAAGGCCATTCAGCCCTTTGAGTCTGCTGCACCTTCAATTAGATCCTGGTTGATCGATTAATTATCAACAGAATCAAACCTCAACTATCAGAATGAAGATGGTTCCATCCTGGATGTGATCAACAGCAACAATAACAGCAGAATCTAACCCCTGCAGTCACTTGTGAACTCGCTGATGTTTCAGCAGGTGGGATAACTGCGTGAATCCCTTCCCACACATGGAGCAGGTGAACGGCTTCTCCCCAGTGTGAACTCGATTGTGTGTCAGAAGGTTGGATGAGTGATTAAATCCCTTCCCACACACGGAGCAGGTGAACGGCCTCTCTCCAGTGTGAACTCGCTCGTGTGTCAGAAGGTTGGATGATCGATTAAATCCCTGCCCACAAATGGAGCAGGAGAACGGCCTCTCCCCTTTGTGAACGCACTGGTGTGTCATAAGGTTGGACGATTGATTAAATCCCTTCCCACACACGGAGCAGGTGAATGGCCTCTCTCCAGTGTGAATTTCCTGGTGTCTCAGTAGGCTGGACAATTGATTAAATCCCTTCCCACACATGGAGCAGATGAACGGTCTCTCCCCAGTGTGAACGCGCTGGTGTGTCAGCAGGTTGGATGAAGTCGTAAATCCCTTCTCACACACAGAGCAGGTGAACGGCCTTTCCCCGGTGTGAACTCTCTGGTGTGTCAGCAGGTGGGATGACTGAGTGAATCCCTTCCCACACTCAGAGCAGGTGAATGGCCTCTCCCCAGAGTGAGCTCGCTGGTGTGTCAGCAGGTGGGATGACTGAGTGAAGCCCTTCCCACACTCGGAGCAGGTGAATGGCCTCTCCCCAGTGTGACAGTGCTGATGAGTTTCAAGCTTCAACAGACAACTGAATCCCTTCCCACAGTCCCCACATTTCCATGGTTTCTTTGTGGCACGGGTGCCCTTATGTCTCTCCAGGTTGGTTGATAAGTTGAAGCCTTGGCCACACACAGACCACGTGCAAAGTTTCTCACCGCGGATCTTTGGTTTGAGTTTCCCGTCTGTAGGTCCTCCCCTTCTAATACCCTGTTTCTCCCCACTGTGAATGGTGCGATATTTTTTCAGGCTGTGTAACTGGTAAAAGCTCTTTCGACAGTCAGTGCACTGGAACACTCTCACTCGGGCGTGTGTGTCTCGGTGCTTTTCCAGTCACACTGATGTTAGAAATCCTTTCCCACAAACAGAACAATCATTTCTCCTTCCACGTTCAAAGGCCGATGATATTCAGGTCCTGATGAATCGAGTGACTCTGTCAGAGCTGGACGTGATCTTTGGTTTGACTTTCCTATGTGCAAATCCTCCCCTTCTAAACCCTAAAAAAAGGAGTTTACAAAATTCATCACAGTCAGTACAGGATAGAAATTCAGAACAGACAATTCTAGTTTCTATGGAACATTTTTTCCTCTCTTGTTCTCCCAAAGCTGTAAATCCCCGTCCCACTCACTCTCCTTCCCCTCTGTGCTAAAATCCAAAAACATCACACCATTTCTTTCCTCCACTGACAGTTTTCTCCCTCCCTCTACTCCAACTGGGTTCAGTTCTCCAGCCCCTGTATGCAGAGTGAGAATCAAATTAATGAGTCAATGATTTTCTGTCTTGGTCACTGGGACACTAAAGCCCCGCCCACTCGGTGTCGTCACCAAGATGGCCGCGCATGCGCTCTGCTCCCCGTTCAGCCAAGATGATGGCCATTAGCTGCCTGTTCCCAGGAAAAAGCCCCGGAGCAGCTAACGCGGGACCTGGAGGTTCTTATTCGGGACTTTAGACCTACACTAGGTGTTTCTGAAGTCTACCCGCCCAGCCGCCGGCTCCATTCCTCCCCTGCGCCTCGCTGACTCTCACCTGCTGCAAAAGCGTATCCAGCACTCGCACAGCTCTGATCAAAGTAACACTACGCATGCTCCAAATACTGTCCAGCACTGCGCCTGCGCCCTCTGGTATGAATTTCACAGAATGGTCACAGTACAGAAAATGACTGTAATAAATATTCTACAAAGACAGTCCTGAGTCTTTCAATGCCGTGAGCTATCTATCTATAATTCTACCATTTTAAGGTCGGTGTTAACTTACTTCAAGTAAACTGTTTAAGATAAATTGGTTAACGTCTGCATGAAAATATCAGATGGGGAAGTTCACAGGTTCCTGTTAACTGCTGGTACAATTATGCAACTGACATTTGATCTCCAGATAAAGAAAGACCTGCAGCGTGTTTCCACGAATTCTCTGTTTTATTGAAGTGAGTATTACACACCAGGATAACTAAAAATACACAACCTAGAATCACAGAATTGTTACAGCATGGAAGGAGGCCGAGGGGTGACTTAATTGAGGTGTTCAAAATTATGAGGGGCCTACACAGAGTAGACAGGGAGGTCCTGTTTCCCTAGGTCAATTACCAGGAGGCACAGATTTAAGATGAATGGTAGAAGGATTAGAGGGGACATGAGGAAAGACTTTTTCACCCAGAGGTGGTGGGGTTTTGGAATTCACTGCCAGGAATGGTGGTGGAGGCAGAAACCGTCAACTCATTTAAAAGGTCCCTGGACATGCACCTGAAGTGCTGTAGCCTGCAAGGCTACGGACCAGGTACTGGAAGGTGGGATTAAATTTTTCGGCTGGCGCAAACACGATGGGCTGAATGACCTCCTTCTGTGCCGTAATTTTTCTATGGTTCTATGGAGTCTATTCGACCCATTTTGTCTGCACTGGCTCTCTCACTGGTGTCTCAGCCATTGGGGTTAATTTCTTCCCACACACACAATATTTAAACAGCCTCTCTCTGGTGGGGGAATACACTGATTATGCTTCAGCTGCTTAGAACTTTTAATGATCTTCCCACAGTCAGTGTTCAAAGGAACTTTTCTGATGTGGGAAACACCCAAGGCAGGTAGAACATGTGTTAGATACAGAGTAAATCTCCCTCTACACTGTCCCATCAAACACTCCCAGCCCATAATAAGCAGGTTGGTTACGAGGCACTGCAATTATGTCATAAAACAGCTCCAATCAGCCCAGCTGGTCTTCTCCTCCCTTTAAAAGAGGAGAGCTGGGACATCCTGTCTCAAAACACATCCCACTCTGTTCATACTGAGATTCCCAGGGACATCCAGTCTCCTGTTTGCTTAAAAAGTTGCCAAAAAAGTAATAAGCCTTAGGATTGGGAGCATTTTACAATTCAGCTAGGGAGGACCAAGAAACTGACAAGGAAAATAGAATATGAAAGTAAACTAGCGAGAAACATAAAATGGACTGTAAAAGCTTCTGCAGGTATGTAAAAAAGGAAAAGATTAGCAAAGCCAAATGTGGGCCCACTACAGACAGTTAGTTGATTCATATCCTCCCATCTATGAAAGATGGTGGACTTACAGCAAATAATCCATTTAAGTGGGGTGTCTTCTCTTGTTTCACTTTTGTTGATGGCTGTGAAGGCCAATCCTTGAGGGGCAGGTTCTGCCACAAGTGCTGCAGGTGAAGCAGCCAAGTGACGCTGTGAGTTGTTATAACTGAGTTTCTGTGTGAGTGACTAGCACAGCATCATCAGTGTAGAGGAGTTCTCTGATCAGGCAGAGACAGGAGAATTTATAACAGGCAATAAGGAACTGGCAGAGAAACTAAACAAATATTTTGTGTCTGTCTTCACAGAGGAAGATACAAAAAGCCTCCCAGGAATACTGGAGAACCAAAGGACTAGTGAGAATGAGGAGCTGAAAGAAATTGGTATTCATAAAAAAGTAGTACTGTAGAAATTACTGGGACTGAAAGCTGATACATCCCCTGGACCTGATGATCTACATATACTGTTGAAAGAGGTGGCTGTAGAGATAGTGGATGCGTTGATGGTCATCTTCCAAAATTCAATAGATTTTGGAATGATTCCTGCAGATTGGAAGGTAGCAAATGTAACACCACTATTTAAAAAAGGAGGGGGAGAGAAAACAGGGAAACTACAGACCTGTTAGCCTGACGTCAGTAGTAGGGAAAATGCTAGAATCTATTGTAAAGGATGTGATAACTGGACACTGAGATAATAATGGTAGGATTGGGCAGAGTCAACATGGATTTATGAATGGGAAATCATGTTTAACAAATCTGTTAGAGTTTTTTGAGGATGTAGCTAGCAGAATAGATAAGTGGGAACCAGTGGATGTGGTGCATTTGGATTTTCAGAAGGCTTTCAATAAGGTCCCACACAGGAAGTTAGTAAGCAGAATTTGTGCACATGGGATTGGGGGGGGTACTCCAAATGATTTGGGATATTACTGGTAAGTGTCCAGGACAAATCACGTAGAATGGCCCATTGAATCTGTGCTGGCTCTCTCTAAGAGCAACTCACATAGTCCCACTCCTACACCTTTTTCCCGTAGCTCTGCAAATTTTATCTGTCCAGGTAATTATCCAATTCACTTTTGAAGGCCTCAATTGAATCTGCCTCCACTACACTCTGAGGCAGAGCATTCCAGATCCTAACCACTTGCTGCGTAAAAAAATTTTCCTCACATTGCCATTGCTTCTTTTGCCAATCACCTTAAATCCGTGTCCTCTGGTTTGTATGCCTTCCACCAACAGGAATAGTTTCTCCCTCTCTGCTCTGCCAAGACTCTTCATGATTATGAACAATTTTACCAAATTTCCTCTCAACTTTCTCTTCTCTCAGGAGAACAGCCCCAGCTTCTCCACATAAACTGAATTCCCTCATCGCTGGAACTATTCTCGTAAATTCTTTTTGCATCCTCTGTAATGTCTTCACATCCTTCATAAAATGTGGTGTCCAGAATTGGACACAATACTCCAGTTGGGGCCAAACCAGTGTTTCATAAAGGTTCACCATAACCTGCTTGTTTTTGTACTCTATTCCTCTATTTATAAAGCCCAGGATCCCCTATGCTTTAGTAATCACGTTCACACCTGCTACTCTCCCTTTTATTCTAAATTACTATTTGTAAGGTGAAGGTAGATCAGGAACAGGAGTTAGTGAAGAGGGTGACGGTAATAACCAGGCAGACTTACTCACCAGGAAAGCTGCTGTGGAGAGGATTCAATGGGATCCACCCAAAGCACAATCACTGGCACCGGTACGACAGACTCGTTATACCTGATTTAAAAACTTGTCAGGACACTGACCCTGATGTGACTATTGTCAAAGAGGCCGTACACCACGGAAAAGACTTTCCTTCGTCTCTCACACCAAGTAAGGACTCACTCATCCTCCATGATGAGGTTTTGTATCACGATTGGCTCTAATTTGACTTGGGTCACACCTCTCTGCCTCAGGAAAGAATAATTTTTGTTTATGCATAAAATTGGGGGCATATTTCTGTTTCTTGAGTCCTTGATACGCTAAAAATTATTATTGGTGGCTGATGATGCACCAGGATGTCCATCACCACCTGAACCTGTACCTCATCCGTGCCCAAATGAATCCAGACCCACCAAAAGAAAGGTCCCAATGGTGAATGACGGTCCTGGGAAGCATTGCAGATTGATTATACAGGCCCACTACCCACAGTAAAAGGAGTGCACGGGTATATCCTGGTAGTTTTGATATGTTTACCCAATGGATTGAAGCTTTCCCAGCCTGTAAAAATGTTGCAGTAACTATAGCTAAAGTCTAATAGGAACAGATCTTTACCAGATGGGGTTTTCTGAAAAGAACAGAGAGTGATAATGGTTCTCATTTCACAGCAGAAGTAATACAACAGCTCTGTTGTCTTGTCAGTGTAGAACAACATTTCCACATGCTGACCACCCAGCGTCTAGTGGGATGGTCAAGCTCTTTAATCATTCCATAGAAACAGCACTGAAAAAGCTGTCATAAAGGAAGCTGATGATCTGGTCAAGGACAATGACTGGGTCACTGCCTTGCCTGGCGTCTTAAGGACCATTCGTGTCACTCCTGTTCACTCCCCCAGTCACAGCCCATTTCAGCTCATGACGGGTTGCCAAATGCAGATTGTGCCCCCCAGTGAGGTCCCATTCCCCATTGTTACTCTTCAGTCTCTCGGCCAGTTTCTCCAGAACCTCCAACAAACCTTAGCATCCTCACTGTTACATGCAGCAGAGAAGATGGGTTCTGCCCATCTCAACACCACCAGGAGTAATCACCCATCCATTACATTAACTGCTCAATGGGAGATGAAGTAATGTTAAAAACATTTTTAAAAGGGGTGGGACTGGGAAACCAATTGGGAAGGTCCATATGATCTTCTGGATAAATGGGTGAAAAAAGCCTTCAATTGAGTATTCAGAAACAAGGGAAGGAAGCAGAATATCTGTGCTACCCAGAGGATCAGTGTAAACTGTACACAATGAAAAGGTCAGTTAATTCAATGGAGAATAAAAACTGTCTTTGATTTTATCCAAACAGGATAAGATGTGGATGGTAATTGTGCTCCTGGACTGTATCTTGGCTGAAGTTCTGTTCCCGCCATACCATCCTGATTTGGAGATATATCGCACTCACACTGCAGTGATTCAAGAAGAAAACCCATTATCACCTTTTCAAGGGGCAACTGGGGATTGGTGACATATGTAAGTCTTGCTAATGAAGCCCATATCCCAAGAAAGAATGGAAAAAATCGGTATATGTAAAATATATTAAAAGGCTCTACGTAAGTAACTCCTCCTAAAATAATACGCCTTGTTAAGCAACCTAATCTCCCTTAAAATGTCTCACATTGGCAATTGTTGGGCCCGACTGGGCTCAAAAGTATTCGGGTTTAAACCAACAACTTCCCCTCCATCTCCACTCCAACTCAAACTGATGCAAAAAAACAACACCTGCACAGGAGGTCAGGGACTGGCTTCGGCATTCAACACCCACCCTGATACAAACTTAATTGGACCGTTCTCATTTGCCAGTTCTGATGAAGGGTCACTGATCTGAAACGTCAACTCTGCTTCTCTCTCCCCAGATGCTGCCAGACCTTTTGAGTATTTCCAGCATTTCTTGTTTTTAATTCAGATTTCCAGCATCTGCAGTATTTTGCTTTTATCTTAAACTGTGGAAACTGTGTTTCCAGACTCAGTTCTGTGAGCAATGCCTGCAATAAAACAAAAGCAAAATAGTGCAGATGCTGGAAATCTGAAATAGAAAGAGAAAATGCTGGGAATATGCAGCAGGTCAGACAGTATCTGTGGAGAGAGAAACAGAGTTAACGTTTCAGGTCGCTGACCTTCCGTCAGCCTGCAATAAAACACTTGCCGAGAGCCACTGACTAATGGCGGCCGCAGTTCCCATAATGCCGTGCGCCCTAGAAAGTGCTCCAACGCTGATTTCACCATGTGCTGAGAGTGCGCATGTTCTCCAGGGCCAGGCGCGGGGCATTCTGGGCGGCTTCAGTCCTGTCCTTTATTGCGAGTGGGACTCAGTGGAAACTGGAAACGGGAAGCAGCGGGTAGGATGGGGGAAGACGCTGATTGATTGCCCTGGGAAGCTACAGGAAGAAGCTCAGAGGCCGGAGGGCCAAGGGAGCAGCGACCTCTGCAAGCAAGCGCGACCTTTGAGGGCTGCAACCTGAGGCTGCCAGTCAGGTGAGTCAGTGTGAACCCCTGGTAAACTATTTATCATTTCAAAGTAAAATCAATGTTTCTTTTATCAACAAAACACTTGAATATTTGTCAGTATTCCTGGAATTCCTATTCCGAGTTTCAGAATTATAGCTGGGGGAAAGGAAATTATGATGCGATTAGGCAAGATTTAGGATGCGTAGGATGGGGAAGGAAACTGCAGGGGATGGGCACAATCGAAATGTGGAGCTTATTCAAGGAGCAGCTACTGCGTGTCCTTGATAAGTATGTGCCTGTCAGGCAGGGAGGAAGTTGTCGAGCGAGGGAGCCGTGGTTTACTAAAGAAGTTGAAGCGCTTGTCAAGAGGAAGAAGAAGGCTTATGTTAGGATGAGACGTGAAGGCTCAGTTAGGGCGCTTGAGAGTTACAAGCTAGCCAGGATGGATCTAAAGGGCGAGCTAAGAAGAGCAAGGAGAGGACACGAGAAGGCATTGGCGGATAGGATCAAGGAAAACCCTAAGGCTTTCTATAGGTATATCAGGAATAAAAGAATGACTAGAGTTAGATTAGGGCCAATCAAGGATAGTAGTGGGAAGTTGTGTGTGGAATCAGAGGAGATAGGGGAAGCGTTAAATGAATATTTTTCGTCAGTATTTACAGTAGAGAAAGAAAATGTTGTCGAGCAGAATACTGAGATACAGACTACTAGGCTAGATGGGATTGAGGTTCACAAGGAGGAGGTGTTAGCAATTTTGGAAAGTGTGAAAATAGATAAGTCCCCTGGGCCAGATGGGATTTATCCTAGGATTTTCTGGGAAGCCAGGGAGGAGATTGCAGAGCCTTTGTCCTTGATCTTTATGTCGTCATTGTCGACAGGAATAGTGCCGGAATACTGGAGGATAGCAAATGTTGTCCCCTTGTTCAAGAAGGGGAGTAGAGACAGCCCTGGTAATTATAGACCTGTGAGCCTTATTTCGGTTGTGGGTAAAATGTTGGAAAAGGTTATAAGAGATAGGATTTATAATCATCTTGAAAAGAATAAGTTCATTAGCGATAGTCAGCACGGTTTTGTGAAGGGTAGGTCATGCCTCACAAACCTTATTGAGTTTTTCGAGAAGGTGACAAAACAGGTGGATGAGGGTAAAGCAGTGGATGTGGTGTATGTGGATTTCAGTAAGGCGTTTGATAAGGTTCCCCATGGTAGGCTATTGCAGAAAATACGGAAGTATGGGATTGAAGGTGATTTAGAGCTTTGGTTCAGAAATTGGCTAGCTAAAAGAAGACAGAGGGTGGTGGTTGATGGCAAATGTTCATCTTGGAGTTTAGTTACTAGTGGTGTACCGCAAGGATCTGTTTTGGGGCCACTGCTGTTTGTCATTTTTATAAATGACCTGGATGAGGGTGTAGAAGGGTGGGTTAGTAAATTTGCAGATGACACGAAGGTCGGTGGAGTTGTGGATATTGCCGAAGGATGTTGTAGGTTACAGAGGGACATAGATAGGCTGCAGAGCTGGGCTGAGAGATGGCAAATGGAGTTTAATGCGGAAAAGTGTGAGGTGATTCACTTTGGAAGGAGTAACAGGAATGCAGAGTACTGGGCTAATGGGAAGATTCTTGGTAGTGTAGATGAGCAGAGAGATCTTGGTGTCCAGGTACATAAATCCCTGAAAGTTGCCACCCAGGTTAATAGGGCTGTTAAGAAGGCATATGGTGTGTTAGCTTTTATTAGTAGGGGGATCGAGTTTCGGAGCCACGAGGTCATGCTGCAGCTGTACAAAACTCTGGTGCGGCCGCACCTGGAGTATTGCGTGCAGTTCTGGTCACCGCATTATAGGAAGGATGTGGAAGCTTTGGAAAGGGTGCAGAGGAGATTTACTGGGATGTTGCCTGGTATGGAGGGAAGGTCTTACGAGGAAAGGCTGAGGGACTTGAGGTTGTTTTCGTTAGAGAGAAGGAGGAGGAGAGGTGACTTAATAGAGACATAAGATAATCAGAGGGTTAGATAGGGTGGATAGTGAGAGTCTTTTTTCCCCGGATGGTGATGACAAACACGAGGGGACATAGCTTTAAGTTGAGGGGTGATAGATATAGGACAGATGTTATAGAGGTAGTTTCTTTACTCAGAGAGTAGTAGGGGCGTGGAACGCCCTGCCTGCAACAGTAGTGGACTCGCCAACTTTAAGGGCATTTAAGTGGTCATTGGATAGACATATGGATGAAAATGGAATAGTGTAGGTCAGATGGTTTCACAGGTCGGCACAACATCGAGGGCCAAAGGGCCTGTACTGCGCTGTAATGTTCTATGTTCTCTATACTTCAGTGTCAAGTGGACCAGGTGTTTAAAGGTCGTTCATTTCCCTATTTCCATGTTGCTGTTGGTTCAAGATACAGAGATTGATTTCCCCCTCATTATCTAGCTGTTTGTGATATTTAGTGAGACAAACTCTCACATTTCTGCACATTTATTAGTTAAACAAACATCCTTTCTGTTAGCAATGAGACCCATTCTGTCCTGGGGGAGATGCCTGGTGGCTTCAGCCTTTAAAATTCTTATCCTTGTGTTTAATTCCATCCCTGGCCTCACCCCTCCCGATCTCTGTGACCTGCTCCAGCCCTCTTAATAAGGAGAAACTGTTTCCAGTGTCAGAAGGGTCAGTACGCAGATTGAAGGTAATTGGCAAAAGAACCAGAGGCAACATGAGGAAAAACAAGTTATGCATTGAGTTGTTATGATCTGGAATACACTACCTGAAAGGGTGGTAGAAGAAAATTCAATAGTAACTTTCAAGAGGGATAAATACTTGAATTGGAAAGATTTGCCAGACTATGGGGAAAGGACAGGAGAGTGGGGCTATATTACATAGCTCTTTCAAAGAGACGGCATGTGCATGATGGGCTGAATGGCCTCTTGTGCTGTGTCATTCTATGATTTTATTGAATTTTGCGTTCCTCCAATTCTGGCCTCTTACTCATCAATAACCTGCTCACCTATACTCGGTTTGGGCTTCACCAGAGCCATTCAGCTGCCCGACGACCTTACAGCACTGACCCATACGTGGACAAAACAGCTGAATTCCCGAGGTGAGAGTGACTGCCCTTGACATCAGGGCAGCATTTGACCAAGTGTAGCATTAAGGAGCCCGAGTAAAATTGTCGTCAATCGGAATCAGGATAGAAAAGAAACTCTGGCTGGAGTCCTACTTAGCACAAAGGAAGGTGGTTGTGGTTGTTGGAGGCCAATAATCTCAGCCCCACGATATTGCTGCAGGAGTTCCTCAGTGCAGTGTCCTAGACCCAACCATCTTCAGCTACTTCATTAATAACCTTCCTTTGTCAGAAATGAGGATTGTTGTAGCTGATTGCACAGTGTTCAGAACCGTTCACATGCCTCAGATAATGACATAAGAACATACGAATTAGGAGCAGGAGGAGGCCACTCGGCCCCTCGAGCCTGCTCCACCATTCAACAAGATTATGGCTTATCTTTTTGTAACCTCAACTCCACATTACCACCTACCCCCAATAACCTTTCACCCCCTTGCATATCAACAATCTATCTACCTCTGCCTTAAAAATATTCAAAGACTCTGCTTCCACCCCTTTTTGAGGATGAGAATTCCAAAGACTCACAACACTCTGAGAGAACAAAAGTTCTCCTCATCTCTGTCTTCAATGGGCGACCGCTTATTTTTGAACAGTAACCCCGAGTTCTCAATTCTCCCACAAGGGGAAACATCCTTTCCACATCCACTCTGTCAAGACCCCTCAGGATCTTATACATTTCAATCAAGTCGCCTCTTACTCTTCTAAACTCCAGCGGATACAAGCCTAGCCTGTCCAGCCTTTCCTCGTAAGACAACCCACCCATTCCAGGTATTAGTCTAGTAGAACTGCTTCAAACACATTTATATCCTTCCTTAAATAAGACCAGTACTGTACACAGTACTCCAGATGTGGTCTCACCAATGCCCAGTATAGCTGAAGCATAACCTCCCAACTTTTGTATTCCATTCCCCTTACGATAAACGATAACATGCTATTAGCTTTCCTAATTACTTGCTGTACCTGCATACTAACTCTTTGCGATTCATGCACTAGGACTCTGCATCTCCGAGATCTGCAATCTCTCAATGTTTAGATAACATGCTTCTTTTTCATTCTTCCTGCCAAAATGGACAATTTCACATTTTCCCACATTATACTCCATTTGCCAGATCTTTGCCCACTCACTTAACCTATCCATATCCCTTTGTAACCTCCTTATGTCCTCTTTGCAGGTTACTTTCCTACCTCTCTTTGTGTCATCAACAAATTTAGTTACCATACCTTCGGTCCTTTCCTCTAAGTCATTTATATAAGTTGTAAAAAGGTGAGGTCCCAGCACAGATCCCTGTGCCACACCACTCATTACATTTTGCCAACCAGAAAATGACCCATTTATGCCTGCTCTGTTTCCTGTTAGCTAGCCAATCTTCTATCCATGCCAATATGTTACCCCCTACACCATGACCTTTTATTTTCCGCAATAACCTTTGATGTGGCACCTTATCAAATGCCTTCTAGAAATCTAAGTACAATGCATCCACCAGTTCCCCTTTATCCACAGCACATTTTACTTCTTCAGAGAACTCCAATAAGTTGGTTAAACATGATTTCCCTTTCACAAAACCATGTTGACTCTGCCTGATATCCTTGAATTTTTCTAAATGTCCTGCTATAATTACTTTAATAATAGCTTCTAATATTTTCCCTAAGACAGATGTTAAGCTAACTGGCCTGTAGTTTCCTGCATTCTTCCTCCGTTTTTGAATGGAGGAATTACATTTGCTATTTTCAAATCTCACGGAACCTTCCCCGAATCAAGGGAACTTTGGAAAATTAAAACAATGCATCAACTATCTTGCTAGCCAGTTCTTTTAAGCCCTTAGGATGAAGTCCATCAGGACCCGGGGACTTGTCAGCCCACAGCCCCAACAAGTTGATCAGTACTGCAGTCTGTGCATGCATGCAGCAAGACATGGGCAACATTCGAGGTTGGGCTGAAAAGTGGCAAGTAACGTTCATGCCACACAAGTGTCAGGCAATGGCCATCACCAACATGACAGAGTCTAACCAATTCCCCTTGACATCCATAGTCGAATCTCCCATCATCTACATTGACCAGAAACTGAACTGGACCAGCCACCTAAATACTGAGGCGACAAGAGCAGGTCAAAGGCTGGGAATTCTGCGCTGAGTAACTCACCTCTTGTCTCCCCAAAGCATGCCCGCTGTCCACAAGGCACAAGTCAGGCGTGTGATGGAATACTCTCCACTTGTCTGGATGGGTGCAGCTCCAACAACACTCAAGAAGCTCGTCACCATCCAGGACAAAGCAGCCCGCTTCATCAGAAGCCCATCCACCATGTTGAACATTCACTCCCTCCACCGCCACAGTGGCAGCAGTGTCTCCCATATACAAGATGCACTGCAGCAATGCTCCTTCAACAGCACCTCCCAAAACCACAATCCCTACCACCCACAAGGGTAGCAGGTGCCTGGGAATACCACTGACTTCAAATTGCCCTCCAAGTTACACACAATTCTGACTTGAAAATATTTTGGCATTCCTTCACTGTCACTGGGTCAAAATCCTGGAACTTGCTACCTAACAGCACTGTGGGCAGCAACAGTTCAGGAAGGTGGCTCACCATCTCAAAGGCAATTCGGGATGGGCAATAAATGCTGGCTTTGCAGTGATGCTCAGATCCCATGAATGGATTATGACAAGAAAGAAACTAGAATTGTTTATTCTGAATTTCTATTCTGTACTGAATTGTGGAAACTGCTTTGACAGGGTATTGGAACGGGAAGATTTGCAGATGGGGAACTCACAGCAAACATCACCTCAAAATCTGACTCACTCAGTATATCAGGAGCTGAATGTCATTGGCTTTTTAATATAGAAGGAGAAATGTTTTAACCAGTTACATGGCCTGAAGAAACATTGCATCATTCACAGTTGGGAGAAATCGTTCAGGTGTTCTGTGTGGGAATGAGGTTTGAACTGATCACCCAACCTGGAGATACAGGAGGACACCGGCATCACGGAGAAACCGTGGAAATGTGGGGACTGTGGGAAGGGATTCAGTTCCTCATCAAAGCTGGAAACTCATCGGCGCAGTCACACTGGGGAGAGGCCGTTCACCTGCTCCATGTGTGGGAAGGGATTCACTCACTCATCCAACCATCCGAGACACCAGCAAATTCACACTGAGCAGAGTTCATTCGTCTGCTGCCTGTGTGGGAAGGTATTCAGTCATCCATTGAACCTTCTGAGACACCAGCAAATTCACACTGGGGAGAGGCTGTTCACCTGCTCTGTATGTGGGAAGGGATTCACTCAGTCATCCTACCTGCTGTCACACCAGCGAGTTCACATGTGACTGCAGGGGTTAGATTCTGCTGTTATTGTTGCTGTTAATTACATTCAGGACTGAATCTCGTTCATTCTGACAGTTGGGATTTGTTTCTGCTTGTGTTATTAAACAGCAGCTCATTTATATGGATTATTATTCTGGATAAATGTCAAATAACATGTCAAGCTGTGTTTTAAACACATTGTTGTAGATTTTTGTCTTTCCCACCTGAGTGTTTAGCATCACCTGGCTGGAGCTCAGAAAGGACAATCTGGGGGGAGGATCGTACAGCAGGAACAGAACTTCAGCCTGGACACAGTCCTTCAGGATCACACTGAGAGGGACAAACGGCACTTTGGTCTTTCTCGTCTCTCTTCACTGAGAGTAAAGTCCCCGTGTGGGTTAATCCTGAGGTGTGTAAGAAATGTGTCCCAGCCGCTCTCTTTCAGGGTCAGAGCTCCTGGGTACTGTACAGAAGGTTCCTTTACAGCGGTGTTTGGAGTCAGGAAGAACTCCAGAATGTTGGAAACGTGCTGTCAAATCAGAGATTGATGTAAAACTGTGGATTTTTTGTGAATGAAAGTGAAATGGCTGGTTTAAATTTCCAGTCTGAAAATGACTGTGGTAATTATTCTACCAAGCTTTAATGTGTTTGTAGGATAGCTCATCGATTACCAATTTAAGACAATTGTTAACTTATTTAAAATAACCCCATTTAAAATAAATTGGTTAAACACTGTATGAACATTATAGAATCATAGAATAGTACAGCACAGAAGGAGGCCATTCAGCCCCTTGTGTCTGTGCTGGCTGTCCGAGAGTGTGGTGGAGGCAGGTTCAATTGAGCCGTTCAAGTAGGAATTGGATTGTTATCCGAAAAGGAAGAATGTGCTATGGGGAGAAGGCAGGGGAATGACTGTGATAAACTGTTCTTTCGGAAAGCCAGCACAGACATGATGGGCAGAATGGCTTCCTTCTGTGTTGTAACAATTGTGTGGTCTAAGCAAGGTTCTCTATACATTTAATAGTACTTCCCTGCTGTTACATTTAAGTCCTCTCGTTGAACCTGGGGACTTCCTTTGCTCTCTTTATAGCTTTATAAACGTGTGTTGTTGCTTTTAGTGATTTACGTGGGTGTATTCCAGATCTCTTGCTCCTCCGCTCCTTTTAATTTCTTACATTCTATTTACAATTTATATCAATGACTTAAATGAAGGGACCGAATGTATGGTAGCTAAATGTACTGATGACACCAAGATAGGAAGGAAAGTATGTTGTCAAGAGGAGGTAAAGAGTCTGCAAAGGGATATAGACAGGTTCAGTGAGTGGGCAAAAATTTAGCAGATGGAGTATAATGTGAGAAAATGTGAACTGGTTCACTTTGGCAGGAAAAATAGAAAAGCAGTATACTATTGAAATGGAGAGAGATTGCAGAACTCAGTGGTACAGAGGGATCTGGGTGTCCTGGTAGATGAATCACAAAAGTTTACTATGCAGGTACAGCAAGTGATTAGGAAGACAGATGGAATGTTGATGTTTATTGCAAGGGGAATTGAGTATAGAAGTAGGGAGGTTTTACTGCAGCTGTACAGAGCCTTGCTGAGACCATAGAGAACCATAGAAAGTTTACAGCACAGAAAGAGAGCACTTGGCTCTTCATGTCTGTGCCGGCCGAAAAATAAGCCACTCAGCCAAATCACACTTTCCAGCATTTGGTCCACAGCCTTGCAGCTTACGGCACTTGAGGTACATATCCAGACTCCTTTTCAATGAGCTGAGGGTTTCTGCCTCTACCACCCTTTCAGGCAGTGAGTTCCTGACCCCCACCACCCTCTGGGTGAAAAAAAACATTTACTCATCTCCCCTCTAATCTTTCTATCAATCACTTTAAATCTATGACCCCTCGTCACTGACCTCTCTGCTAAGGTGAATAGGCCCTTCACCTCCACTCTATCCAGGCCTCTCATAATTTTGTACATTTCAATCAGATCTCCCCTCAGCCTTCTCTGTTCCAAGGAGAACAACCCCAGCCCATCCAATCTTTCCTCATAGCTGCATTTTTCCAGTCCTGGCAACATCCTCGTAAATATCCTCTGTACCCTCTCTAGTACAATTACATCATTTCTGTAACGAGGTGACCAGAACTGCACACAGTACTCAAGTTGTGGCCTAACCAATGAGTTATACAGTTCCAGCATAACCTCCCTGCTCTTATATTGTCTACCTCGGCTAATAAAGGAAAGGATTCTATATGCCTTCTAACCACCTTATCGACCTGTCCTGCTACCTTCAGGGATCTGTGGACATTCACTCCAAGTTCCCTCACTTCCTCTACACCTCTCAGTATTCTCCCATTAATCATGTATTCCTTTGCCTTGTTTGACCTCCCCAAATGCATCACCTCACACTTCTCTGGGTTGAATTCCATTTGCCGCTTTTCTGCCCATCTGACCAGCTCATTGATATCTTCCTGCAGTTTATAGCTATTCTCGTCACTATCAACCATACGGCCAATTTTGTGTCATCTGCAACCTTCTTGATCATGCCCCCTACATTTACTTCCTAATTGTTAATATATACCACAAAAAGCAGGGGACCCAGTATAGAGCCCTGAGTAATGCTACTGGAAACAGCCCTCCAGTCGCAAAAAAAAAACTGTCAACAATTACCCTTTGTTTCCTGCCACTGAGCCAATTTTGTATCCAGCTTGTGACATTCCCCTGAATCCCATGGGCTTTGTCTTGCATAGGTCCAGACCAGGTGGCAGCTCCCTTCACTGAAGGATGTTAGTGAACCAGTTGGGGTTGTACGACAATCCAACAGCTGTCATGATCAATATTTCCGAGTGCCGGCCTCTCAAATTCATTCAACTCAATTTCACATCCTGCCTGTGTGTTTTTGTGGGTTCCATCTCACTTTTCCTTTTTCCTTTTTTAAATTCATTTTACAGGGCATTAGAAGGGAAGTATGGACAGACAGGGAAACTCAAAGCAAATATCACATCAAGATCTGACAGAGATGCTTAATTCATCGGTATCTAAATATCATTGACCTTTGAACATGGAAGCAAAAAGATCTGTTCATGGTGGGGAGAAACCGTACACATGTTCTGTGTGTGGACGAGGCTTCAGTCGATCATCTGGCCTGTCGAAACACAAGCGCAGTCACAGTAGGGAGAAACCGTGTAAATGTGGGGAATGTGGGAAGGGATTTAATTACCCGTTTGATCTGGAAAGTCATCGATGCACTCATACCGGGGAGAGACCAGTCACCTACTCCGTGTTTGAGAAGGGATTCACTTATTCATCCACCCTGCTGAGACACCAGCAAATTCACACTGGGGAGAGGGGATTCACTCGCTCTGTGTGTGGGAAGAGTTGCATGTTTTACTCTGCCGTGCTGAGACAACAGCAAGTTCACAATGATGAGAGACAGTTTCATTGTGCTGACTGTGACATGAGTTTTAAGAGCTGAAATGCACTGAGTGAGCACCAGCACATTCACACTGGTTACACATTGTTCAGCTGCTCTCACTGTGGGAAGAGGTTCGGGCAAACGTCCAGCTTGTTGATACACCAGTGAGTTCACACCGGGGAGAGGCCTTTCAAATTCCCAGACTGTGGGAAGTGCTGGGGAGCTGACGCACCTTCAGCCAGTTCACACTGAGGAGAGACCGTTCAGGTGCTCTCACTGTGGGACTGGCTTCAGGCGATCAGCTGACCTCACTGTACACCAACGTACTCATACTGGGGAGAGGACATTCACCTGTTCCATGTGTGGGAAGGGATTTACTCATTCATCCACCCTGCTGAGACACCAGCGAGTTCACAAGTGACTGCAGGAGTTGGATTCTGCTGTTAATCAGATCAAGGACTGAACCATGTTCATCCTGTCAGGTGGGATCTGTTTCTGCTGATGTTAATAAACTCCAGCCCAGTTAGAAGGGCTAATATTCTGGACAATTGCCAAATCAGCTTTATATGAAACACAGTGTGTCAATTCTTTTTAACATATCTAAGACAAGATAGTTCCTTTCAAAGTGCTCTCCCTGTAGTTTCAAGGGAAGCAGTTTGTGCACAGCAAGATCACACAAACAGCAATGAGGTGAGTGACTGCTTAATCAAGTTTTTATGGTGGTGTTGGTTGAAGCAGGAATGTTTGTCCCACTGCACCAGGAGATCTCCCCTGTGGACACTATGTGGAGTTGGTGAAGTCTCCTGAGATGAGAGTGGAGCAGATCGAGCTGTGGGACCTGCAGTGTACTTTGAACAATCAGTGGTCTCTCCTCATAATTCACTGGGGACAGAGGGTGATGAAAAGACATTGTTGGTCACAAGACTGCTGTTTTCACTGTAATTGTGAGATGGAACTGTGATCAAAACAGATGTCTCCTGAAGTTGACTTGGATTAATATTCCTGTCTTTTTTCTTCTGGAAATCTCAGGGTATATCACAGTTTTCCACAGCCTTACAGACACTTCGTCAACTCCAAGTCACAGCTGACAGTTAAATTACCTGAGGGCTGAATGGACTCTCGAAACTCTCTCACTGTGTATTGTAAAAGAATGGGATCAGGCCTATCCTAAACCATCTTTTCTTCAATTCATTTCTTTCCTGTATATATATTTCTCATTGACTGTTCAATGTGTGTTCTTCTTCTTCTTTGGCCTCCTTGTCTCGAGAGACAATGGGTAAGCGCCTGGAGGTGGTCAGTGGTTTGTGGAGCAGCGCCTGGAGTGGCTATAAAGGCCAATATTAGAGTGACAGACTCTTCCACAGGTGCTGCAGAAGAAATTGTTTGTCGGGGCTGTTACAGTTTGCTCTCCCCTTGCGCTTCTGTCTTTTTTCCTGCCAACTAAGTCTCTTCAACTCGCCACACTTTAGCCCTGCCTTTATGGCTGCCCGCCAGCTCTGGCGATCGCTGGCAACTGACTCCCACGACTTGTGATCAATGTCACAGGACTTCATGTCGCGTTTGCAGACGTCTTTAAAGCGGAGACATGGACGGCCGGTGGGTCTGATACCAGTGGCGAGCTCGCTGTACAATGTGTCTTTGGGGATCCTGCCATCTTCCATGTGGCTCACATGGCCAAGCCATCTCAAGCGCCGCTGACTCAGTAGTGTGCATAAGCTGGGGATGTTGGCCACCTCGAGGACTTCTGTGTTGGAGATACGGTCCTGCCACCTGATGCCAAGTATTCTCCGGAGGCAGCGAAGATGGAACGAATTGAGATGTCGCTCTTGGCTAATGTGTGTTAATAAATGAATTTATCCATCTGGTTAAGTCAATTTGATCCCCCTTTATACTGTTCCCCTAACTCCAGTTTGCTCCAATCAGTAAATTTCAGATAACTAGAAGCCGCTCCACCCACTGTTCTGTATTTCTCTGTTTGAAATGAATTGTACAAAAACCAGTGTCCCAGACGAGACCCCTGCAGAATTCTCTTTTCAATGAACAAACCACTTCTAACTTCCGGTTGGTCATTTTGACATTAAAGAAATAACAGTCGTTACGACCAAGGCGGGAGTTAATTGTTAATTCAGATCCACTACTCCACAGGTCACAGGATATTAAGAAAGTTTCCCACATACCAAAGAATAGCTAAATTAGACACTCTGTTTGTCCCCCAGAATAAAGGACACCAAACCAGGTTCCTTTAAACAACAGTAACTATTTATTAGAAAATAAATAATAAGTCTGAACACTAACATAGGAATATAGGAGCAGGAGTAGGCCATTCAGCCCATTGCGCCTGCCTCGCCATTCAATACGATCGTGGCTGATCATCCACTTCAATGCCTTTTCCCCCACACTATCCCCTTATGTCATTGGTATTTAGAAATCTGTCAATCTCTGCTTTAAATATACTCAATGACTGAGTTTCCACAGCCCTCTGGGGTAGAGAATTCCAAAGAGTCCCCCTCTTTTGTGAAGACAGGCGCAAAGTATTCACCTCTCATTCAACTGCTTAGGACTCACAGCAACAACACAGAAGTAGAAACTTTCTGCAGGTTCCAGGGTTTCCCAAAACATAGGAGGCAATAGGAACCACACTGGATGCAGGAATTCTTTCGAGACAGGAGCCAATAGAAATCTGCCACCTTTCAAATGCAGGATTTCTTTTCAAGAGATGCAGGTTTCCTTCAGAGAGAGAGGTCTTTTCTCTGGTCTCCCGGCAGGTCACAGCCAGATTTCAAAAATGCCTGCTCCTTGTCCAACTCACTGGTCCTTTACAATCCGAAAGTGAACCTAAACTTCGACTATCAAGTCACACGACAATCATAAATCTTGACCTATCCCCTGCTGAATTTGGAAACAGGTGCCTTGCAGTATTTCACTCAATCCAAACTCAAGTTTCAGCACTCAATGTCCACAGAAAAATCCTTTTCTGTTTTTTTTTTAAAACACAGAATTCTAAGTTTTTAAATACAAAACAAAGCCTTGTAACACTGTTCAATTTGATATTTCATTGTAACCAATTCGCAACTATTCACCACTCCAATAATCAGCAGAAAAAGCAAATCTTACATTCAAAACATTTGATTTCAGTTCAGTGGGTTCTGATTCTCACTTTACAAGCTGGAAGTGACATCAGTGATGGAGTTACAAAAATACCCAGCTTATTTCAAGAGTGCAGTCTGAGACTCAGGCCTGGAGTTTCCTCTCGTCAGCACAATCTCACTTTTACATAATGTTTTAAGCTTCGTTAATTATTTGTGCCCAGACTGCACGTCTCTCTGTGTGAAAATGCCAAGGAAACTCCAGGTCTGGATGTGGTGTACAGGGCAGTTCAACTACTGCTGGATACAACTGCAACATTATTACCTTTAAAGCAATCACATTCTGTGTAACTGAGGCCATTGATCTGTGTCCAGTTATTTCAGTCAAGTTCCAGTTACTATCCTCCAGTCCTCATGAAAGGCCACACTGTTATACACCTAATGATATCCAGAATGCTGAAACCAACATTGAGGAAAAAAACCACAAAATGACTGCAGGCTCAGCAGAATATCAGTAAAATTTTTCAGCCTTAGAGTTAGATGATTTTCAGTGTTTATTTTCACCGTTTTATTCAAATACATTTTATTTTTATATGCCACCCAAATCCGTCCCTACCTTTCCCGTAACTCCATGTTTGATCCTTGCCAATCAGGTTTCCATCCCTGCCACAGCACTGAAACAGCTCGAATCCATGCCACAAAGGACATCCTCTGTGACTGTGGGACACTATCCTTCCTCATACTTCCTGACCTCCCAGTTGACACCACACCATCCTCCAAAGCCTCTCCTCCAAACCCAGTTAAGTGGCACTGACCTCACTTGGCTCCACTCAGATCTATCCAATCATAGCCAAAGAATCTCGAGCAAAGGCTTCTCTTCTCAACCCGTTACCGTTGGGAGTTTCCCAAGGATCTCTCGATGGCCCCTTCTATCCCTCATCTATCTGCGGCCCCTTGGTGCCACCATCTGAAGACATGACATCAGGTTCCACATGGACACTGATGACACCCATCTCTACCTCACCACCACCTCTCTTGACCCCCTCCAGTGTTTCAGTGTTGTCAGTCTGTTTGTCTATTCTAATGCTCTCTGACTGACCTCCACCCTGCTTAGACTTGAGCTCATCCAAACTCTGCTGCCTTTCACCCCAACCATCACAAAGTCCCACTCATCCATCACTACTGTCCTCACTGACCTACAACGGCTCCAGGTCCACCAATGCCTCCAGCTTAAAATTCTCATCTCGGGTTCAAATCCCTTCAAGGCCTCACCCCTCCCTGTATCTGTAACCTCCTCCAGCCGTACAACCCTCAGAGAACTCTGCATTCCTCCAACTCTGGCCTCTTACACATCCCTCACTCTCTCTGTCTCATTGGCTGTGCCTTCAGTCAGCAGCCCTAAGCTCTGGAATTCCCTCTCTATACCTCTCTGCCAGTCCACATCTCTTCTCCTTTAAGATCCTCCTAAAAACCTACGTCTTTGACAAAGCTTTTAGTCAGATCTCCTAATATCCCCTTCTTTAGCTCAGTGTCAATTTTTGTCTGATTTGTCAATTTTAGCTTCTGAGACGCACTTTGGGAAGCTTTCCTACCTTAAAGGTGCAATGTAGTTGACAGTCGTTTTCAAACATTACAACAGACTGGGGAAGCTATTAAAATAATATCTGGGCACACGGAGTTAGGTTGCAGATCAGCCATGATCTCATTGAATGACAGAACAGGCTAAATGGACGACTCCTGTTCCTATGTCCCTAATAAACTTGGCCTCAAACACAGCTGATGAATGGACAGTCATGGGAGAACTGGGGAGAAGGCAGTGCAACAGGAAACCAGCACTTGAGCAGAGTTATAGAGTGGGGGAAGTCTGGGGAGAAATTTCAGAGGAACTGGAGTAGGCCATTCAGCCCATCGAGCCTGCTGCACCATTCAATTAGATCCTGGCTGATCAATTAGTCACCACTCCCTTGAAGAAATCAAGATTTATTTGACATTTATCCAGAATATTAAATTCCAGCGTTTTCTTTTCAACAGAAAGAAACCCTCAACTGTTGGAACGAACAGAGATTCAGCCCTGGGTGTAATTAACAGCAAAATCCAACCCCTGCAATCACTTGCGAACTCGCTGATGTCTCAGCAGTTGTGATGATTTTGTGAATCCCTTCTCACTCAAGGAAGAAATGTACGGCCTCCCGTCTGTGTGAACTCGCTGGTGTTTCAGCAGGGTGGACGATCGATTAAATCCCTTTCCACAAATGGAGCAGGTGAACGGCCTCTCTCCAGTGTGAATGCGTTGGTGTCTCAGCAGGAGGGATGCATCCATGAATCCCTTCTCACATACAGAGCATATAAACGGCCTCTCCCCGGTGTGAACACGCTGGTGTGTCAGAAGCTGAGATGAATTAGTGAATCCTTTCTCACACACTGAGCAGGTGAACGGCCACTCGCCAGTGTGAACTCGCTGGTGTGTCAACAGGTGAGATGACTGAGTGAATCTCTTCCCACACAGGGAGCAGGTGAACGGCCTCTCCCCAGAGTGCACTCGCTGGTGGCTCAGCAGATGGGACGACTGAGAGAATCCCTTCTCACACACTGAGCAGGTGAACGGCCTCTCCCCGGTGTGAATGCGCTGATGTCTCATAAGTTTGGAGGCTTCAGTGAATCCCTTCCCACACACCGAGCAGGTAAACGGCCTCTCCCCTGTGTGACTGCGCCGATGAGTTTCAAGCTGGGATGGGTAACTGAATCCCTTCCCACAGTCCCCACATTTCCACTCTTTCTCCATGGTATGAGCGTCCCTGTGTCTCTCCAGCTTGGACAATCATTTGCAGCCTCACCCACACACAGAACATGTGTACGGTTTCCCTCCACTGTGAACGATGTGATGTTTTTTCAGGCTGTCCAACGGGTTAAAGCTCTTTCCACAGTCAGTGCACTGGAACACTCTCACTCAGCTGTGTGTGTTTTTCCAGTTACACTGATATTTCAAACTTTTTTTTTTCCACAGACACAGCAGGCAAATATTTCTCCTTCCACAGATCATCAGATTCTGAGGAATTCAGTGTCTCTGTCAGATCTTGACGTGACGTTTGGTTGAGTTTCCAGTCTGCAAATCGTCTCCTTCTTACACCCAGTAAAAGGAGTTTACAAAATTCATCACTGTCAATACAGGATAGAAATTCAGAACAGGTAATTCTAGTTTCTGTGGAACATTTTTTCCTCTCTTGTTCCCCCAAAGCTGTAAATCCCCGTCCCACACACTCTCCCTCCTCCCTGTGCTGAAATCCAAATCCATCGCACCATTTTTTTCCTCCACTGTCAGTTTTCTCCGTCCCTCTACTTTGGCTGGGTTCAGTTCTCCAGCCCCTGTGACAATCAAATCAATAAGTCAATGATTTTCTCTCCTGGTCACTGGGACCCGGAAGCCCCGCCCAGTCTGTGTCGTCACCAAGATGGCCGCGCATGCTCTCCTCGACGAGCTCAGCCGTGTTCCCAGGAAAAAGCCTCGGAGCTGCAAACGTGGGATCTGGAGGTTCGTATTCGGGGCTGACGGCCTACACTATGTGTTTCTGAAGCCTCCTCGCCGGCTCCATTGCGCCTCGTGCCGACTCTCACTCCTGCAAAAACGTCGCCAGCACTCGCACAGATCGCAGTCTGATCAAAATGCAGTTGAGAACAGAAACCTAAAGCCCCGCCAACTCTGTTGTTTTAGTCACAGGATGGCCGCGCATGCGCTCCTCTGCACATTGCCCCCTATAAAAATGGCGGTCGTTAATCCTGGCTCCATCACCGGGGATGCCCCGCAGGATACACACGTGACCCGCAATAGCTTTCTCTCTCAGCTGCTGCTGAGCCCCGCCCACTCAGTGTTCCTGCACTAAGGCGCTGTTAACCTGCGCCTGTTACCTGGAGAAGCCCCGCTCGGTGCAAATAGTGATGTGAAATAGTTTAGTTTATAAATTGAATCCTGTTTCTCTCACTGTATTTCCCAACTGAGATTCATGACCTCATTTGTTTTCTTCCTCTGAGCCCCTGAACTCCCTCTGACAGGGTCATGTTACCGAGAGCTGATTGATTGTCCTGGGAAGCAACAGGAAGAAGCTCAGAGGCCGGAGGGCCAAGGGAGCAGCGGCTTCTGGAAGCAATCGCGGCCTTTGAGGACTGCAACCTGAGGCTGTCAGTCAGGTGAGTCAGTGTGAACCCCTGGCAAACTATTTATCATTTCAAAGTGAAATCAACGTTTCTTTTATCAACAAAACACTTCAACATTTGTCAGTATTTTGTTTTCCTGGAATTCCTATCCTGAGTTTCAGACACTTCAGTGCCAAGTGGACCAGGTGTATAAGAATCATTGAATCATACAAATTTAAGGCACAGAAAGAGGCCACTTGGCCCATTGTGTCTGTGCCGGCCGAAAAATGAGCCACCCAGTCGAATCCCACCTTCCAGCATTTGGTCTGTAGCCCTGCAGTTAAGGCACTTGAGGTGCATATCCAGACTCCTTTTGAATGAGTTGAGGGTCTCTGCCTGTACTACCCTTTCAAGCAGTGAGTTCCAGACCCACACCACCCTCCGGTTAAAAGTTTTCCTCATCTGTCTAATCTTTTTACTAACCACTTTAAAGCTATGCCCCTACTCACTGACCTCTCTGCTAAGGTGAATAGACCCTTCACCTCCACTCTAACCAGGCCCCTCACAATTTTGTACATTTCAATCAGATCTCCCCTCAACCTTCTCTGTTCCAAGGAGAACAACCCCAGCCTATCCAATCTTTCCTGTTAGCTGCATTTCTCCGGTCCCAGAAACATCCTTGTAAATCTCCTCTATACCCTCTCTAGTACAATTACATCCTTTCTGTAATGAGGTGACCAGAACTGCACACAGTACTCAAGTTGTGGCCTAACCAATGAGTTATACAGTTCCAGCATAACCTCCCTGCTCTTATATTGTCTACCTGGGCTAATAAAGGAAAGGATTCCATATGTCTTCTGAACCACCTTATCGATCTGTCCTGCTATCTTCAGGGATCTATGGACATTCACTCCAAGGCCCCTCACTTCAACTCTCCCGTTAATCATGTATTCCCTTGCCTTGTTTGATCTCCTACCTCTCTGGGTTGGATTCCATTTGCCACTTTTCTGCCCACCTGACCAGTCCATCATTATCTTCCTGCAGACTACAGTTATCCTCCTCGTTATCCACCACATGACCAATTTTTGTGTTGTCTGCAAACTTCTTGATCATGCCCCCTACATTTACATCCAAATCGTTAATTTATACCACAAAAAGCAGGCGACCCAGTACTGAGCCCTGCGGAACATCACTGGAAGCAGCTTTCCAGTTGCTAAAACACACATAAACAAATACCCTTTTGTTTCCTGCCACTGAGCCAATTTTGTATCCAGTTTGTTACATTTCCCTGGATCCCATGGGCTTTTATTTTTTTAATTAGTCTGCCAAAGGAGGGCCTTGTCAAAAGCCTTGCTAAAATCCATGTAGACCACATCAACTGCACTACTCTCATCAATCTTCCTTGTTACTACTTCAAAAAATTTGATCATTAGTTGGACAACATCTTCCCTTAACAAATCCATATTGACTATCCCAGATTAATCCATGCTCTTCTAAGTTATCCTGTCGCTCAGAAGGGATTCCAATAATTTTCCCACTACTGAGGTTAGATTGACTGGCCTATAATTATTCGGTCTATCCTTCGCTCCCTTTTTAAATAGAGGTACATTGTTGGCAGTTCTCCAATCCTCCAGCACCACACCTGTATCCAGTGAGGACTGGAAAGTGATGGTCAGGCTGTTTCCTCTCTCTTGCTGCTTTTAACAGCCTATGGTACATTTCATCTGGCCCTGATGATTTATCAACTTTCGAGGC